>NC_058091.1:24770000-25077500 GCF_020171115.1 Neogale vison
GTTGCACTAGACGAGGAGTCAGCAGCCAGTCTGAGAACGCGAAGGTGGAAGTATTTTAGGCTCTGTGGGTGCGTACAGCTCTGCAGCAGCTGCTCACCTCTGCAGCTCTGCCACTAGAGCCCAAAGCAGCCACAGACAGTATGTAACTGAACGGACATGGATATGTGCCAATAAAACTTTATTTATAAAAACAGCGGGGGTTAGATTGGGCCTGGGGCTGCAGCTTGCCAACTCCTGTGCTAGTCTTTGAACTTTTCTGTACTTTTTAAATATTTGATAATAATTTTTTTTTTTTTTTTTAATTCAGATTTCTTAGCCTAGTTTTCAGAGCCCTCCTGGATCCCCTGTTACTTATCCCTGTAAGGCTTGTCACACCGATCTACCTTTTTTCCCTGGACACTGTACTCTGGTCTCCTCTGTGCCTTTGTTTAAGCTCTTTCGATAAGATTCCCTTGCTCCCCTCAACCCTGTAACTCCTTACCAACATTCTCAAACATGCCTCAAATCTCACTACCCTGTAAGGTCTTCTTGAATCTCTTCTAATTACAATTGATCTCTATTTCTTTGATCATTTATAGTCCTTTATTCGTCCTGTAGTTCTCCTGCTTTTTACAGTATACCCTTAACTAGTTCCTGATCCATGAAGTGGAGAAGGATCATCGTACTTTCACATAAGTGTTTAGTTAACGTCTGCACATTGAAATCCACTCATGCATTTATTATGCACGTGCCTGCAGGTACCAACCTAAAGTGTAGAATACAGAATGTTGGCCTAATTTAGGTTTGGGGTAATTAAAGATAATGAAAATTGAGAGCATGTTCTCTCTTCCTCCCACCTCTCCCTCCCTTTTGCTTTTCTTCCCCCTTTTTTCCCTCCTTCCTTCCTTATCCAACTCCAACTACCTTTGAGGTTGTTGTGCATGAAGCTACAAAAGACTTCATCTTTTGGATGGGTTGGCTTTCTAAGGGCCTGAGGAGGAAGAAGACTTAAGTAGTTTGTAATATTTGTAGTGTTTTAGACACTGTCTAGCACTCTGTGCTGTCTCAGGTAGTTGACTCCAACAGTCCTACAAGGGGCTGCTGATATTACCCCAAGTAGTTAAATGGCTCCTCTAAGATTATAAAGCTATAGTGGGATTCGAATCCACCATTTGAGTGCCTTCATGCGTTCAGTGGTTGGCAAGAGACCAGGGCATCCTGGGCTGAAATAGTCCTGAAGTTCACGTGCAGTGTGTGGCAATACCTGTGGGGCAGTGAGATTCTGGCAGAGTGTAGTGTTCGGTACTGCGGGACGGGGTGTTGGAAACCCTGGCTTCTGACCACAGCTGTGCCACTCCTCACCTGTGATCTTGGGTGAGCTGCCGAGCTTCTCTGAGCCTCTGTTTTCTTCTCTGTGTAATTAGAGGAATAAAGCAGATTGTTTCTTTTATTCCTTTATGTTACGGCTGTATGCAGTAGCTTAAAGTCTAAGGAAGAGATAGACAAGGGAATGGAGAAATACAACACTGTATAATAATGCTGTACTCCAGGGGACGCCTGGGTGGCTCAGTCCTTAAGCGTCTGCCTTGTGCTCAGCTCGGGTCATGATCGCAGGGTCCGGGCCACGTCAGGCTCCCTGCTCAGCGCGGAGCCTGCTTCTTTCTCTCCTACTCCCTCTTCTCGTGTTTCCTCTCTCACTGTGTCTCTGTCAAATAAATAAAATCTAAAAAAAAAAATAATGCTGTACTCCAGATAGGCACAGGGCACTTGAGGAGCCCCAAGGGAAAGAAGGGGCACCCAGCTTCTTAGGGCTCTCATGCCTAGCTGATCATATTCCGCTCAAGTGGAATTTGGGGAGTTTGAAGGACGTGGGGAGATACGGGAACAGTCTCAGGGGAGATAACTGCTGCGAGCAGTTTCCCTCAATAATGATGATGGGAGAACAAGGGAGAACCCAGGCTGGGCAAGGGCTAGATCAGGAAAGGACTTCTGTGACCTTATGAGAGAGCTTGGACTCTTCTGAGGGGTATTGGAAAGTAGTGAAGGGTTTTAAACAAGATCACATTTGCATTTTATAAAGCTCTCCTTGGCAGCATGACAGATGGAGTCCAGGGGCAAAATCTGGTGGTGGGAAGACTCTTGAGGAAGTGGTTGCATCAAACAAGTCAGGCGAGGGATGATGGTCGTCTGAACGGAGGTCGCGGCAGTGAGCATGAAGAGGGGAGGACAAATCTGAGAGCTCTAAAAGAGACGGAATGGCTCGGACCTAGAGACTCCGTCCATCCAGATGGATACAGACAACCTCACAATCTCTGTGGCCTCAAACAACAAGATGTGTTCCTTGCCCATGCTCCAGGGCCCACGCAGGTAGGAGAGGCACCGTGGCGCTCACTGTGGTCACTCTGGAATCCAGCACGAGGAACTTCTCCAGTGTGGCTGGGCAATATAGCCACCTTGGGGAAGGCTCTGGAGGATTTATGCAGACGGTTTAAATGTTACCGCCCGGGGGCACCTGGATGGCTCAGTGGGTTAAGCCGCTGCCTTCGGCTCAGGTCATGGTCTCGGGGTCCCAGGATCGAGTCCCGCATCAGGCTCTCTGCTCAGCAGGGAGCCTGCTTCCTCCTCTCTCTCTCTCTCTGCCTGCCTCTCTGCCTACTTGTGATCTCTCTCTGTCAGATAAATAAATAAAATCTTAAAGAAATAAATAAATAAATGCTACCGCCCAGAAGTGACTTACATCCCCCTCGACTCACAGACTAAAACTTGTCCCTTGGGGGCACCTGGGTGGCTCAGTGGGTTAAAGCTTCTGCCTTCATCTCAGGTCATGGTCCCAGGGTCCTAGGATCGAGCCCCGCATTGGGCTGTCTGCTTGGCAGGGAGCCTGCTTCCCTTCTCTCTCTCTGCCTGCCTCTCTGCCTACTTGTGATCTCGGTCTGTCAAATAAATGAATAAATAAAAAACAAAAAAAACAAAAAAAAAAACAACTGAGGACAATTCTGAATGTTCCTGTTATTTAAAAACAAAAACCAAAACAAAAAACATTGTCCCTTGGCCTCACCCAATCTCTGGGGGCCAGAGGGCCTGACCGGAAATGAGGCATGAAGGAGGACACCACCACCACCCCCCGCCAGGTTTCTGATTTAGGGAGTTAGGTAGAGGTATTCACTGAGAAAGAGAAGAGGGAACTGGGGGAAAAGGAAGCAGGCTGACCAAGTCACTATAAATCTCTTTCAGCTCTGTAGGGTAACCCTATTATTGGCCCTTCCCTGTCATCCAAAAGAGGGATTAGAAATAAACTCCAGTTGTTGGCAAGAGTTTCCTTTATCCTTTACAAAGGTGTGTTTCAGTTCATTCTTCCCAGTCAAATAAAGGCTCTTAGTTTTAAAAATGTAGCGTTCAGACCTCAACTAAGGTGTCTTTCTTGAATTTTCATACGGACTATTGTGTCAGCATATAGCATTAAAAAAAAAAAAAGTCACTAAGTAGGATGTTAATGAAGCCTTCCTCACGTAAGAATATCAGGCTGCTGCATTCAAAATGCCAGAGATGTAAATGCCCTCCGCCTTCATTACCGCCATCCCCCAGAGGGGCACATTTCAGGATATCAAGGGGTGGGAGCGGGGGAGGAGGCGTCATTAGGCTGATTGGAGCCAATTGTGTTCCTCCGGAGCCCAGACACCTAGCAGCCTTAGGGAACGGTAGTGCCTCCAAACCTTTAGGGACTGGTGTCCTCTTTACCTCAAAAAGAACGTAGCAGAAACAGCGAATCCACACTGTGCCCCCCCTCCCCCGCCCCGTGTCCACCTCCCCTCCCCAATTTAACTGTGGTACCTGAAAAACTGACTTTTATTGTGCATTTGTTTCTTAACAGTTGCGGGAAACAATCAAAGCTGGCAAAGGTGTGACTTCAGCTATTGACCTGTGTCGTTACCATGGAAACAAGGCACTGGAGGCCCTGGAGAGCTTTCCTCCCTCGGAGGCCAGATCTGCTTTAGAAAACATTGTGTTTGCAGTGACCAGATTTTCGTGACACCAAATTAAAAAGACACTATTGTTCGTTAGCCGGAAAAAACCAAAAAGCAAAAAACCGGGGGAATGAGGGGATCTGGAGAGCTTTCGTGATGGCATAAATGTGTTAATGACTTTAAAATCATAATCCATTTTTCCCCCTTCCTTTTATCATGTTGGTAAATGAATCCTGCCTCCTTTTTGGAACTGCTACAAACAAAATTAGAAGAAAAAAGGTCAAGCAGTTTTCACTTGTCACGCCAGCAGCACACTTGAGGCTGCAGTAGCAGAAATAATTAATGAGATTCGCTCCTGTGACCTCAGCAAATGGACAGGAAATAAGTCCTTATTGATTGGACCGAGCCCGGGATGGCGCCGGGGTGGTGGCCTGTGGTTTGCCTTCTAGAGAGGGCAGAGCAAGCTGGAAGCGGCAGGTGTCAAGAGAAACACCATCGGTGCCAACCAGCGAGGACTGTCAAATCAAAAACTAGTGACCAATTGTTATAAGGGATGATAGTTTTGATAATGAAGAAAAACAAATGTGCTTTGTCTCCTTACAATTACGTCTCGGTATCCGTAGGTACAGTATGAATACACTTGCACTCCTTGTTTTGGTAAGGGTTGTTTTTTTTTTTTTAGGAAAAATTTGCTGAAAAAGTAATGCTAAATATTTGAAGTAGGAGATTAAAATGTTATCATATGTTAACTTGGTTGTAGTAGGAATGGCTTGCTTTTCTTTCTAGAAGACCAATTTTTTTTTTTCAAATGCATTTCAAAGACCCAAACTTTTTTTTTTTTTTTTAAGCCAAACGGGATGCTTTTTTTTCAAGGAGGATGTATTCATTTGTCATAATTCAGTCTAGAGAATACCTTTACAACTTTTACGAGTGTCACATACATAACTGTTGATCTGGGGAATAAACTGGCAATTTTTTTTTTTTGTTTAAATTCAGAATGTCAGATTTTGGTCTTGAACCACAGACATCCAATTACAGAGAGAATACAAGCAATCTCACAGGCCTGCAATCAGACACCGTCTCTGTGTGGTTCATGGAGATGATTTTTGTGGTTTGCCTGCATGCAATATGAGAAGACCGTGGACAAGAAGGCTGAGTTTACATAAATGATCCAGATTGAGACTCAGCTACCTTTCTTCCTTATGTGGTGTAATTACAGCCCTATCTGCAGACAGTGAACACAGCAAACAGATTTTATTACCTCGTTCACTCAAACACTAAGTGAAGTTATTTTAGTTAAATTCCTTCCCCCCAAAGTTACGAAACCATTTTATCAGGACCCAGCATGTGGCCTGCGATGAAGAGAAAATGTGAGCTGCAGAGGTTAAGGTATTGTATTATGAAATATTTTTTAATATACTTAAAATATTATAATCATATAGTTCGTGCTACCACAACTTGAACGCCTGTAGATTTAGCTTCAGAGAATGCTTTTCTGTTTGAAACGGTCTTTTCTTGAAGAAATTGGCTTAATTAGTAACTCTGGTTAGCCACATTAGATCAGACTAGGTTTTAATCATTAACTTCCACCAAGGAGGAGTCCTGGTTTTTGTTCTCTAGATGTGCAGGAACTTACCCCGACCTGTCCGTTTTCTGAAAACCTATCAGTTTTCTGAAGCAGATGGTCGGGTGCTCTAAGATCCCTGGGCTCTTCTGTTTCTGCTTTAGCAGCTGGTTTGTTGGGTGACCTTGAGCAAGTCACTTCCCCCTGAGCCTCAACTTCCTCTTCTGTTAAATAAATGAGAGAATGTATGCCTTCCGGCCTTGTTTTATTTTCTAAAAGACTGTCGCTTCTGACCCTGGATGGTGGAGATGATCTGTGAGGTTCAGGGAGGAGGAAAGGTGAGACCCAGGGGGAGAGAGGCTATGAAGGGGTGCATAAAACTTACTAGCAAATTTCCTCCGACACTGCCTCGTGGCTTAGGGCCTACAATATTCCTAGCTCTCTCTTGTATGGCCTGTAATCCTGGAGTCTTCTGTTTCAGGCACCTGACTTTCTGCTTTCTCTGGGACCTTTCCTCCCCTGGCTCAGGTGTCCTGCCCTCAGTGTTGAGGGAGCTCTGGCTCTGTCTTCCCGCTCAGCCAAGTTCTCACTCCCAACCTCTCCGCGGGCTTTTGTTAAACCTAACGCTGTTGGGTAATTCACTCTCCAGCTTTAAATGGTGAGAGTGTTTCTTCATGCCCCTTCTTTATAGAGATGTTTATGAACTCTTTTTTTTTTTTTTAAAGATTTTTTATTTATTTATTTGACAGAGAGAAATTACAAGTAGGCAGAGAGGCAGGCAGAGAGAGAGAGGAGGAAGCAGGCTCCCTGCTGAGCAGAGAGCCCGATGCGGGACTCGATCCCAGGACCCTGAGATCATGACCTGAGCCGAAGGCAGCGGCTTAACCCACTGAGCCACCCAGGCGCCCCATGTTTATGAACTCTTATGTCCTTATAATTTCAGATAATTTAGGGAGAAATTTGGGGCACCAAGACATGCCTAATCACACCTCTTAGTCTACCACCTGGGTGCGGCCAGGGACATCACTGCCGACCAGGTAAGACTCTGGCCTCAGATTGTCCCCTCCACCCCGTCTCCGTCGCCCCCCCACCATCCCCAGTTTCTTGCTAGAGGGGAAGAATTCCTTCATCAGCCATTGTGCTGCTCCCCTCCACATGGTCCCCCCAACTTGCAAATTGGCTCCTCCAAACCTCATTCAGTTCAGGCTCCTAAGACCAGCCACAGTCTTGTCCTCCTCTCCGTCAGTCTTGTCTGGCTCCCGTGTGTGTAGGCTGCCACGGTGAGGGCCTTGTGCGCACACTGAGCGCGTGCTCTCTCGTTCCAGTCCCGCAGCCACGCCCTGGGGGTAAGCCTCTGACCCTCCCCAGATGCAGAAGCAGGCCTAGCGGACCACCTCTGACCGCCTGGCCTGCCCCACCTCCCCACCAGAGAGTCTTTCCAGGTAGCGTCTGGTTCTCTCTTCCTCTGCCTCTCTTCCCTGCTTTCCAAGATCTCGAGCCTGTGGCCTCCTGTCTCCTTCCTGCCCCGATTCCTGATCTTCAGTCTCTCCTCTGCTGACTGACTATATATGTTCCATCCTCCCTCCGGATCCCCAAAACGAACTTCCTCCCTTCATGCTGTGTGTTCTTCTGCCTCCATATTTTTTCTTCTCAGCGTCCCCAACACATTTTCTTACAGTCTCCTGACTCTAACCCTTGCAGCCGGTCCCTACCAGCCCCCACTACCTAGATCAGTGCGGAGCTTTAGGTGCCCCGAGAATCCTGTGGAATAGATTCCTTGGGTCCCTCCCCGCACAACATTGAGATGGCCTTCCGGCAGATGGCGGCCACACTTCCCTCAGCATTCCAGGTCTCTCCCTGGGCACACCTTGACCCAACTCTGTGCAGGTCCTTCCCCCTTCTCCGCCCTCCTTCATACCCGACCCATCTCTTAGTCACACCCCGGGAGACATTCTTTTCTAAACACTTACATTCTATTTTCCCAGAAACTAAAAAGCTGTTTCCCGCCCCACTAAGTTTTCTGCTTTTAAAGTCCCCAACTTCGAACCCCTGTTTCCTGGCATACAAAAACAGTATCCGTGAGATACGGATTCGATAGTGAGCTGTTTGCCATTATGAGGTCTTTTTTTTTTTTTTTTAAAGATTTTATTTATTTATTTATTATTTTAAAGATTTTTTATTTATTTATTTGACAGAGAGAAATCACAAGTAGATGGAGAGGCAGGCAGAGAGAGAGAGGGAAGCAGGCTCCCTGCTGAGCAGAGAGCCCGATGCGGGACTCGATCCCAGGACCCTGAGATCATGACCTGAGCCGAAGGCAGCGGCTTAACCCACTGAGCCACCCAGGCGCCCAAGATTTTATTTATTTATTTGACAGAGAGAGATTACAAGTAGGCAGAGAGGCAGAGAGGAGGAAGCAGGCTCCCTGCAGAGCAGAGAGCCCGATGCAGGACTCGATCCCAGGACCCTGAGATCATGACCTGAGCCGAAGGCAGCGGCTTAACCCACTGAGCCACCCAGGCACCCCATTATGAGGTCTTTGAAAGAAGATACAGTTTATGACTATCATTAAACTTTGTTGTAAGTTTTACTTGATAATACTAAATCCCCTTCATGTTTTCTTGCTCACATAATGTGGTTTATGTAGGCACACCGAAAAATAAACTCTCAATGTCATGATTGGCCTGGTGCAGGTCTCATTCTCTAATGTTTGAGACTGTGTCTTACCCATGACAGTATTACTGCTATGGCCCAGGATGTGGGTGACAGCAACAAGTTGGGATAAAAGGCATATACAGTAGTACAAAATGCTCCAAAAAAGGGCGCCTGGGTGGCTCAGTGGGTTAAGCCGCTGACTTCGGCTCAGGTCAGGATCTCAGGGTCCTGGGATCGAGTCCCACATCGGGCTCTCTGCTCAGCAGGGAGCCTGCTTCCCTTCCTCTCTCTCTGCCTGTCTCTCTGCTTACTTGTTTCTCTCTCTCTGTCAAATAAATAAATTAAATCTTTAAAAAAAAAAAAAAATCTCCAAAAAGATAGAGACCTTTTTTTAGGCCCAGTATCTGCAACACACTGAATTCCAGTGACCGCAAAGCAGTTGGAGTAATCCATGATGATCTTTCTTCAAAGTCTGAGAAGGTGCTCTAACATGGCCATCTCCGGGCAAGCAGGTGTGGGTGAATTATGTCTGATCAACAAAAGTACAGCTAAAGGATACCGCTCCTTTTTTTTTGTTTTTGTTTTTTTTTGTTTAAGACTCTAGCTAATCAGCAAGTTCATCGCTGATAAAGAGAACCTTGCTTTTCAGAAAACTGTTGTCAGGCTCCTTCCTAGAGTTCTTAATCTCAGGAAGCTCCTTTCCTGCCACTTCATTTATCTTCCCACTTGGAAATCCTATTGTTAAGATCACCTTTCTGACCAATAGATGCTCCAGAATCTATCTTTATAATCTGGAATGACTGTCCCTCACGGTAGAGCAGACATGCCACACCTTTGTTAAGGCACAAAAGGGCAGAAATGAATTGGACTGGTTCTTGAATTCATTAAACTGTGAGGACATAATTGTCATTCCATTATTATTAATAGTTTCCATTATTGTTAATCATGTTTTAGTAATACTAAAGCTATTTGCACTTTCTTTTACAAGCATAAAGCAATCTAACAAAATAATCATTTGCCTCTTTCTCTTCCCTACCTTCAGTCCTGATCTCAAATTAACTGTTTTCTTCTTTCAGAATGGGTCCTGCCTTTCCATTAAGGAGATAAAATGCTTCTAAAGGTGACTGAAGGGGCACCTGGGTGGCTCTGTGAGTTGAAGGACTGCCTCCGGCTCAGTTCGTGATCCCAGGACCCTGGGATGGATCCCCTCATCGACCTCCGTGCTCAGCAGGGAGTCTGCTTCTCCCTCTCCCGCTGCTGTTCCCCCTGCTTGTGCTCTCTCTAATTAATAAAATTTTTAATAAATAAATACATACATACATACATACATAATAAAGGTGACTAAAAACCAAGTGTCACCTGGGGAGAGTCTAGAGGGGCCAGACCTGATGGTGGGATCCACCTCTTTCTCTAGATCACCCCACCTGCCCTTGGGGCGCTGATGTGCTGTTTTCAGCCTGCCCTGGTGAAGGAATGTTCATAGTTCCATCTTTCTGTCTGTCTTTCTTTCTTCCTTTCTTCCTTTCTTTCTTTCAGACTTTATTTATTTGACAGAGAGAGAGAGAACACAAACAGGGGGAGTGGGAGAGGGAAAAGCAGGCTCCCTGCTGAGCAGGGAGCCTGATGTGGGGCTCGATCCCAGGATCCTGGGATGATGACCTTGGGCCACACAGGTGCCCCGGCATGTTCATATTTCTTTTTCTGTAGAAAGAGAAAGTTTCTCAGGCTTTTATTCTTTTTCATTCTTTGGAGATGCTGACCATCTTCCTAGAAAAGCTACATCAGCTTCCTTTCAGCTTGATCTGCTCATTTCCAGGACTGACAGTGAACCCATCACTGTGCATCCTGTGAGCAAACAAGTGGGTCACCCCTGCCTTGACTGTTGGGGTAGCTAAAATTTCACTTTTTGAGCACATTAAAAAAAAAAATAAGATTTTATTCATTTATTTGTCAGAGAGAAAGAGAAAGAGAAAGAGCACAAGGAGGGAGAGCTACAGGCAGAGGGAGAAAGAGGCTCCCCACTGAGCAGGGAGCCCCATGCGGGACTTGATCCCAGGTACCTGGCATCGTGACCTGACCCAAAGGCAGACGCTTCACTGACTGAGCCACCCAGGTGTTCCCCCCCCACAAAAAAAATTTTTCAAGTAAGCTCTATGCACAATGTGGGGCTTGAACACATTTAAGTAAATAACAACTTTTAAAAATTTTTGGGAAATAGAAAAAAATTAATCTTTCACAGTCTCACCATGCTAAAATAATCATCTCACCATTTCGTTTCTATTTCAGCCTTTTCTATCATGCATATCTTTTTTTTTTTTTTTTTTTTGCATGGGTCTAATTATAGTATACGTTTAACTTTGGGTCCTGCTGTTTTCACATAACATATCATAAACATTTTTCCATGATGTTGCAGTTTTTATAACCATTATTAATAAGTAGGTTAAGTTCTAAAGGCAGCTAAATTTCTATTCCTGGTCGGATTCTGCAGTATAAATAGGTATGCGTTAAATACTCCGTAAGAAAACCTCCTGGGGCACCTGGGTGGCTCAGTGGGTTATGCCTCTGCCTTCAGTTCAGGTCATGATCTCAGGGTCCTGGGATCGAGCCCCACAACAGGCTCTCTGCTCAGCAGGGAGCCTGCTTCCCCCTCTCTCTCTGCCTGCCTCTCTGCCTAATTATGCTCTCTCTCTCTGTCAAATAAATAAATAAAATAAGTCTTTAAAAGAAAGAAAGAAAGAAAAGAAAAGAAAACCTCCTAACCTGGGGCACCTGGGTGGCTCAGTCTGTTAGGCATCTGCCTTTAGCTCCGGCCCTGATTTCAGGAACCTACAATGGGGCCCTATATGAGGCTCCCTGCTCAGTGGGAGACGGCTTCTCCCTTTCCCTCTGTACCTTCTCACCCCAACTCATGCTCTCTCACTCACTTGCTCTCTCAGATAAATAAATACAATCTTAAAAAAAAGAAAAAAACCTCCTAACCTGCTACAAAGAAAGTCTTTGAACTTGGAAAAATAATACTCCTGTGGTTTCTTCCTAGTAGCAGGTTAAAACTGTGGAACCAAAACAATACAAAAAACTGTGGAACAAATTCCTTTAAAATTCTGCAACTTGAACAATTAATTTTTCTTTTTCGTTGGTGGTTCCATTCCTACAAAATAATGACTTCTTCTTTCCCACTGAATTTCACAATCTAAGGAAGGAAAGAGCCTCAGTCAATAATCATACCTTCTGCTCTTGGCAAAGACCACAGAGAAACGATCTCATAGGAGATGAGAAGCCATCTTTGCTTGACAGTGTAGGGAAGTAGGGGCACCCAGGTGGCTCAGTGGGTTAAGCCGCTGCCTTGGGCTCAGGTCATGATCTCGGGGTCCTGGATTCGAGCCCTGCATCGGGCTCTCTGCTCAGTGGGGAGCCTGCTCCCCCCTCCCCCGCCTGCCTCTCTGCCTGCTTGTGATTTCTACCTGTCAAATAAATAAATAAATAAAATCTTAAAAAAAAAAAAAAAGAAAGTGTAGGGAAATAAAATAGGCCACTCAAAAATGTGCTGCTTTGGCACATTGGTTATTTTGAATTGAAGGTATTTGAGGGGTACCTGGCTCAGTAGGATGAGCATGCAACTCTTGTGAGTTCAAGGCCCATGTTGAGTATAGAGATTACTTAAAAATAAAATCTTAAAAAAAATAATAATAATTGAGAAACAGCCTGTGCAAGAAGGACCCTCTGACCCTCCTTTATCCTTCTGAAAACGAAATAAATCTCCCATGTAAAAGGTACCCTTCCTCTACCAGGAGGAAGAGAGACATCCTCATCACAAGAGATAGGAATTTAGGGCTGAGAAGGCCATAGAAACAAATTTTGTTACTTCTTCACTACTACCCCCAAGTCCAACCTCTTTGTCTTGTCAGCTCTTCACAAATTAATTCTTTGTCTAAAAGGTATAAAAGCTGCTTGCTTTGGTTATTATTTGAGTTTCGTATTTTTATGGGCTCCTTAAATACAAAATTAAATTTGCTTTTCTCCTGTTAATCTGTTTTCTGCCTATTTAATGATTAAGCCAGCCAAAGAACCTAGAAGGAAATAAGGAAAAAATGTCCTTCCCTTACAGAAGACTTGGGAGAAGGAAACTTCTAGGGTCTGCTCAAAGGGAAACAAAATAATCTATATCTGACTCCGATCATTTGCTGTAAAAGTATGAGCTTATTGTGTTTTGTTATTATCTTGTTTCATTTGGGTCTTTTTTTTTTTTTAAGCTCTCAAAGAATTAAGCTACACTTGAAATCTTTCCTTCCTTAAGTTAATCGTTATAATTTTCCTATTTGCATTATTTCTCACTTCCTTTTCACCTCACTTCCTCACTATTTCTCACTTCCTGTTTGCGTTATTTCTCACTCAAAACAGCATTTTGCTGATTTCTGCCACCATAATTACATCATGAATTGCCTAGTAACCTGAGCTCATATACACAGAATATGATCAATTTATTGTGAACTTTCTAATTGCTGCCTGTTTATGCTTCTCTTTCCTTATATCCCTCTTTCCTTCCTTTTTATGAACATCAGGACTGCTTTAATTGCATTCTTTTTTAAAAGCAGCTTAAATGAAGTATAATTTACATACCATAAAATTCATCTAGTTATGCAATTGGATGATTTTTAGTAAGTATACAAAGTTGTGAACACATCACCACATTTCAGTGTTAAAGATCCCTTGTGCCCACTCACAGTCAATCCTTGGGCAGTTACTAATCTACTCTCCATCTGTAGATTTGCCTTCTCTGGACATTTTATGTAAATGGAGTTATACTTCTTTACATCTGGTTTCCATCATTTAACATCATGTTTTTGAGGTTTATTCATTTTGTAGCATTAATCATTACTCCTTTTTTCTGCTAAATAGTGTTCCATGATAAAGATATGCCACATTTGTTTATCTGTTTACCAGCTGATTGGCATTTGGGTTGTTTCTACATTTTACCTATTATGAATAACGCTGCTATGAATATTCAAGAACAAGTCTTGGTGCGGACAAGTTTTCATTTCTCTTAGATTCCTAAGAGTAAAATTTATGGTAAATTTATGTTTAATGTTTTAGAAATTGCCAAGCTATTTCCCAAGTAGTATCATTTACATTTCTACCAGCAACACATGTAGATTCCAGTTTCTTCACATCTTTACCAACCCTTGATAGTCTCATTTTTATTATAGCTATTCTAGTAGAAATGAGATAGTATCTCATTGTGATTTTTGTTTGCATTTCCCTAATGACTAATGATGTTAAGCATCCTCTAATGAGCATATTAGCTGTTTATATTTCTTCTTTGGTGAAATGTCTATTCAAACATTTCGCCCATTTCTTAATTGGGTTATTGTCTTATTATTGAATTATAAGCATTTTTTAAAAGATTTATGTATTTTAGATAGAGAGCATGTGCAAGTAGAGGGAGGGTAGAGGGAGAGATCTTCAAGCAGACTCCCTACTAAGCACAGAGTCCGATGTGGGGCTCAGTCCCACAACCCTGAGATCATGACCTGAGCCAAAAGGAAGAGTCAAACACTCAACCAACTGAACCACCCAGGCGCCCCGAGTTATAGGCATTCTTAATATATTCTGGATACAAGTTCTTTATCAAATATATTTTATTCCCATTCTATTACCTGATTTCATGTTCATAATGATGGAATTTTTTTTGTTTGCTTTTAATTTCAGGAGCAAGCATGAATGGGGGAAGGGGGAGAAGGAGAAGCAGACTGCTTACAGAGCAGAGAACCCAATGTGGGACTTGATTCCAGGACCCCAGGATTGTGACCTGAGCTGAAGGCAGATGCTTAACTGACTGAGCCACCCAGGTGCCCCCATAATGGTGTCTTTAAAAGCACAAAAGTCTTTAATTTTGATTAAGTCCAATTTGTTAACTTTTTTTTAACATATCATGCTTTTGGTGTCATATCTAAGGCATCACTGCCTAATCCAAAATGACAAAGATTGTTTCTAATGTTCTTTTCTTAAAGTTTTATATATTTAGCTCTTAAGCTTAGGTCTATGATTAATTTTCAGTTATTTTTTGTATATGGTGTGAGATAAATCAGGGTTTCTTGTCCTCAGCACTGTTCACACGTCAGGCTGGGTCATTTGCTGTGGGGGTCTGCCCTGTGCCTTGTTAGATATTCAGCAGCATCTCTAGCTTCTACCCAGTAAGTGTCAGTAGCACGCTTGCCCCCAGTTGGGACAACCAAAGTTGTCTCCAGACATTGCCAAATATACTCTCCCTTTGAGAAGCCCAAATTACCCCCATTGAAAACCACTGAATTAAATCAAAAATTTTTGTATGTGGATATCCACTTGTTCTAGAGAAATCTTTTGTTGAAAAAACTATTCTTTCCCCCTTTGAATTGCCTTGGTAACTTTGCAGAAAATCAATTGGCCATAAATATAAGGGTTTGTTTCTGGAATCTCAATTCTGTTCCATTGATCTCTTTCTCTCCTTAAGGCAGTATCATACCGTCTTGATTACTATAGCTCTATATTAAGTCTTAAAATTGGGAAGTGTTGGGGCAGCTCTGTCAGTTAAGTGTCTGCCTTTAGCTCAAGTCGTGATCTTCACGTCCTGAGATCGAGCCCCACTTTGGGCTCCCTACTCAGTGAGGAACCTGCTTCTCCTTCTTCCTCTGCCACTCCCATTTGTGCTTGCTCTCTTTCTGTCAAATAAATTAATAAATAAATATATATATTTTTTAATTTTATTTATTTATTTGACAGAGAGAGAGATCACAAGTAGGCAGAGAGAGAGGAGGAAGCAGGCTCCCTGCCGAGCAGAGAGCCCGATGCGGGACTCGATCCCAGGATCCTGAGATCATGACCCGAGCCGAAAGCAGCAGCTTAACCCACTGAGCCACCCAGGTGCCCCTAAATAAATTTTTTTTAAAAATAAAATAAAATTGGGAAATGTAAGCCTTCCCACTTACTTTTTTCAGTTAACTTTTTTTTTTTTTTTTTTAAGATTTGATTTATTCATTTGAAAAAGACAGAGAAAGCACAAGCAGGAGAGAGGGAGAAGCAGACTCCCCGCTGAGCTGGGAGTCCCGAAAGGGATTGATCTCATGACCCTGAGATCATGACCTGAGCCAGAATCAAGAGTCAGCTGCCGGGGTGCCTGGGTGGCTCAGTGGGTTAAAGCCTCTGCCTTTGGCTCAGGTCATGATCCCAGGGTCCTGGGATTGAGCCCCACATCGGGCTCTCTGCTCTGTAGGGAGCCTGCTTCCTCCTCTCTCTCTGCCTGCCTCTCTGCCTACTTGTGATCTCTGTCTTTCAAATAAATAAATAAAATATTAAAAAAAAAATAAAGCTGCCTAACAGACTGAGGTGCCCCACATTTCACAAGTAGATTCACAAGTAGTTATAAGAAATAACACAGAGAGATTCCATATACCCTTTATAGTTTCCCCCAATGGTAACATCTTATAAAACTGTAATACAGTACCACAGCTAAGATAATGAGATTGTTACAGACCATCAATCTTGTTCAGATTTCCCCATTTATACTTGTAATTCTTTTTCAAAGCTGTTTTGGCCACTCTGGCATTTCCATAAAAAAGTTCTGTGAGTAGCTTGTCCATTTCTACAAAAGAGACTTCTGGAATTTTGACAGGGATTGTACTGAATATATAGATATAATTTTGGTAAATTGCCATCATAGCAATATCAATCTTCCTTTTTTTTTTTTTTAAGATTTTATTTATTTATTTGACAGAAAGAGAGAAATCACAAGTAGCCAGAGAGGTAGGGGGGGCAGTGGAGCCCAATGCTGGGCTCCATCCCAGGACCCTGAGATCATGACCTGAGCCAAAGGCAGAGGCTTAACCCACTGAGCCACACAGGTTCCCCAAATATTAATCTTCTAATCCATGAGTCATGATTTTCTTTTCCTCGTTTTTAATTATGGATATATAATATATGTATATATATATATTTTTAAGCATAACGTGTACCATTCTAGTCACTTTAAGTGTACAATTAAGTGATATTAATTATATTCACACAGTTGTGCAACCATTACCACTATCTACTTCCACAGCTTTTCCATTACTCCAAACAGAAACCATGTTTTTCTTCTTTAAAGCAATAGTGAAATTGCCAACTTACTAGTTACTGTACAGTTTTCTATGGCCTCCAAAGTCTGACCCCCCTCCCCAGGTCAATAATTTAGTACCGGGCGCCTGGGTGGCTCAGTGGGTTAAGCCTCTGCCTCCAGCTCAGGTCATGATCTCAGGGTCCTGGGATCGAGTCCCGCATTGGGCTCTCTGCTCAGCAGGGAGCCTGCTTCCTCCCCTCTCTCTCTGCCTGCCTCTCTGCCTACTTGTAATCTCTCTCTCTGTGTCAAATAAATAAATAAAATCTTTAAAAAAAAAAAAATAATAATTTAGTACCAAACTGTGAATCCCAGAGAATCCTGGTAATTATCTTTGGAGAAAAATAGATAGAATCTTTGTTAAGAAACTGGTCTTTAGGGGCACCTGGGTGGCTCAGTCGTTAGGCGTCTGCCTTTGGCTCAGGTCATGATCTCAGGGTCCTGGGATCAAGCCCCGCATCGGGCTCCCTGCTCAGCAAGGAGCCTGCTTCTCCCCTCTCTCTCTGCCTGCTGCTCTGCCTACTTGTGATCCCTCTGTTAAACAAATAAATAAAATCTTTTTAAAAAAAGAAAAACTGGCCTTTAGAGTCTTCAGATCCCAGCTCTGCCACTGACAAGCAGGTTACTTACCTTCTCTGAATCTTAACTTATCATGCACAATTTGAACATTCTTACTTCTCTCAGTCTTCTAGGTGTGGTCTTCACTGAATGGGGAGCAGAGACTCCCAGCGATCCTCGGCAGGCTGCAGGTGCTGTGGGAGGCCACAGAGTGAAGATGCACGTTACCTAAGAGCATATTATTTTCCCCACACAAAGCTAAAGTTAGGTAATTCAACTATAAATGATTTTTTTAAGTTTTATGTCATATAAAATACACATATTATGGAATTAAATATAAGCTTTGCATTTATTTTAATATAAAATGTAAGACTTAAGGGGCATCTGGCTAGCTCAACATAGACTCTTGATCCCAGGGTCGTGAGTTCCAGCCCCAAGTTGGGCATAGAGTTTACTTTATTTTATTTATTTATTTTTAAAGATTTTACTTATTGATTTAATTAACAGAGAGAGAGTGAGGGAGAGCACAAACGGGAGAGGAGCAGAGGGAGAAGGAGAAGTAGACTCCCCCCTGAGAAGGAAGTCCGACATGGGGCTTGATCCCAGGACCCTGGGACCCTGACCTGAGCTAAAGGCAGACACTTAATGACGGAGCCACCCAGGTGCCCCTAGAGCTTACTTTAAATACATAAATAAATCAAATAAAATGTAAGGCTTAAAAAAAATGTAGAGTTTGTGTTGGGTGTTCTGAGCTCAACCTACTTCCCTTCCACATCCCACATTCCACTTAGCGAGTCTTTTACCCTCTAGTCTCCGTTTCATCCTGATAGGTACTTGCCATTCACAGCCCTTTTTCCTCCAGAACCTCAGAATCTTTTAACACAGCACACCAGGCAGCAGCTATTAAAATTTCAGAACCAGCACACAAGTTGAGATCTATCTGCCATCTCCGTTCAACTAGCTAATAACTATTTGCTTCATATTTTATCATTTGGGAGTATTTGAAATAGAATCAATAGCCCTAAAAATCAAAGTGATTTTATTTACTCTTGGCTTTCCAAGTGTAACTTTCTTTCTTTCAGATGATTTTATTTTCTCTGCTTTACATACAAACTGTCATGATAAAGACAATGAAAGGCATCATGTGTTAGGTTGGCTTTTAAAATGGCAGTATCTGGGGCACCTGGGGGGCTCAGTCCGTTAAGCATCGGCCTTCAGCTCAGATCAGGATCCCAGAGTCCCAGGATTGAACCCCGCATCGGGCTTCCTGCTCAGCGGATAGTCTGCTTCTCCCTTTCCCTCTGCCCCTCACCCCACTTGAGTCTGCTTCTCCCTCTACTCCTTACCCCACTTCTGCTCTCTTTCAAATAAATAAAATATTAAAAAAAAAAATGAAAAAATAATTTAAAAATAAAAATGGCAGTATCTGTCAGGCTATCCAAGTCTTCTGGCCCCAAGGTATTTATTTTATGTAACTTTGTCTTCCTAATAGCCATCAACAGAAAGAAATTGAAAAAATCCTTTTGAACTGTCTGTGTAAAACACTTTACATGCACTATTGTGGTCATTAATTCCTATTTAAGAAATGTTGAAATGTGGTTTTTTGTTCCCTATTTAAGAAGGGTTCAGGGGCAGCTGGGTGGCCCAGTTGGTTGAGCATCTGACTTCAGCTCATGTCATGATCCCAGGTCCTGGAGCCAAGCCCCAGACCTCCCTCGTCAGTGGTGAACCAGGTTCTCCCTCTCCCTCTGCTGCTCCCCATGCTTGTGCTCTCTCGTGTTCTCCCTCTCTCTTGTAAAGTGAATAAATAAAATCTTTAAAAAAAAAAAAAAAGGGAGGGGCACCTGGGTGGCTCAGTTGGTTAAGCAGCTGCCTTTGGCTCAGGTCAAGATCCCTGGGATTGAGCCCCACATTGGGCTCCCTGGTCAGCAAGGAGTCTGCCTCTCTCTTTCCTTCTGTGCTTGTGTTCTCTCACTCTCTCTCTCAAGTAAATAAATAAAATCTTTACAAAAATAAATAAAATTTTAAGATGAGACAGAGAATGGGACTGTGACCCCTCTATTAAAAAAAAAAGAAAAAGAAAAAAGGAAGGCTTAAATTTTGCCTTATCAGTTACAACACTGGGATTTGTATCTCTTTATATATATAATGAAGAACTAGATGAGAGCGGGTAGTAGAGAGACAAATCTTTTTTTGACTAAACTATTAAACACCTAAACATTTATATTTTTCTTCCCAGTGATCTACCTACCAACTTTTTATGATCTGAAGCTGGCATGACAGATTACTTTAATTTGTATCTAGCTGTTGCTAAGCTATCACCATGGTATCAAGGCACTAAGGCAAATATAGATGCCTAAAAACAAATGTGTAGGAAGAAAATTTTGTCCCTAGCCCCCTCACCTTTCCTGTCATCTGGATGAGTAGTTCAGCATCAAAATTCTGTGTCATAGTTGCTGTTCAGTCATAACAAAACAAAACTTTTGAAAACCAAATTATTACACTCCACAAAAATACAGTGTCTGCAAATGTTAGATTTGTCATTTACAAAAGCCACATCACCAGTCTTTGTACCTACACCTTGTAATGATTGAAATAGCACTCATGGTAACTGTTGAATTTTTGCCCTTAAGCAATATAAAACATCAGCAAGAATACTGCCCTATTAATTTAGTTTTTATGGTCAGTCAGAATGAATGGCATCTTTTTGTTCTGCCTCAATAGTTAAAGCTTTTCAAATAGTTTTTAGAATTTCAAATTCTAGTAGATGATTTCAGCCAAAGGCCCTATTGTGAGCTTTATCTTCAAGAGTGGTATAAATGCACTCTCCAGTCTTGTCTCTTAGTCCTATTACTTCCTCTGCCTCTCCATGCATACACGCTAAGAGATTATTTAATCCAAAGGGACCAGCTCAATTTTCTTAAAAGTGCCCATCAACGCTATTAAAATATGTTTATAGACTGGATGTATCACTTGTTTACCCAAATAGCAGCATAAATATCTGTTTTTAGAAAGCTTTACCATAAATCTTTCTATATGATTGGATTCTTCAGCAAGGCTATGATTAGGAAATAAACCATTTTCCCCCTTGGCTAGTTCTAATGAAAGCTTTCCAACTTAAACATTGTGTTTGAACACTTCTTCCATTCATAGCATGTGCCCATCAAAAAGCCCTTTCTGTTTGCAGTGTGTCAGCTGTACTATTTATAACCTAGTTAACAATGCCAACTAGAGGCAGTAAAAGGTGTATATTTCATATGCAAATGCCTAGCAGTAATTTCTACAATTACATATAGTTGCTTGCTCTATTATGTGTAACACCAGCCTTATAAAACTGAGTACAGGAAATAGAAAATGGTCTAATATTATGTTTTTACATTTTTGTATTGCTTAAAAGTTGCATTGACTTAATCAGAAAAATGAAAATTAAAGAGTGTAAAATGAAAGTACCCCTAGCTTGTAATGGACATTTTCACATAATGGGACCTGTCACTTTGATCACCTGCAACAGTAGCTGTTCAGACCAAGAAACTCACTGTGGGACGTAGGCTCTTTCTGTTTCGCCTCCAAATTTGTGTTTTCCCAAACAGTCCTCTTGGTGCTTTTTTGTTTTACCAGATTTTGATTCCCCTGACTTGGAAATCATGAGTAGAGAGAGAAGAAACCAGAATAAGTTTATGCTTTCTTTCCCTGCCGTTCACTAAGTGTTACTATGGGCAAAACACTGTCTTTCCTACAGAGATGACCAGAGAGTGAGATTATTTGTTTCTTCCCCACTATCATATGAACTTCTTAGGATCAGATTCTCTTTGAAGTCAGTGGGAGATATAACAAACAGAATACACAGATCTGCATTCAAATACTGACTTCTCCATTGGATGTGATATCAGGCCAATTCCCCAAGTTTCTTCTTGCTTTCTTAAAGAAATGAAGAAAGTCATGCGTAGTAGTAAAATGGCCGACTGCCCAAATGCCCTATCCCTGTACCCATTACAGAAGCTGTCAGTAAAAGGTCAGTAAAGGAAACATGTTTTTATAATGAAACAAGCAAGTAAAATAGAGAGAAGGTAAAGGAGCAGTTGATTGCATATTCTCATTAGAAGAATATGGATTATGAAAGTAGGTCTAGACAGGACATGCAGATGGCCAACAGACACATGAAAAGATGTTAAACATCACTTAACATCAGGGAGATACAGATCCAAACTTCAATGAGATACCACCTCACAGCTGTCAGAGTGGTTAAAATCAACAACACAAGAGACAACAGGTGTTGGTGAGGATGTGGGGGAAAACAGAACCGTCTTGCACTGTCGGTGGGAATGCAAACTGGTGCAGCCAGTGTGGAACACAGTACGGAGGTTCCTCAAAAACTTAAAAATAGAACTAGCCAACAATCCAGCAATCGCACTACTAGGCATTTACTCAGAGAATACAAAAATACTAATTCAAAAGGATATATACACCCCTATGTTTATAGCAGCATTTATAGCAGATATATACACCCCTATGTTTATAGCAGCATATAGAAGCATTGTAGGAGCCATATTATGGAAACAACCCAAGTGTCCATCAACTGATAATGGATAAAGAAGATGTAGTGTGTATATATAATGGAATATTATTCGGCCATGAAAAAGAACAGAATTTTGCCATTTGCAATGACATGAATGCAGCTAGAGAGTATTATGCTAAGCAAAATAAATCAAGACAAATACAGTATGATTTCACTCATATGTGGATTTTAAGAAATAAGCAAAGAAAATAGATAAATTAAGAAAGTCTTTTTTTTTTTAAGATTTTATTTATTTATTTGACAGAGATCACAAGTAGGCAGAGAGGCAGGCAGAGAGAGAGGAAGGGAAGCAGGTTCCCCGCTGAGCAGAGAGCCTGATGTGGGGCTCGATCCCAGGACGCTGAAGGCATGACCTGAGCTGAAGGCAGAGGCTTTAACCCACTGAGCCACCCAGGCACCCCGAAACACTTTTTTTTTTTAAGATTTTATTTATTTATTTGACAGACACAGCAAGAGAGGGAACACAAGCAGGAGGAGTGGGAGAGGGAGAAGCAGGCTTTCTGCCAACCTGGGAGTCTGATGTGGGGCTTGATTCCAGGACCCTGGGATCATGACCTGAGCCAAAGGCAGATGCTTAACAACCGAGCCACCCAGGCACCCCTAGACCTTTTTTTTAAGGAAGATTTTATTTATTTATTTGAGAGAGAGCATGAGCTTGGGGTGGGAGACAGAGGAAGAGAGAGAGAGAAAAGCAGACTTCCCACTGAGCAGGGAGTGTGATGTTGGGCTCAATCCCAGGACCCCAGGACCATGACCAGAGCCAAAGGCTCTGGTTTAGCCGTTTAGCTGACTGAGCCCCCCCACCCCACAAGAAACAGACTCTTTTTTTTTTTTTTTTAAAGATTTTATTTATTTATTTGACAGAGAGAGATTACAAGCAGGCAGAGAAGCAGGCAGAGAGAGAGAGAGGAGGAAGCAGGCTCCCTGCTGAGCAGAGAGCCCGATGCGGGACTCGATCCCAGGACCCTGAGATCATGACCTGAGCCGAAGGCAGCGGCTTAACCCACTGAGCCACCCAGGCGCCCCAGACTCTTAATTGTAGAGGACAAATTGTAGAGGGGAAGTGAGGGGGAGGTGTCAAATAGGTGATGGGGATTAAAGACAGCACCTGTGATGAGCTCGGGGTGACGTATGGAAGGTTGAATCACTATATTGTACGTTTGAAACTAATATTATACTGTGTATTAACTATACTAGAATTTAAATAAAAACTCTTTTTAAAAAGGTGGGTCTACGGGGCGCCTGGGTAGCTCAGTGGGTTAAAGCCTCTGCCTTCCGCTCAGGTCATGATCTCAGGGTCCTGAGATCGAACCCCACGTTGGGCTCTATGCTCAGCGGGGAGCCTGCTTCCCTTCCTCTCTCTCTCTGCCTGCCTCTCTGCCTACTTGTGATCTCCATCAAATAAATAAAATATTAAAAAAAAAAAAAAGGTGGGTCTAGAGACTTTTCTAGGCATATAGGACAATATGAGGTAAAAGGAGTCTAAATAGAGATGATTGGCACCAATTCAGGCGTGTATCCTCTATTTATCCCCCCTAGGGACCCCAGGGGTGTACCTTTATTTTATGTTTTTAATATTTTATTTACTTATTTGACAGAGCACAAGCAGGGTGAACAGCAGGCAGAGGGAGAGGGAGAAGCTGGCTCCCTGCTGAGTAAGGAGCCCCATGCCAGGCTCAATCCCAGGCCCCCAGGATCATGAGTCCAGCTGAAGGCAAGATGTTCAACCGACTGAGCCACCCAGGCATCCCAAGGGGTGTATCTTTAAAAAGCAATATTTAAAGTCAAAGACAAGCATAAAGCTTATCATTTGGGAAGTTATGGGGCTACATGGTAACCATATTCCCACAATGTGGTATGTGAACCACCTGCATCAAAATCAGGGACTTGTGTTAGTATCAGGGTCGCCCCCCCTGCCCCCACCATGTCCTGAGCAAGAACCTCCAGAGGTGAGGGGCAGGGATCACGTTTCTCAAAAGCTTCCAAGTAATTCTCACATACTTTCCAGTTTGGGATCCAGTGGGGGTAGATGTCACATTTCTAAGGTTCCATTGATATTCTAATTCTTGCTGGTGCAACAAAGAGAACATGAGGTTCGAAGTAAGACAGATTCCAGACAGATTGAAATGCTCAACGGTAAAGCCAGAAAAATAAAAACCCATGGAGAAAAACAAATACTGCATGACCTCCCGTATGTGTAGAATTTTAACAACAACAACAACAACCAAAAACAAAATCCTGAATTCTTGGATACAGAAAATGGATTGGTGGTTGCCGGGGTGGGGGTGGGGGGGGTGGGATGGGGGATGGGAGTGGAAGTGAGGGGCTGGGGGGTGGAGGATGGGTGAAGAGGGTCAAATGTGCAAACCTCCATTTATAAAACAAATATGTCACAGGGATGTCATGTACAGCATAGTACCTCTGGTGAATAATATTGTATTGCATATTTGGAAATTGCTAGAAGAATACATCTTAGAAGCTCTCATTGCAAGAAAAAAAAACTGTAGCTCTGTGTGGTAATGGATGTTAACTAAACTTAGTGTGGTGATCATCTCATAATACAGTTGTCCCTTGAACAACACAGCTTTGAACTGTGTGGGTCCACTTATATGCAGATTTTTCCCCAAAAATACAGTACTGGTAATGTATTTTCATTATGATTTTCTTTTCTCTACCTTATTTTATTGTAAGAATCCAGTATATAACACATGTAAAATATGTGTTAATCAATTGTTCATGTTCTCTGTAAGCCTTCCAGTCAACAGTAGCCTATTAATAGTTAAGTCTGGGGGGGACTCAAATATTATACATGGATTTTCAACTGTGGTGGGTAGTGCCCCTAGCCCCAACATTGCTCAAGGATGAATTGTATATACAAATATCTAATCGCGGGTGTCTAGCTGGCTCAGTTGGAAAAGCATGTGACTCTTAACCTCAGGGTTGTGAGATCAAGCCCTACACTGGACTCTGTGCTGGGCGTGGAGGCTGTTGAAAATTTTCTCTCTCTCTGCCTCCCTCAGCCTCTTCCCCCATCTAAAAAAAAAAAAAAATACAGAAAGGGGGAAAGAAGTATAAGATGTGGGGTGCCTAGGTGCTCAGTCGTTAAGTGTCTGCCTTCAGCTCAGGTCATGATCCCAGGGTTCTGGGATAGAACCCTGCATGGGGCTCCCTGCTCAGTGGGAAGCCTGCTTCTCCCTCTCCCACTCCTCTTGCTTGTATTCCCTCTCTCACCTCTGTCTCTCACCTCTGTCTCTGTCAAATAAATAAATAAAATCTTAAAAAAAAAAAAAGACATATAAGATGTGTAGTAAATGAAAAATGTAGAATGGCAGAAATAAGTACTTATATTGGAATGCATTATAATAAATATACATTAATTAAATTGACCAAACACTGTATGTTAACTACATGAATTAAAATTTTTTTAAAAAATTTAAATTGACTAGGGACGCCTGGGTGGCTCAGTTGGTTAAGCAGCTGCCTTCGGCTCAGGTCATGATCCCAGGGTCCTGGGATCGAGTCCCACATTGGGCTCCTTGCTCGGCAGGGAGCCTGCTTCTCCCTCTGCCTCTGCCTGCCTCTTTGTCTGCCTGTGCTCGCTCGCTTTCTCTCAGTCTCTGACCAAAAAAAAAAAAAAAAAAAAAATTAAATTGACTAATTAAAAAAACAGACTCAGGAGGCACCTGGATGTCTCAGTCAGTTAGGCCTCCAGCTCTTGATTTCCACTCAGTTTGTGATCTCAGGGTCCTGGGATTAAGCCCCATGTCAGGCTATGCATTCAGCAGGGAGTGTGTTTGGGGATTCTTTCTCCCTCTCCCTCTGCCCCTCTGCCCACCCACACCCATTCTCTCTCAAATAAATAAATCTTTAAAAACAACAACAACAACAACAAAACCACACTCTGATTGGGTTAAAAAGTAAGATCCAATAGTAAGTTGTCTAAAAGAGAAACTTAAAAGACATAAAAAGTTTAAAAATAAAAGATGGGAAAAATTATGAACCAAAAGGAAAAATCTTAATAGCTGACAATAAAGAGTATAGAGCAAAAAAATATAGGGACAAAGAAGGACATTATATGCTGATTAAAGGAATAGAGAAGAAACTATAACCATCAAAAACATGTATGCAGGGTGCCTGGGTGGCTCAGTGGGTTGAGCCGCTGCCTTCGGCTCAGGTCATGATCTCAGGGTCCTGGGATCGAGTCCCACATCGGGCTCTCTGCTCAGTAGGGAGCCTGCTTCCCTCTCTCTGCCTGCCTCTCTGTCTACTTGTGATCTCTCTCCGTAAAATAAATCAATAAAATTAAAAAAAAAAAAAAACATGTATGCAGGGGGGTGCCTGGGTGGCTCAGTTGGTTAAGCTGCTGCCTTCGGCTCAGGTCATGATCCCTGGGTCGTGGGATGGAGCCCCACATCAGGCTCCTTGCTCAGTGGGGAGCCTGCTTCTCTCTCTGCCTCTGCCTGCTTGTGCTTTCTCTCTCTCTCTCTAATAAATAAATAAAATCTTTAAAAAAAAAAAAAATGTATGCAGGGGCGCCTGGGTGCCTCAATGGGTTAAACCTCTGCCTTCAACTCAGGTCATGATCCCAGGATTTGGGAATCGGCAGGGAGCCTGCTTCCTCTTCTCTCTCTCTGCCTGCCTCTCTGCTTACTTGTGATCTCTGTCAAATAAATAAATAAAATCTTTAAAACAAACAAACAAACAAACATGTATGCACCTAACAATACAACATCAAAATATACAAAGAAACAACTTAAAAAATTTTGGGGGAGAAATGAATAAAGTCAAGTTATTGTTAAAAGATGTTAGCCACGGGGCACCTGGGTGGCTCAGTGGGTTAAAGCCTCTGCCTTCGGCTCAGGTCATGATCCCAGGGTCCTGGGATTGAGCCCCACATCGGGCTCTCGGCTCCACAGAGAGCCTGCTTCCTCCTGTCTCTCTGCCTGCCTCTCTTGCCTACTTGTAATCTCTGTCTGTCAAATAAATAAATAAAATCTTAAAAAAAAAAAAAAAGATGTTAGCCACATCTTTCTGAAATTAAAGATTAAGCACATAAAATAAATATATCGATATGTTTAATAATTCAGTTAATAAGCTAAAGCTATGAGGTATATGTAGAACCCAGCACCAAAGGAATAGTTTAATGGTAACTATCAGATTAAACTACGTGAAGATGTCCATAGTTGACAATTTTTGGCCCATAGAAGTGGTGGTTTCATCCTTATTCAACCTAAACTGCGTAGGTTGCTGAAGGGACTAAATCAGCTAATGTGTATAAAATAATCAATATCTAATTTAGTCTCCTTTTCCTATAGTCCACTAAGACAGTACTTGCCTTGATTTTTGGTTATCATAAATTAATTCACTAAAACCCTATTGTAATTGGATAAGTGAGAGCCAAAGAATTCAGTAATGTGAAACATAAGGTCACAGCTTTCTGTAAGGTCAACAACAAAATGACCAGTGTGGAGCTAGCTGGTGAGGAATTCTGGGAGTCCAGCTGCCATGTCTAAATTCGGCCAGACAAAGCTGTGATTTGGTGCCACCTGGTGGTGGTGGTTGGCTCCAATTTAAATATTGTTGGGACAATTCTGAGGCCGGAGGCTGCAGTAGAGCATCAGTAATTTCAGAAATGTCCCAGTTAGTTGGCCAGATTCAGAGATTTGCCTTGGAGAATATTGAAACCCATAGACTCACTCTTCACTTTTCTCTTTTTCTGCAACAAGTTTATTACATGCCTTTCCTTCACCTTCATGACCTTGGTCTCCATGCCAAGATCCCCATCCCCAACCTCAGCATAGAACTTTAACGCCCACCCCAACTCTTATCCCTGTCCTGTTCTCAAATATGGGCTAGGCCCACAATGGGAGCCAGTTGCCAATTCTGCATTATATCTAAAATTATATTTTTGATGCGTGCCTTATTATGGGGGTTTTACTGTGCTTATAAAGGATCCCCTGAATGCCCACAACATAGGAGCACTATATATATATATTTTTTTTTTATTTTAAAGCCTTTGATTACTGCAAATGTTTCTGGTTGGCTATCAAAAGCCTTTATTAGGTTGAGACTAATTGAAATTCAAGCAGGAAAATAAAAGGAAGACATGAAAAGGAGAAAATTTTCATCTGGAGAATATTAACCCTATTATATGAATGCTATGAAAACTCAAATTTATAGTTGCCTTTTGTGGATGATCTCTTGTTATCCAACACACTCAGAACTTCTTTGATTACTTCTTTGTTGAATTTCCTGGTTTGGGGGGTGCCTGAGTGGCTCAGTGGGTTAAGCCTCTGCCTTCAGCTCAGGTCATGATCTCAAGGTTGTGGGGTCGAGCCCCGCATCGGGCTCTCTGCTAAGTGGGGAGCCGTTCCCCCCCCCCGCCTGCCTTTCTGCCTACTTGGGATCTCTCTTTCTCTGTGTCAAATAAATAAATAAATAAATAAAATCTTTTTAAAAAAATTTCCTGGTTTGGGCAGGGGTGGGGGGCAGCCTTTCCTTCCTTATATAAACATGCCCTATTCCAGTATTATAGGCATGCTCCCTGAACCCACAAACTGGGCTTCTCAGCATCTGCATGGAAGGGCAAGCCTTGAAACACGGTAGTGGTCAGTTATTGGTTACATTTCTGTTTCTGCCCCCATCCCTTTTCCTGGCGTCCCTGCACTTGTGCGTTATGGCTGGGTCTCTAAACCGAGGCGGAGACAGGCAGCCCGAGAGACGGGCACTGCTGAGAGCAGCAGAGCTAGCTACTGTTTGAGGTCAGGCTCTTCTTGGTCTGTGACTGCAAGAGGTCACATCTGTCTTGGATGAAACTGTCAAGCACCAAGCTGAGTGTCGAGCTGCGGAGATTCGCAGCACACCTTCTCTGCCCACTACCTATTGTTCTGACCTTACCTGTTACTTAGGCCTGGACTCTAACTTCACAGGCTCTCTGGTTTTTACTCCAAAGGGCTATTTATAGTTTTCCAAATATGGCCTGCAGTTTCCTGCTCAGTGGCTGCCCAGGATTTTCTCCGCTCAGAATGCCCTTCACCCAGCGTTTGTGGGTCAGAATCCCGCTCAGACTTCTGCAGCCTCTCAGGACAGCCCCGTCCTTCATGGAAACTTCCCGAGCCAGCTGCTCACTCACGCCCACGCTGGGGCTCCCTCTGATGCTGCCTTCTGTTTCATATTCCAGTTCTCAGGGCTCGTGGTAGATTCGTTGGCTAGACTGAAATCTTTGTGAGGACAGGCACTTGACTTACCCATTTTTTAATTCCTGAAAGGGCTCAAAGCTTTGCAGTCATAGGTGTTCAATAAATATTTGTTTAATTTTGAGAGCTTTTGTCACATTAAAACCAGTCAGGCTGTCTTCCAGAGAATTCTCACCCTCTCCTGCCAACTGCATGGGTGCACAACCCTAATTTAGGGACTAAATGGCCTCCCCCACCTCCCTCTACAATTGATATCAGCCAAATTCTGTCCCTGCAAAAATTCTCTGGGAATGTAGCCATTGGGAAAACACATTCACTTACTCTCCAGCCTAGACTAGCGATCCCTTTGGCACTGAAATAATTTACTTACTTACCCAATGTCAAGGCTGGATAAATGCAGTTTCCCTAAGTACAAAGTTTACTTACTAAAAGCTAGGATTGCAACAAGCATCTTACAAAGAATTTGCATGGGTACAGAAGCTGTACCTTTTGTGTGTCTTCATTTTTTAACGTTTTTTTTTTTTTTAAAGATTTTATTTATTTATTTGACAGAGAGAGATTACAAGTAGGCAGAGAGGCAGGCAGAGAGAGAGGAGGAAGCAGGCTCCCCGCTGAGCAGAGAGCCCGATGCGGGACTCGATCCCAGGACCCTGAGATCATGACCTGAGCCGAAGGCAGCGGCTTAACCCACTGAGCCACCCAGGCGCCCTCATTTTTTAACGTTTAAATGCTATTAAATCATTGGCTAGCAACTTGGATGTAACATATTTTATTACAGATACCATTTGAAAACTTCAGTATCTCCAGAAAGAGAATTCAGGAAATACCAAATGTGTGAGTCTTCGAGAATCACAACTTAAGTGCCTTATCTATCCCCAAACTGGTTAGGAGTTTCTCCCTTGCCCTGTGCATAGGTCACTTGTTTCTACTGAAGCTAATACTTTCCTTTAAAAAAAAAATTTTTTTTTAATTTTATTAAAGAAAAGTAACCTCAGACCTCTCTAATTTCTAATGTAGGATATCCCAAGGGAAGCAAGTAATGGAGATTATTAGATTCCTCTGGTCCCTTTCCCCTCAAATTCACACATGTGAGTTCCAAAGGGCAATTATTCCTCTTTGGTCCGTGCTGATTATATATGTCAGGAGGGTAATAAGGTCATTTATTTGAACGATTTCCATCTGGTGTACTTCTAATATTCTTGCCTCACTCCTGACCACTCAAATCAGTATCACAGGGACACCAACATCTCTCTCTCTCACCACCAAAGAAAATGATGAAACAAAGGTGATTTGAGTCTGAACTTTCTGCTCCCAAATTTATCATCTTCCCGGAGCACAAGGATTGTATGGCTTTAGTCGTTTAAACCAGTAACGGCTCAGTGGTAATGTTAATCCTTTAAACCAATGACGGCTGGGTAATAACTAGTATCACGTGTTTACTATTAACTTGGATGGATAAACCTCCAAGATGTGACCTACTTTTCAAAACCTTTTTATTGAGTTCAGAAATTGCCCCCGGCAGAATCAGGAAAACAAGGTACTGTACTAATAAAAGTAAATGCTACATTATAGTACATGATTAAGAAGACCCTGTGTTAGATACTTATATTTTACTGTGAAAACTGGAATCTGATTAGTTGGCTGAATGGGGATTTCCTTCCTAAAAGATTGTCCTAGTGCTTCCCTAGAAGCCACCGAGAAATCTTGAAACTGCTCTATAGATAACGTCAACTCACATATGTTTGGCAAGATCATATTTTTGAGGTAGTAATCTATATTTTTATTCTCCTGTTATTTCCCTTTCTCTTCCCTGCCTCCAAGCAGAAATTCCCATCTGGGTTTATTGTCTTGGTGAAGGAATGAGATGGAACGGAAAGTGGAAATCGTCCTCAAGCTTTCGTTTCTAAAAGCATATAAGCCCCAGCAAGGAGATGACTTGAGCCAAAGGCAAAAGCAGGAGGATCCCGGACAGGGCGGTGGAGAGGAGCAGGGGCTGGCGGGGGAGCTTTCCAGCAAGCTGGCTGGAGGCAGGCCTGCCCTTCGAGAAGACACAGTGTGAGCCATGGCCGCAGACTAGAGGCCTGTGGGCCAGACCTGACTTTGTTTGGCCATGTGAATTGTAGACATTCACATTAAAAATCTGGGCAATTTCACATAAAATTCCAGGTTTGGGTTTCTCGGAAGTAATTGGCAGAGTTGGCCGTACTGGATTCGGTCTGTAATGACACCCAGTGGCTGCCTGCCTTAGATAAGGAATGAACCCTGTAGTTTGCCAGAGTCCCCACTGCTCCCTGCCTTATCCCTCTGCTGACCCCAAGTGTTAATCACCCTAACACTTCCACTGCTGTTTTCTGGACAATAGAGGAATAGAGGATGCTCCTCTTTACCCAGGATTTCCCCCATTAATGGAGAAACAAAAGATGGACTAAAGATGGTTCACATTGAAAGAACCCAGGGAGCTAGTGCATTTTCTTGTAGAAGTGATGATCTTATGCGTTGAATAGGCAATCCACTGGCTTCCCCCATGAATTCTTCTTGGTGCTTGCTTTAGGCAATTGCATCAAGTATCCCTGTTCTAGGCAGCCTTGCAAAGAGATGACGGTGTCCCCGGTCAGGCTTGGCAGAGCCATTGCCCGCAGGGGACAGTGAGCAGAATGATGGATGACTTAGCCAGAACCGAGGTGGGCAAATGCCTAGAGGAGAGAGGCCCTTGGAAGCCCACTGAGAGTGGGGAAGACTCCGAAACGATGGGGCTTAAAATAGAAAGTAAAATATAAACGTGGTTATTTCATACACACAAATGGACAGACTCAGAACTGCATGCGATACCTGTATTCTCTCACTGGCGTGGTTACTTAGCTCAGGGCTCTAGTGGCCCCAATGTGCACTCGTTATAGAGGCTACCAGAGCCTGTCCTGGGGAAAGACAGCAGGACGTGTTGTTCTTTTCCTTGTGGATGGGGGAAAGATAATGAACACTAGAATTGTGGTTCGGGGACCATCACCTGTCTTAGAATTATATGATGGTATCTCTCCCTTCCTGCATGGAGTTTTGATTTAAAATAGGGTTCTAGGGCAGGGTGCCCGAGTCGTTCAGTCGTTAAGTGTTTGCCTTCAGCTCAGGTCATGATCCCAGGGTCCTGGAATAGAGCCCCACATGGGATTCCTAACTCAGTAGGGAGCCTGCTTCTCCCTCTCCCTCTGCCTTCTGCTCCCCCTGCTTGTGTGCTCTCTCTCTGTCAAATAAATAAATTACACCTTTTAATTAAAATAATAATAAATAAAATAACATGGGGTTCTATGGGTATCTTCCAGATAGCATCCGGGTTGGGCATATGAACCTTTGTGTTTTTGCTGCTAAACCAGAAATGTGTTTTTCCAAACCCCAACTGTTATGTGCCCGGGTTAGTTATCTCAATAGTTTGCTCCCCTCATTTATAACCAATAAAAATAACAGCTCTCCTTTATTGAACTAACCTTCTGCCAGCCTGTAGCAGTGCTACACCTAACCGCCTTGTTTATAACCCCCCTGCAGGGCGGGGTTGCCCCGTGCTGTGAAATAGAAATGGAAACTCAAATCAGAAACAAGCTTCCAAAATCTCACACTTAGTGCACGCTGGAGTCGGGATTCAAATCCAGATCTGTGTGACTTTATAAGCCCGGCACTCTATAGCTAGCAAGCAAGTCTACAGCATTTATTATCAGTCGCTATTTGCAGGACAGTGATTGGGCAGAGGGATGGAAATATGAATGCAATGGCCAAGTCTCCAAGGAGCAGCAAAATTAAATTAGGCATATTCTTTTTTTTTTTTTTTAAAGATTTTATTTATTTATTTGACAGAGAGAAATCACAAGTAGATGGAGAGGCAGGCAGAGAGAGAGAGGGAAGCAGGCTCCCTGCTGAGCAGAGAGCCCGACGCGGGACTCGATCCCAGGACCCTGAGATCATGACCCGAGCCGAAGGCAGCGGCCTAACCCACTGAGCCACCCAGGCGCCCAAATTAGGCATATTCTTTAAAAATAAGAGGGAAGGCAGTTTCCTGCAGTGACAAGTTTTATAAGAATCCTTAGGTTTGTGCTGGTAGCAGAGGAAGTTACATCGTCAGCAGAACATTGACTCTGGGACCCTGGGTTTCTGGGATGCTAGGACAGAGTCTGGGTGAACATAGTACTCTTTTCCCCATGAGTTGAAGTGAATCCTCCAAAAAACATTGAAATCCTTACCCTCAGTATCCGTGAATGGGACATTATTTGGAAATAAGGTCTTTGAGGATGATCAAGTTCAGATGAGGTCATTAGGTTGACTCTACTCCAGTATGACTGGTGTCCTTACAAAAAGGAGAAGTTTGGGGGCGTCTGGGTGGCACAGTCAGTTGAGTGTCCGACTCTTGATTTTGGTTAAGGTCATGATCTCATGGGTCATTGGGTCTAGCTCTGTCTCAAGCTCTTTGCTCATTGGGAGTCTGCTTGAAGATTCTCTCTGCCCTTCCCCTACCCTAGGCACATCTGTGCTCTTTCAAATAAATCTTTCATAAAATAAAATAAAATAAAATAAATAAAAAGGAGAAGTTTGGACACAGAGGCAGGCACGTACAGAGGGAAGATGATGCGAAGACGTAGGGAGAATGCCATCTACAAGCCAAGGAACAGCTGAGGCTACCAGGCACTGAGAGAGAGACCTGGAGCAGATGCTTGTTCACAGCCCTCAGAAAGAACCAGCCTAGCCAACAAACACCTTGATCTTGGTCTCCTTGACTCCAAAACTGTGAGATAATAAATTTCTGATGTTCTAAGCCACCCAGTTGGTGACACTTGGCGATGGCAGCCCTAGCAAAGAAAAACACCATCCAGCCTGTATTCTTTTAGTTGTTTTATTTTTTTTTTTAAGATTTTATTTATTTATTTGACAGAGAGAAATCACAAGTAGATGGAGAGGCAGGCAGAGAGAGAGAGAGAGAGAGAGAAGCAGGCTCCCTGCTGAGCAGAGAGCCCGATGCAGAACTCGATCCCAGGACCCTGAGATCATGACCTGAGCCGAAGGCAGCGGCTTAACCCACTGAGCCACCCAGGCGCCCCTAGTTGTTTTATTATTATTTTTGAAACATTTTGCTTATTTTATTTTATATTTTAATTTTTTAATATTTTATTTATTTATATGACAGAGAGAAAGAGATCACAAGTAGGCAGAAAGGCAGGCAGAGAAGGGGGGGGAAGCAGGCTTCCTGCTGAGCAGAGAGCCCGATGTGGGGCTCGATCCCAGGACCCTGGGATCATAACCTGAGCTGAAAGCAGAGGGTTAACCCACTGAGCCACCCAGGCGCCCCATTTTGCTTATTTGAGAGAGAGAATGCACCAGCAGGGAGAGGAGCAGAGGGCAAAGGTGAGGGGGACAGTCTCCAGCAGACGGTGTTGAGCACAGAGCCCAATACAGAGCTCGATCCCAGGACCCTGAGATCACAACATGAGCCTAACCCAAGAGTCAGATGCTCAACCGACCGAGCCACCCGGGCACCCCTGTATACTTTTCAAAAAGAGAAGATTCAGTTGTGTGGCTTTGTCATCATCTCCTTCAGAGTCCTCCTCTGGAGTAGGTCTGGGACGCCCAGGAAGGCCGGGAATTGTCCACATGCAATCTTAAATCCGTGTATCATGGCTTGGCCCCCATCTACAGTCTGTATCCAAGCCACAGCAGGGAAGAGCCCCTTGAGAATCTTAGTGCGGAAGGCAGCAGGACACACACTGGAGTCCTGCCCAAGGGTATCTGAAAGACATGAATAACAGTCCCATCAGGTAAGACCACTTTGGCTGAGATAAGGGCTGTCTGCAAAAAAGGTCTAAGCGGGAGCATAGACCCGGGTGCTACTCCCCCTGGTGGGGAAGGGGTTGGTGAAAACACAGCAGAGGAGGTTTTGGAGGAAGAACAGGTGTTTGAATAGGAGACTCCAGAAACCTCAAAGGCACAGGCAGAAGAGGCAGAAACGCCTGGCCGGGCAGGGAGAGCTCTAGCACTCCTACATGTCTTACAGTAGAATGGGATTTTCTGCAAGGAAAAGGTGAATTTCTATTATAGTCAGCACTATTTCTGTTTTGAACAATTAAACTGGGAAATAACTAGCCGGAATTGGAAAACAGCAGAAGAACTAGTACTTGGGCTGTAATGCCGGTAATGCCAACCGCCTGATGCTTCTAGATCCCGGCACATATTAGGTCTGCAGTAACTGTGGGTTACATGAGAGGATGAGTTACAAACCACGTAATCTCTCTGGACATTTGTGTTTTTCATCTGTTCAAAAATGGGATAGAGCCATGCGGGGAGGTGATACGTCTACGCCCCCCTCTCTCGGATCCGTGCTCAAAGGCAAACAGGGTGACCAAATGTGAAAGCGTTATTGCTACAAACGTAAATGTTTATGTTCCTCCCAAATCCATATATTGAAGACCTACCCCCCAGGGTAATGGTATTTGAAGATGGGGCCTTTGGGAGATAATGAGGCTTAGATGAGGTCTTAAGGGTGGGGCCCTCCTGACAGGATCAGTGCTTTTTTTTAAAGATTTATTTATTTGAGGGGCGCCTGGGTGGCTCAGTGGGTTAAGCCTCTGCCTTCAGCTCAGGTCATGATCTCAGGGTTGTGGGATGGAGCCCTGCAATGGGCCTCTTTGCTCAGCAGGGAGCCTGCTTCCCCCCCTCTCTCTGCCTGTCTCTCTGCCTCCTTGTGATCTCGCTCATTGCCAAAAAAAAAAAAAAAAAAAAAAAAAAGAAGAATTTATTTACTTGAGATAGAGGGAGAGCATGCGCAAGCAGGGGAGAGGGGCAGAGGGAGAAAAAGAATTCCAGGCAGTGGGTGGCTCAGTGGGTTAAGCCACTGCCTTCGGCCCGGGTCATGATCCCGGGGTCCTGGGATCGAGCCCCGAGTCGGGCTCTCTGCTCAGTGGGGAGCCTGCTTCCCCCCTCCCTTCTCTGCCTGCCTTTCTGCCTACTTGTTATCTCTGTCTGTCAAATAAATTAAAAAAAAAAAAAAAAAAAAAATCCCAGGCAGACTCCCTGCGGAGCGTGGAGCCCAACACGGGGCTCAATCTCACAAGCCTGAGATCATGACCTGAGCTGAAACCAAGAGTTCAGACACCCAACCCACTGAGCCACCCAGGCGCCCCAAGATCAGTGAGAAGAAATACCCAGGGAGTTTGCTCTTTTCCTATCCACCATGTGAGGACACAGCGGGAAAGTAGCTGTCTGCAAACCAGGGAGAGGGCTCTCACCAGAACCCGGCCATGCTGGTGCTCTGATCTCAGACTTCCAGTCTCCAGAAATGTGAGAAGATCCATTTCTGGATCCCTAGTGTAGCATATTTTTGTTACGGTGGCCAGAGCACACTAAGACACAATGGAAAGAACTTCATGACTGTGAACTTCATGAGGCTCTATATCGGGGAGGGGGGCGCCGTCCTGGCACGTGGCGCGGATCCTACCTTGATTAGCTGCTTGCTTTTGGGCTTGTCCCTTCTAACGGCATGGGGGGTACAGGGACATTTTCCGGACACCATTCATGCAGACTAGGACCCATTCTGTTCCTCATGTTCGACCCTTTGTTTCTTCATCTATTAAAAAAAAAAAAGGATGAGGAATGGAACATGATATCTAACAGTGACTCATTTATCCTTGCAGCAGATACTCGGTGAGAATCCACCATGTCTGAGGCAGGAGCCCGGTGTTTGGAAATGGAGCGCTGGGACATGGTCTTGCCTCCCGGAGTTCACAGAAAGGCTCTTACAGCTTCCCGGGAACAGAGTCTCTGTATTAGGCACCTCAGGCTGCCGTAGCGAAATATCACAGACTCAGGGGTTCAAACCACAGATCTTTTATTTCTCATAATTCTGGATGCCAGAAGTCCAAGGTCAGGGTACCGGCATGCTTGGTTTCTCCTGAGGCCCCTTCTCCCTGGCTTGCAGATGGCCACCTTCTCTTCACGTCCCCTGATGGCCCTTATGTCCCCATTTCTTTGTGCGCATCGCTAGTGACTCTCCCTCTGCTTTTAAGATACTTGAGAGACTCTTAATCTTAGGAAACAACCTGAGGGTTGCTGGAGGGGAGAGGGTAGACGGATGGGGTAACTGGGTGATGGACACTAAGGAGGGCACGTGACGTAAAAGCACTGGGTGTTGTGGAAGACTGATGAGTCACTCACCTCTGCCTCCGAAACCAATAATGTATTATCTGTTACTTAATTGAATTTTTTTTTAAAGATTTTATTAATTTGACAGACAGAGATCAATCACAAGTAGGCAAAGAGGCAGGCAGAGAGAGAGAGAGAGAGAGAGGAGAAAGCAGGCTTCCATGGAGCAGAGAGCCCGATGTGGGGCTCGATCCGAGGACCCTGGGATCATGACTGACCTGAAGGGCAGAGGCTTTAACCCACTGAGTCACCCAGGCGCCCCATTTAATTGAATTTAAATTAAAAAAAAAAAAGAATACCAGTCATTGGACTGAGGCACACCATATGATCTCATTTAACATTAATTACCTCTGTAGAGACTTTATCTCTAAATACAGTCCTCCCAGCACCCCGGAGGCTCAGTCGGTTAAGCATCTGCCTTCAGCTCAGATCATGATCCCAGACTCCTGGGATCCAGCCTGCGTCTCCTTCTGCCCCTCCCCCAGCTTGTGTGTGTACGCACTCTCTCTCCATCTCTCTCAAAAATAAATAAATACAATTTTGGGGGCGCCTGGGTGGCTCAGTGGGTTAAGCCGCTGCCTTCGGCTCAGGTCATGATCTCAGGGTCCTAGGATTGAGTCCCACATCGGGCTCTCTGCTCAGCAGGGAGCCTGCTTCCTCCTCTCTCTCTCTCTACCTGCCTCTCTGCCTACTTGTGATCTCTCTCTGTCAAATAAATAAATAAAATCTTTAAAAAAAAATAAATACAATTTTTAAAAAGTTATTAAAAAATATAGTCATTTTCTGAGCTATATTACGGGTTAGGACTTCAATACATGCTTTTAGGGGGAGGTCAGAATTGAGTTCCTAACAGCCTCTATGACCAGGAAAGAAAAGATGCCTCGGAAGTAGAGCAGGGGCCTGTGGCCCAGACCTGGACTCCCCGAGGCCTCTCCAGGAAGAGAGCTAAGCTGCTCACCGAAGGTTGCGGCTGGCAGCAGGGGCTGCTCTTCTGAAGAAACGCTCTGCAAAGCACAGACCTAGTGTATTTCACTTTTTTGTGGCCTCTTGACTTTCCTTCTTTTCTTTTTTTTTTTTTTTACTCAGGCCTTTGGTAGGAATAACAAAGAGAAACCCAAAAACATCATTCCAGAAGCCAGTGTGCCTTGGGCAAGTCACCTTTCCTTTCTACCTCAGCTTCCTTCTTGGTATAATCAAGTAGTTAGCATTTATTATTTCTCAGACCTTAATGTGCCATGATTCTAGGGAAATCCTTAGGTACAGTCATGGTTACTTCTCTAAAATACTGACAGTTCATGGGACGCCTGGGTGGCTCAATGGGTTAAGTTGCCTGCCTTCTGCTCGGGTCATGATTCCAGGGCCCTGGAATAAGTCCCACATCCGGCTCCTTTGCTCAGTGGGGAACCTGCTTCTCCCTCTCCCTGCCGCTCCCTCTGCTTGTGCTCTCTCTGATTAAATACATATGTACATAAGATACTGACAATTCAGAAGCTTGGGGAAGGGGAGACCCAAATTTTGCAGCCAAATGCCGTTTTTACTTTTGGAGCCGTATTAAGATCTTTCTGTTTTCTACTAAGAACATGGAGATAAAGGGGAGCCTGGTGACAGGAGAAAATCCAGACTCTCACACCAGCTCTGCGTGACTTAGCTACTCTCGGTAGACTTTCCCTCTGCAGGCCCTGGTGACGACTCAGGCCTTCATCTGTGGGAAGGGAGTACAAAGCTGCAAAAGCAGTGGATGCCCATTGTGAGAAAAAATGAAACCCAACATGACACAAAGGTATTATGTGAACAAGTGAACATCCCACTTTTCTCCCTACCATCCTGTAACATTGGCTACCCTGTTTTCCCCAGTCTTCTCATACAGAAATAACATGTGCATTTTTTTTTTAACACAAAAACAGGATTACACATGGCACACAGAGGTGTGAGGGCACCTGGCTCCAGGAATCCCAAACAGACCAGGCTCAGCCCGTCGCCACTGACAAAATCCAAAGGCAGAGAAACAAGTGGTGGTGAACAAGAAAGGAATTAAAAAAATTTTTTTAATCATCTTTATGCCCGGACCTGGGGCTCAAACTCAGGACCCAAGATCCAGTGTTGCATTCTCTTCCTACTGAGCCAGAAAGGCACCCTGCACAAAAAAGGAACTTTAAAGATGCCAATAGCAGAAAATAAGGGTGTGTTCCCTCTCGGAAACTATGGCCAAAAAAGTGGAACGACTTCCAGGTTTATATAAGGAAAAATGTGGTGCAAAGGTGGGCGGGTACCTACAGGTAGGCTGAGAAGGTCAAAAGGATCATTGTCCGGGAGTCAGTCCTGGGTGGGGTCTGACGGGCTCAGCCTGGTCCTTATTGCTTCAGGGGTAGTTTTGGTTCACATCTAGGGATGGTCTTGCCCTCCAGGTCTTCTGACTGAGCCTAGAGACAAACTGGAAAGAACCGAACTAGAAAGTTGAGGTCAAAACCGAGGCAGCCCAAGTCTTCTTTCAAATAGATCTCTGACTGTCTTTTACTCAGTAAGGTGGTATAGACTTTCTTCTGTCTCTGTAGAAAAAGTACTTCTCTTTCTAAAGCCTGTGTAGTATGCCTGGCATGTGTCATTTATTGAGCAGGTTTTCAAATCCCCTCCCATTTTTTTGCTAACATGAACGATCCTGCAATAAACAGACTTGCAGATGTAGCTTTGGTTGAGTATCTCCCCGGGAAGGAATCTTAGAAATAGAATCACTGGTCCTTGAGTTCATTTCTATGAGGTGTTCATTGTATAGAAAAATTTTTAGGCAGGTCAACTAAGACCAAAAAAGATGTATCTGTGTATGTATATCATTTCATTTAAAGGCTCTTTTGAGCCACAGCCTGAAATAATTCCTTAAAAACTGGCTGGTTACTAGGAGAGTATGTTTTCTTTTTCTTCTTTTTTTAATGGGCACCGATTGGCTGGGAAAGCGGCCTCCCTTTACTCCCTGCTTCCTGCCAGTCACAGCTGTGTGATCAGTGTGGGGACTCCTGACTGCAGGCCCTTGGGCGCCCCTCTGGGCTCGGGGGCCCTGGGCCTGCGATGCCTCCAGCCAGCACTCTGGGCTTGGGATGAGCTATAGTTCAGATTGGCATTTGTTTTCTCAAGGGCTTGAAATTGAGAGAGGGATTGCAGTGATTTTCCCTCTTCCTAACATTTCTTTTTGCAGAATCCTATTGTGCAAGCCAGATATTCAGCTAAAATCAGATCTTAATGGCTGTGTTGGGTACTTAAAATCGCAAGCTGCTATAAATTATTAAATAGTCCTTCCACGCAGAAGAACTGCCCAGCACAAATTCTCTGCAGCATTTTCATTCAAAACTTAATCTTTTCCCCCATGTTGGGTCGTTTACCTCCTCTGGATTCCACTAAAGGTAGGTCTCCCCGCCCCCACGCCCCAGTACACAAAGGGTTAAACTGAACTCCCGGAGCCTAATTTCCCAAACAAAAGCCAGTTTTGCAAGTTAGTTTTCAAGGTGTGTCTTTCCATAAGTTCTATTTAATGAAGTTTATACGTGTTCCCACTTCCCTTCTTTTTTTCCTTCTTACTTTTCTGTTGTCAGTATTCATGGAATCTGGATCTGTCAGCTACTTCTGTTTGAAGTGGAAGAATTGGCAAAATTATACATCCAGCAGGCAAGAAATAAAGTGGAAATGTCTCACAAGTAACAGTGAAATCTGTTGCGTTGTTTTAAGACTTAACCACTGAGGGGGGGGGAAAAGCCCTACTAAATATTGTCTTGGCAACTATAAATATATTTTAGCGATGATAAAAACCTTTAGAATAGCAGTTACAAGATAACTGAAACCTAATGCCTGTCTGTCTGCCACTCTGAATTATATATTTACATTATGTATATATCCTATTCTTTATTAAAGGCTGTGCAATTCTCCTTTTGAGTTGGTCTAGTGTTTTGTGTGAATCCTTTGTATGGTCAGGGAGCCCATCTCCTCCCTGCTGCTTTTGACTCAGGTAAGATTGGAAATGAGCTCCTTAGATCAATTGCAACAACTCTAATTTGAAAACCTGAAAAATTGCATTTCTAATTTCCAATGCAAAGAAAACTTGCATTTCTAATTAAGAAATTTCCAATAAAGCAGATATCTAAAACCCAGGGATTTATTATTTATTTATTTTTAAGGTCTTTACGCACATCCCCATGAACCAGGACCCGTCGTCACTCCTACGGACTTTGGGTTGTGTTGGGCAGAAATTGTCATTCCTCTCCCCATCTTACTCCATGTTTATTCATCTTTTTTTCAGAAGGCATTACTTTTATTTGCATGAACTTTCAGACCTATTATTTTTTTCAGACCTTTTATTTTTATTTATTTTTTTAAAAAAAGATTTTATTATAAGACAGAGAGAAATCACAAGTAGGCAGAGAGGCAGGCAGAGAGAGAGAGAGGGGAGAAAGCAGGTTCCCTGCGGAGCAGAGAGCCCGACGTGGGGCTCGATCCCAGAACCCTGGGATCATGACCTGAGACGAAGGCAGAGGCTTTAACCCACTGAGCCACCCAGGCGCCCCCAGACCTTCTATTTTTTAAAGCCTCCAAAATACAAGTTAGATTAAACTATTCCAATGCAGCTTTAGCTGTTGTCTTCAACTTCATATACTATTTTCCCTTATGAAACAAAACAAAAAGAGCATACAAAACCATTTGAAGGTAGGTCATTTCCTAGATAGCAATGATTTCCTTTTTTGTTAATAACTTATTTGGAATGAACAGCTTTGTTAAGTAGATTGATCCAGTTATGCAAATTAAGATGTGTCATTTATAATATTCAAGGTCACTCTCATTTCTCTAAGATGTTTTAAAAAGTCAGCGGTCAGGTAAGCATGCTGCTTGCCTGAGATGCTATTTATTAACAAAACTATATTTGACAAAATTCTTGGTTTCAAACACAAGGAAATGTTGGTTTCTATTTTTATTTCAATTGTTTTATTAAATTCCTCTCTAAACACCTCAGTTGTTACAGTAGAGGGCCGGCTAAAGCTATAGATCGTCACAACACCTATCTCATCTAATCCCCTTTGTAAAAATGTAACAAGGTCATTTCACGTTTTTAAACCACTTCTGCAAAGTGGTTTAAAAATGCAAAGTGAGCTTAAATGCTACTCTTAACTCTTCCTAACTCTTCTACTGGGAAATCCTAGAAAACTGAACTAATGAAATGCAATTTATACTCTTTAAATTCTAATTATAACTGTCACATTAAATTGAAGGTGAGACTAAAACTGCTGTATCTGTTAAGTGAGTCAAGCGATATGCCGTATTATACATGTTATTTAATGTGCGAGTGTAAAAGTCAAGTTCCCGGCAGAAACCGAAGCGCCTCCATTCCGTCTTCTGGGAATGTATAAATTAACCATTCTTCCCCCAAGCGGTCCTCCTCCCTTCCTCCCTCCGCCCTATTTTAAATGTAGATAGGGCGTCTCAAGTCTTTTGAATTTGAAGGGCTGCTATCTCGGCCCCATTCTTTTCATCATCCTGTTTTGAATGACACTGAGCACGTATAGATTCTTTTATAAAAGCACCCCCTGGATGCAGAGCTCGGTTCTCCCCGAGGCTTGCTAATTTTGCATAGCAATTAGTACTGACTTCTCAAAATGGGCTATCCAAATGCAGCCTCCAGAATGTTCCACGTAGTTCCTCAAAGGTCTTAGATAACCGTGCGCCTTTTGATTTCAAACCCGAAGGGAAAGAACTTGCATAATTACTAAATTCCCAACTGGAGGGGTCCGGAGGATACGGTAATCCAGACCTATACGTTAATTCAAACCCTCCCCGCAACTGGGCAGCAAGGAGCCAGCATATGCCTTCTTTTAAAATCTATTCTACCTATTCACTGACCGCGCAGGGCTGGGCCACATGGCTCGCTCCTGCAGCCAGTCAGCTGTGAGCAGCAGATGGGATCATTTGCATTTTTCTTTTTATATTTACTCCGACCGGCAAATTAAAGGATTTTTTTTTTTTAAATCTACATTCTCATTGTTTGCCTAAAATGTAAACGTGGTTTAACTGTTGGATTGGGCTTCCCTGACCTTCACACACCACACCCCTTCAAGTCATTGAATCTTAATACCCGAGGGGTAGGTTTCGTGTTTATCAACTTGCAATCTACAGTCCGGGAGTTAGGAGTAGAAAGAATCAGCCTTTATTGAACTGGTGACTCGTGTTTTTCTATTTTAAGCGCTCGGCACAGATACACCGTGGGTTTGTCGGTGGCATGTGGGTCTGCGAGCGCGCGCACTTCTGAATGTCTTGCTCTGTGGCCTCAAACCCCAAAACTTCGGGTTCCAAGTAGAAGGGTGACTTTCCGCTCCGGCTCACAACAGAGGGCGGCCACCCTGCCGGGGGAGTGGCCAGAGCCTGCGTTTCCCAGCGCCGGGGTCGCTCTCCCGCGCCCCGCCGGACTCCATGCCGGCTTCGCGGGGGCCCCGGGAGCCACCCGGGTCCCGGCGCCCCGAGGTCTTTGTGCGGATCGCGGCGCGGGAACACCCCGCCCGTGGTGGGGGGGTGCGGGGCCACGACCGGGATGCCGAAAACTGGGGAGAGACGCGGGCGCGAGGGGAGGAGACGACCCGCAACAGTCGCCGTCCCGCGGAGGGAAAAAAAAAAAAAAAGTGGAAAAAGAGGCTTTTCAGGTCAAACTCCTCGGGGCTGAGCAACCACGTTTCAGAGCGATGACTCGCGGGGGGAGAGCACACGGCGTGCAGGGGACATTGTTAGGCAGCGCTGCCCGGGCGCGCCGTGGGTTGCGCGGCCGCCGCCCCCCGCCGCTAGCCGCCGGCGCGGGCCCACGTGGAGCGGCGCGGCGCTGGACGAGCGCGCAGGGCCGCCCGGGTCCCCGGAGTGCGCGCCCCAGCTCCCCGCCGCGGCCGTTCACGCCCGAGCGCCGCCGCCGGTCCCGCGTGTGCCCCGCTGAGGGGGAGGGGCGGGCCAGGGGTGGGGGCGGAGGGGTTGTGGTTCCACTGCAGCGGGGGCTCCTGTGTCCTTGTGCGGAAATGACACACGGAGTCCCGTCACGTCACGCGAGAGCGCAGCGCACGGACACACACAAAGAGAGGGGAAAATACACGGCGCCCTCCCGCCGCCCCCAGCAACTCCCCGGGCCGCCCCGGCCAGGCCCTCCGCGCGCGGCCCCCACTCCCCGGCCCCGCGCTCCCCCACCCCCCCACGTGGCGCCCAAACTCGGCGCGGGCCCGCTCTGCAAAGTACACAACTCGCGTCCCAGGTAAGTGCGGGGCGGATCAAGCCGGCCGCGCGGTGGCGGCTCCGGGGCAAGACGGACGGGCGAGTGGCTGCAACATCCATGCCGGGGTGGGGGCGGGAGCAGGGGAGGGGACGCGAAGGGGGGCTGCCCTGAGCGCGCCCGCCGGGAGGAGCGCCCACCCCCGCGCAGGGCCGAGCCGCCCGAGCGGGCGCCCAGTACCCACGGGCTCGCCGCGCCCATTGTGCCGCGCGCCCCTTTGTGCCCGCTCCGAACGCGGCGGCTCCATGGCGTTCCGGGGAGCACGCGCGCCGCGCGGGGGCGGGGGGGGAGCGCGGAGTGGAACGGTCCGCGCCGCCGCCGCCCGCCCGCCCCACTCGCGCGGTGCGCGGGCCCCGCACCCCCGCCTGGCGCTGCGATGGAGCGGCCGGGGCCGCCGGAAGGCTCTGCGGAGCCCGCGGTGGGCTCCGCACTCGCGCTCGGCCGGGCTGCGGCGGGGCACGGCTCGGCGTGTACGAGGGGGTGTCAGAGCAGGAGCAGGGGGCGGGGACTGGAGGGAGATGCCGAGCGGGGAGCTGGAGGCCGGAGGAGCCCCCGTTCGGAGGGACGCTGCCTCCGGAGTCTGCAAATGGAGCTAGGCAGGCCGGCGGTGCCGGCGACCGCCGGAGCGGATAGGGAAGGGCCCCGCCGCCAGGGGGCGCAGCGCTCCCTCCCCCGCTGTCCACGGCGCGGTTCACGGTTCCCGCTGCCCAGGAGCTGGAGGCGGGCCCGGCGCCCTGGGTGTGCACCCGGCCTGGCGCGGGGCCTTCCCGGCCGGCCGCAAAGCTGCAGCCCAGGGCGCTCGGCGCTCCTCGTGACCGCCCGCCCCCTTTCCCTCTTAATTGTAAACGCGAGTTCCCACGCAGACTTTGCCCTCGCCTTATCGGTGAGCTGTGCTGCAACGCTGGTGAGGGCCTTGTGTGTCGCGGCTTAGTTTTTTACAAGGTGTTTTTACGGGGGTGAGAGAGTTTGATTGCTCAGGTGGCCCGGCTGGAAGAATTCTACACGCAAAGGCTAACCAGACGAGGGGGCACGGAATAGAGCTAATAAGCACCTCGCAGTTGGTAATGTTCAACTTCTTAAAGTGACTTTTGACTGTTCACCGTGCCAGAAAGCTGTGGCTGCAGGAAACTGAGGCAAGGAAGTGAGCTCTCTGGCTTGCTGGGTATGTGAGAGAGGGATGGAGGAGATTCTTCTGTTAATCCGTACCCCAGCCCCCTTGGTTTTTGTTCTGTTTTGTTTAATCATCCGTCCCTAGTTCATGGTTTCATATCACCATACAGGACATTGTACAGAAAAGTTTTATGCCCTTCCCTTCCCCCACCGCGCACACAGCAGTAGTTCCCGCAAAGAACAGAGACCACAAGATCTATAAGAGACAAGATCTTCATCCCAGTAACCTCTTAGAGGGTACTGTGTTGCCCACACTTAACTAGTACTGCCCCTTTTGGTGGTGCTCTTCCAGGTTCCAGAACATCCTTTACATGAGCAGAGGAACTACAGAATGTTTAATAATTAGGAAGAGAAAAATTAGAATCAACCCTGACAGATTTGCTGAGGTGAAAATTTAATCTCCTGCAGAATGTCCCACCTGCCACTTTTTAAAGCTAAAAAGCCCCTGAAGCAATGAGGAAGGAAACAAGAAGCTTTTATGAATTGAATTGACACCGTGATGAAAAATCTGGGCATGTGTCTTTTAAATACCGCAAAATTGTATAATGTAGAAACACATGAAGGTTGCTAGCCAAGCAGCAAAAATAACTTGGTGTTCATGGATGGGAGGCTGGGATGTAGCCTTTTTTTCCTGGCACCTGGTTGAGATGACAGGTGGTGAATTGTGGTGGCCTCCCTTATTATTCATTGTGCCCCTTATTGGCTAATGTAAGTTTGGGGGAATTATTTGCAGAATTAATCTTCTGGCTGATGGAACTTTTCTGCCTCCTCCCCCCTCGGTGGTTACAGGGGTGTATACGCATGTTCTTTTTCATGGAACTGTGTACCTCCCCGCCCCCCCCCCCCAGAGAGTGAATCTTACTGTGTGATATATATTTTTTTTAATAAAATATAAAGTCACAACACATGTGCCCTCCAAATGGGATATTTTATAGAGGGCTTTGTGAGCATCGTTCGCTCTTGCTATTTCTTTCCCCCTCCAGACTGGACAGTTGTTCTTGTCCCTTCTTATGCTCCGGTATTTCTTGCAACATGATTTCAGCTCCGGGCTCTTGGGGCTTCTGGAACAAGCCGCCACACATGACCCCCACATGTCGTGCTAAGAGTGCTGCTTGCTTGCTTGCTTGCTTGCTTGGCCTCAGGCCTCCTGGGTGTCAAACAGGAGAGGCGCTGTTCGCTGGGAGCTGTACTTCATGCCTGGCATGTTAGTCCCTGAATGATCAGATGTGTTACAAACCTGGGTTTGTAACAGCTGGGTTTTTCTCAGCAGCTCACCTGGTAGCTGACCACCCCTCCTATTCAATCCAACTTGAAACATTGTATTTAAAATAAACCCTCTCAGTTCTTTGTTCTCTACCAATGGCCCTGCTCTTCCCTCTCTCCTGTTAGGTTTTCAGGGGCCAGTGAAACACAGTTGCATCAGTGTCTGTAATTGCATTGATTGCTCAATTTGAATAAATTACTCATTGGCCTTTTTTTTTTTTCTCCCAAGTTTTTATTTATATAAGTAATCTCCACACCCTGCGTGGAGCTCGACCTCACAGCCCCGAGATCGAGCGTCGTATGCTCTTCCAGCAGCCCGTCAGGGGGCCCCCGCTCTGTCCTGGGTGTTGGGGAATGTTGGTTTGAGCACGGAGCTAGTAGTGATGGGAAGGATGGAGGCATGGGGGTGGGTAGGGGGTGTGCCCCAACTCTAATTAGCTCATGTGGTCACAAGACGCCGTACTCCGAAAAAAGTGGGAAGTACAGAGGAAACTCAGCTTGTACCTCCTAGGAAAATTAGTCACCACCGTACAGTCAGTCACATGGGTGACTGCTAGGGTGTGCTGGCCTTGGTTCCCTCCTTGAGCCCCAGCTTCTGGGTGCCGAGATTAAAGTTACAAGTCCGGCAACTTTCCCCATTGATGTTCTTTGGAAGGTAGCCCCTCTTGGCCTCAGGAAGGCTTTGAGAGTGTGGCTTAGCCGAGGAGGAGGACATCGTGCTTCCTCAGGTTCAGACAAGACAGTCTGAAGGGTAAGACAGCAGCTTGCAGGCGGGCCAGCCCGCCGGGCGGAGGTCGCGCTTCTTGGCCTTGCTGGAAGATGCGGTTGTTCTCCGACTGAGGAAGGCAGCAACAATTACAGCTTTCGAAAACTCGGGGGAAAATTGCCGTGTTTTTTTGTGAGGACTGGTATTTTTCAAACTGCATTTGCAGATGTGTCTAAAAATAAAAACAAATTGCAAACATGTCCTACAAGTCCCAGGGGCGGGATGCCAGCGCGAAGAGGGCTGGGTTCCGAGAGCCGCGGGACTCCCAGCTGATCCTGTAAATGCAGAGCCCTGCGCCCCGCAAGAGCAGATGGCATGGGAACATTCTTTCTGTCCTTAGGGAGAGCATTTTATTTGATTTCACCCCCTTCCAGTTTGTTTCGTTTCTTTCGTTTTCAAGAAAAGTCACTAAACTGTCAAACGCTTTGTCATATTACTTAATTTTGTAGTTTTAATAACTATCCAGTATTATGGTGACTTTGAAAATCTTTATTTATTTTAAAGATTTTATTTATTTGACAGGCGGGTGGGGGGGGGAGCAGGCTCCCCGCTGAGCAGAGAACCTGATGCGGGGCTTGATCCCAGGACCCTGAGATCATGACCTGAGCCGAAGGCAGAGGTTTAACCCACTGAGCCACCCAGGTGCCCCGAAAATCTTGTTATTTAAAAAAGCCTTAAAATGGATAACATTTACTAGGTGCTATGTGCCAGTCACTTTCTCCTTTGTAATTTTCACAGAAATTCCTTAGGTAGGGTAGTATGTTCCACTCCATTTTACAGAAGAAAGAACCGAGGGTGGGGAAGCCACTTGCCCCGTGTTAATAAGCTGAACAGTAGCGGGGCCAGGGTTTTAACCCAATTCTTTCTGACCCTGAAGTTCGGTAGGTTTTTCTCGATTTTCTTCAAGATCAGCTGCACTCGTCATTGCTCTGGTGGTCCAGAGCCTGGATCCCGGGCTGTCCAAGGGGCCCGTGGACCAGGTGACTTCTGCACCAGAGCCCACCTACAAATGGGCACTCGGCAGGAAGGGAGGAAACAGCGTGGCGCACTCATGCCCCAGTCCTCAGGCTCTTCTGGAAGGCTGAAGTGAGGCCCCGGAGCCTACCTGGGGCCCTGCTCTCTGTGATAACCCCACACCCCAAGTGAGGCACAGACCGCGCTGCCCTCCCTGGTTCTCTGCCTGAAGAGTCAGAGGGCTCTTGCAAGGATGGTGTGGGTTCACCTGGGGAACAGACTGCCAGCCAGCCTTCCAGAATGTGAGCTGCTGCCCTCCTTTTCTCTGCTTATTTTTTAAAATCGATATGACAGAGAAGTATCACAAAGTCTGATGAGTTGTGGCATTTGTGAAAAGGATGAGGTGAGTTTTTGTTAGGTCTTTACCTTTTTGAAATCCCGAGGATGTTTTATCAGGAACGGTCCAAGCGTATTTTCCCCGCTTTACCCCTTGCATGTGGCAGCCGGCACAGTCCCCAGCTCCCTGGTCCCAGGTTCTAAAGACAGTGCTCTTCTGGGGCTCCCATTCTCCAGCAACCCTTCCTGTGGTGAGAGTTTGACTCACTTTGCATTTGAGAACGTGATTTGGGAAGGAGGAAGATCTGTCCCCGCCATGTGGCGTGAGGAGGTCAGGGCTGCTGGGCCCCGTCTTCCTGGACTGTACCTCACGCTGGTGGCCGGTGCTAAGTCCAGTGGACGTTTCTGATTTAGTGGGCTAGAATCCTGAGTCAGCTGGCTGGGATTTGAACCTCGAGGTTTCAGGAAGCCCAAGTACTTCCCATTTCGGGGCCTGCTGCTGGTCCTGGGTGAGTCCTGGCCAGCCACAAGCCCCTGGTACCTCAGATTCGCATCACACTGCTCTCACCAAGGGGACTGGTCTGGCTGCCCTCTCATGAGCACAGGTTCTCTGGAAAGAACTTGATGAGAAGACCCCTGGCCACTCCTAGCCCCCTCTGAGCAGCACTGGAGAACTTTGTCCCTTGGACACCTGTAGGACACTTAGGGAAGAGATCCATAACCCTGGGAAGGCAGTGGGCATTGGCAAGGAATCACTACACCAGATGACCCCTCCTTTCCTTACTGTGGTCTGGTCTTCAGCTCTCCACGAGGAGAATTCCCCACGACAGGTTCTGTGTGACTCCTTATTGCCCACTTGAACCAGTCACCTCACCACACCTTCCTTTTTCTGTGGTCCAGCCATTCCTCAGGTCTGCAGACCTCCTGACCGTCCCTCTCCCCACTGCCTCCTTCTGCTTAACGCAGGAGCCAGGCCCTTCAGAGCAGGCCTCTGCTTGCCCAGCTGGGGCCAGTTTTGAGGAGTCAGGGAAGGAGGGCCCCAGAGGCGGGTCAGAACATCTCCCAGACACCACAAGAGAACCCTGAAGAAAGGACCACATTGAACAGTGGTCATTCAGAATACGGAGATCCAGAAAGCAAGGCCTCTGCCCTGGCGAGTTGTTAAGCTTCTGGCCAGCCACAAACCCTCTGGTGACCCCGCCTTCCATCCCTGATCCAGAAGACTTGCTCTCATTATTTTAAACTTCTGTTTTGTTTTTTCCTACCATGAAATTTGCCTTATTTTTTTTAAAATTTTATTTATTTATTTGACAGAGAGAAATCACAAGTAGATGGAGAGGCAGGCAGAGAGAGAGAGAGGGAAGCAGGCTCCCTGCTGAGCAGAGAGCCCAGTGCGGAACTCGATCCCAGGACCCCGAGATCATGACCTGAGCCGAAGGCAGCGGCTTAACCCACTGAGCCACCCAGGCGCCCCAAATTTGCCTTATTTTGAAAATCCTTCAAGAATCAGGCAAGTGCACTGATAGAGCCTATGATGTACCCACCAGGAAATGACATTTCCTGATGGTTCAAAAACCAATCTCTTCACCTTCTTATTCTCACCCAGGTTTATGAGCTGAGACTTTTTCGGATCTCTCTTTCTCCCCACACTGAGGAGCATTTTTGACCTTCAGAGTCAATAATTCAGAGAATGATATGAAATGAAAGGCCTTTCCTAGTTTGTCAGTTATTAAATTGTTTCTTAGATTATCCATATTTTAAATGTTTAAAAGTTGAATGATTTGATTTTACAAAATGAGTATGTTGCTGTCTGTGGACTTAAGTGGGACTATGGCCTGGCTCTGTTCTATATTCATATTTTAATACTTCTTATTTTCAATTTTAAAATACTTCTTTTTCATTTTCAAAGAGTTACATGCCCACTGTAGAGTATTTGGAAACGAGAAGGAAATATTAAGGGAAAAAAATCATCCATAATCCCCTAATTGGAGGTAATTAACATTTTGGCATATTTCCTTCCAGCTGCTTTATGGCATTTTTTAATTATGCAGTTGACATATCCCCAGCAAACTTTGAAGTAGGTTATTATTGACTGGATAGTCCGGTAATGAACAATTGATTTTGAATCTTTACACATAATTTAATGCTCAGCTCTTTTTGTCAATAGAGGTTTTCGAATTCACGTGTTGAGAAAATGTGTTGAAGTTGACTTCCTAACTTTGTATAATGGAAATAATGATAGTGATCAATGGGGATCTCAACCTAGGTCCCATTCAGTTTGATGTCTCCTACTTTCTCTGCAGCTTTTTGTGAAATTGATCAGTGAATAATAACAGCTCAGGGCTGCGGAGGGTTCTGCACCAGGATTTCCTCCCTGAGTCTCTACTCAATTCCTGCCTGTGCTTAACCTGAGAGCCTCTGCCCTCTGCCTAGCGTGGAAACTCTGCATTGTGACACTCAAGGGTAGGAGACTCCGTAAAGGACAAAGATTTGGTTAAAGGTCCTTATAAGCTCAAAGTGATGAGGAAGATCAAGATTTGCACATCTAAGCACTGACAAAGTTATTATTATTTTCTTAAAGATTTTATTTATTTGTTTGACAGACAAGAGGGCAGAGAGGCAAGCAGGGGTGGGGGGCGGGATGCGCACGTGCGCAACCGCGCAGGAAGCAGGCTCCCTGCTGTTCAGGGAGCGCGATGCAGGGCTCAGTGCCAGGACCCTGAGATCATGACCTGAGCCGAAGGCAGAGGCTTAACCCACTGAGCTACCCAGGAATCCCGACAAAGTTATTTTCAAAGTAGATTTCTTCCCCCCTAGAATAGTGTTACTTATTCCCTCCAAAGAAAAAGTCTGATAAGTACATACCAGAGCTTGAAATTATTTATATCCAGGTCACAAAATTGTAAGCGTTGGTGGTCTTCTGCACAGCTGTGGCAGGCAGCCTGTATTTACTGGATTTGAGTTATGGTTGTTATAGAAACCCTAATGTAATATCTCCTAACCTTGGGGTTCTGAGTGCTCTTTCCTTCCTGTCACTTTTATCTCGTGCTGTTTACCCATCTTCCCCTCCGACAGAGGTTCCCAGAGTCTCATCTTCATCCTCCGGGCCCTGCATCTCTGCTGCTGTTGGTTGTGATCAGTCCTTGTAAGTCAGCTGTCTGGTCGGTCACCCCCTGCACAGAGGACGGTCCCCACACTGGCACCAGCAGCTCCCGTGCGCGGTGGGGGAGTGTGGTCACTCCAGCACTGGGCAGGGAAGCCTCAGCATGTTCCCAGCCTTTCTGAGCCTTGGGTCCTGTACCTATAAAAGGAGATCACCTCTGAGGCCCCCTTGGTTTCCAAAACTGTGCCTCAGTTTCCTAATGGGTAAAATGAGACTAACAAGAGTCTCTACCTCATAGGATTGCTGGGGCAGTTAGTTTCTACACGGCGTAAGCTATTGTTTCTGTTGATTGTCCGCCAAGGGCGCAGAGCACGGACAGTGAGGTGAGGAGTCAGAAGAGAACGGCTGGGCAGTCGGGCCGGCCTGTTGGACTCCTCGGCTGGTGCCCTCAGCACCGCCCGCAGACAGGGAACGCCTTCCCCCACGGAAGGAAGCCTGTTACCGTGACCTTGACTGTCTCCTCCCAGAGAAACTATTCTGGAGCCTTGTCTCCCAGTCTGTTTCTGGGGGAAACGCAAACGAAAAAGAAGAAATGATAGAGAAATTTCTGTGCTCTATTAAATGAAAAAAAAAAAAAGGAACAGGATCTTAAACCTTCCAGTTTCAGCATCTCTATATGCTTAAAAATTATTAAGACCCCAAAGAGTCTTAGTTTGTATGGTTACATCTGTCAGTATTTACTGTGTTAGAAATTAAAACAGAGGGGTGCCTGGGTGGCTCACTTGATTTGTTGAGTGTCAGGGACAACCAGCTCTGGTCATCATCTCCAGGTTGCGCATTTGAGCCCGACGCCACGCTTACCTCAGAGGCTGCTTGGGATTCTCTCTCTCCCTCTGCGTCTCCTCCCGGCTTGCATGCTCTGTCTCTAAATAAATGAATCAATAAAAATCTTATAAAAATTAAAAAAAAAGAAATTAAAATGGAAAGGTGTTTAAATTTTTTTTATTTTATTATTATTATTATTATTTTTTAAGATTTTATTTGTTTATTTGACAGAGATCGCAAATAGGCAGAGAGGCAGGCAGAGAGAGAGGAGGAAGCAGGCCTCCGGCTGAGCAGAGAACCCGATGCGGGACTCGATCCCATGACCTGGGATCATGACCTGAGCCGAAGGCAGAGGCTTTAATCCACTGAGCCACCCAGGCGCCCCTAAATTTTTTTTTTTAAAGATTTTATTTATTTATTTGACAGATGGAGATCACAGGTAGGCAGAGAAGCAGGCAGAGAGAGAGGAGGAAGTAGGCTCTCTGCTCGGTCTCAATCCCAGGACCCTAGGATCATGACCTGAGCCGAAGGCAGAGGCTTTAACCCACTGAGCCACCCAGGCACCCCTAAATATTTTTTAATTTATTTAAAAAACAACCATAATAAGTCCACTACAAGGTAGTATCAGTAGTATTTTAATGAAAGGTAATTATTCCACCCCCCCAAAAAAAATGTTAGTGAAAAGATTGGTATTGTTTATATTCCTTTTTATTTTCTTAAGTTTTTTTTTTAAGTAATTTCTTTTTTTTTAATTTTTTTTTAATTTTTAATTTTTTTTTAATTTATTTATTTGACAGAGAGAAATCACAAGTAGACAGAGAGGCAGGCAGAGAGAGAAGGAAGCAGGCTCCCCACTGAGCAGAGAGCCCGATGCGGGACCCGATCCCAGGACCCTGAGATCATGACCTGAGCCGAAGGCAGCGGCTTAACCCACTGAGCCACCCAGGCGCACCTTTTTTAAGTAATTTCTGTATCCAGTGTAGGGCTTGAACTCACCACCCTGAGATCAAGAGTTGCAGGCTCTGCCAACTGAGCCAGCCAGGTGCCCCTATGTTGTTTACATTCTTGCATCTCTCTTTAATATCCGGCTCAATAGAAGGCAGCTGAATTTTCCTGGTTGCCTCTGTAGTCAGTCTTTCACAAAATAACACTTCATGGAGCGTCTGGAAAGCTCTCCTGCATGCCTATGAGAGAAAAGAGGCAATAATACCTCAGTGTTACAAAAACACTTTTCATCTCATAGAACCCTTGAAAGGCCTTGAATATACTTGTAAAGTGGTTCCCCAAAAAGAGAAAAAAAAAAGCTGTTTTGTTGTTTTTTTTTTAAAGATTTTTTATTTATTTGTCAGAGAGGGAGAGCGAGCGAGCACAGGCAGACAGAATGGCAGGCAGAGGCAGAGGGAGAAGCAGGCTCCCCGCCGAGCAAGGAGCCCGATGTGGGACTCGATCCCAGGACGCTGGGATCATGACCTGGGCCGAAGGCAGCTGCTTAACCAACTGAGCCACCCAGGCGTCCCAAAAAAAGTTGTTTTTAAGTGTCCATTTCCAGGGTATCAGTCCGCCCGGAGCTGGGGAGGGACGCACAGGCTGTGCACGTGGGGACGAGCCAGCGCTGGCAACCGCTGGACACGGTTCACGCTCTGAGATCTGCTGACCCCGAACATCTGTGCAAGGATGCGCGAGAAAACTGACATCGTTGCCTCTCACAGTGACTGGGAACGGGGCGGGGCGGGGGGTGGGGACGACAGTGGACTTTTTTTTTTTTTTTAAGATTTTATTTATTTATTTGAGAGAGAGAGACTGAGAGAACGAGTTGGAGAAGAGCAGGGGGGGGGAGCCGACTCCCCGCCGAGCAGGACTCAGTCCCAGGACCTGGAGATCACTGACCTGAGCCAAAGGCAGACAGACGCACAACCCACTGAGCCACCCAGGTGCCCGACAGTGGACTTTTAAACCAAATCTCCTTATTTATTTATTTATTTATTTATTTAAAAGATTTTATTTATTTATTTGACAGAGATCACAAGTAGGCAGAGAGGCAGGCAGAGAGGAGGAAGCAGGCTCCCTGCTGAGCAAAGAGCCCTATGCAGGGCTCCATCCCAGGACCCTGAGATCATGACCTGAGCAGAAGGCTTAGGCTTTAACCCACTGAGCCACCCAGGTGCCCCTAAATCTCCTTTTTATACTTCATGAGTTTTCTTTCTCGTGTGTGCATTTTCTTGTCAAAAAAGGAAAAAAAAAAAGACCCTAAGCATCTTTCCTTCTTAAAATGAACTCCAAAAATAGATATTGACCTGTAATTTGTAAATCTTTTCAATGTTTCCATTTCTTCGTGGCATCTCTGAGAACTGATTCTTCTGCCCCCATGAGTGATTCTCACCGTCTGTCTCCCCTGTTGTCCCTCCTCCTAGACTTTCTTCTGCCAGAGGCAGGAGCTTGCTGATACTCAGGCATCAGATTTAGGCGCATTTCAGCGGGAGGCACGGAGGGAGCCCTGCCAGTGACTGCATTTATGTAGCCAATTTAAGCAACTTAGCCTTTGTAATTTGATATTTGAGTGGCTAAAGCATCTTGTTATTTCTGAACGTTTGGGATTACTCTCCCTTTTGTGCCTTTTGTAAACGGAAGGCTTTTCTGATGACATTCTAATCTTCTCCCGCCTGTGTGCCCTGCATGGAAAACTGAACATTGTCCGTCTCGCTCCGTGCAGAAGGATCGAGACTATTAGGCATTTTAATAAAATCATATATACTCTTAGGAGCTCTGCAACATTTAAACCTTTCTGTACCCATGACCGTCATTTACCCTGAGGCTTCCTAGGCTGTTCGGTTAAAAAATAATAATAATAATAACTGAACATTTTCAGTTACTAAATTAACCCCTGGAGGTTGGTCCTGTTTGAGAGCCCCCTCCAAGAGCTCATGGGTATTGTAGAGCCTGCGATATTTTCGATATTTTCGTTAGAGGCAGCAGCAGGCTACATGGGTCTCATTGACCTTTGTTCCCTTCATTTGTTTAAGCATTCCTTTGGGCTTGGCCTGGGGTTTCTGGGGGACATGGAACAGCCACCCCTTGGGGGAGAAAGCTGATTCTCAGGAACACGTGGGTGCATACTTTGGTGGTCTCACAGCTTGCGAGACGGTGAGAGCAAGCCCCAGCGGGCGGGAGCCGTGGTGGTTGGTAACTATAACCTACAGTTCCTGCGGCATGCTCGGCCTCTGGGCGCACGGTGTCCACCCCGGACGGGCAGCCTTGTGACCTTCATCTGGGCAGACGACCAGGAAATGGAGGGAGCCATGTGTGGAAGTGGCCGTGTGATGTCCCTGTCCTTTCTCCCACTGTGCGGTCACTGTGTCAGTACGGGGAGGCTGGGAGTCCCCCTGGACATCTCTTCTGCCCTGTGGAGTGGAGTCTGTGTCTAAGCATGGAATAGACAGATTTTCCAGGTAGCTCCGTGCAGACGGAGGGAGATTTGGGTGTTCAGCTGCCGTTGGACAGACGGATGCAAGGTTGGAAACTGGCCCCCGTGTTCACCAGAACCACCTTACTGGACGAATGAGGATTCTGTGATTTCCGCCCCAGGGGGCTGACTGAAGAGAGACAAAGGCTAGTTTTGAATCCTGGTTCTGCCACCGAGCAGCTTGGTGACCCTGGGTCAAGTTACCTGCCCTGTGTTCCCTTCCCACCCCCCCTTCCATATGCAAATATTGTGTTTCCATAATCAAAATATTATAAGTATAGTTTTTTCTCTCTTCATTGGGGCAGAGTTGACAATAAGAATTGTCTAGATTTAAGGAATAATGCCCTTGGTTTCTTTATTGGTAAAATTGGGATTCAGAGAGCTCGGGGCGAGATGAAGTGTTAGTGACGTGGCCGTGCATCCGGCTTGCGGTGGGCGGGCTGTGGTGTTGGCTGAGGACCCTCACTCCTGTCCCCATCACACAGTCAGATGCAGTTGTGGGTTCTTCTGCCTTTGCCAACGGGAAATTCCCCAGCTTCCCATGGAGCGGGGCGGCTTTGCTGGCTGGGGGTAAGGGGCCTGCTGTGCTGTGGTCTGGGTCACTTCCGTGCTAATCTAGCATCTGTCACTGGTCTAAGGTGACACTGGTTCCAGAGCAGATGCCCTCTGGGTGTCTTGAGTGCCCAGGACGGGGGCCACTGGGAGCCTTCCCACCCCCCTTCTGACTTTCTGCCCCCCCACCCCGGTCACGGGAGGAGTGTGCTCTTCACTGTTTTCCTCACCAGGTGCTTGTATGCCTGCGCTAGTGACACAGTGTGGTGTAGAAAACACCCTTCCTGCCTCCTGAGCCCCCATCCCGGCCAAGTGTACGCCCAGCACTGGGCTGCAGCCCCACTGGTCTGCCCCAGACCCAGCCCGCGCCCACGCTTGCCTCCCCAGCTCCCTGCTGCTCTCCGGGAACAGCTGGGCAGATAACCTGTAGATAACTGTGCTGGCCTTGCTGGGCGCTGTGGTTCTGTCTGCTGTGTTTTTTTCACCAACACCTGTTTTCTTCCAGGATTTGCTTGTCCTTTTAATGTCCTCTGCTTAGTGTCTTTGAGTCTTTGTGGTTTTTCTTCCACCTTGACCCTTTCTCTCCCCCAGTGAGCCATCCACCTCCTCCTCCCTTTCCCACCGCTTCTCCCCAGTTATCTGTGTCTCATGCTGTGCCCTAAGACTCACTCAGTCCTGCCCATCTGTTCCGCTGCTTCTCACCTCTGCTCTGGATTTCCATGACCGTGGGGCGGGGTCTCCCAGGGCCGTTGGCATCAGGCAAGGCCTGCAGTGCATTTCTGTATGAAGCTCCCCTGCCTGGGCTTGAACTTCTCCCCGGTGTGGGCTGCCTCGCCGCTTGCAGACTGTTGTTCACCTGCCTGCCTGTGCTCCACCCACCCTAACTACTCCCAGCCCCTTGGGGGGGGGGCGACATCAAAAGTGGGGTTTTTCCCCCTTGCAATTCAATGGAAATTGTATTTGCTAAAATTCACCGTTGGTACTCTTGACTCTTGAATTGGACTTATCATCTTCCTCAATACCGTCTTGTGTGTTACGTTTTTCAGATAACAGATACTTCGGTAAATAGGAATTATTTTCAGTGTAATTGCAGTTTCAGATAAATCTTAAATTTTTTATTCATTTCTCTGAAAATTAGTAATACAGAGTTGGAAAGAACTGTGCCTGTCATAAAGTTATTGTGACATTCTGAGGATAGCACATCACATCATAAGCACCATACGCATGTTGCTATTATTAGTGAATTTTGAGGCTGTTAACTGTGTGCATAGTTTACCTAGATTCACTCCCTCTTTCTTGCCTCCCCGCCAACTAAAACCGAGAATCACACACCATTCTATGGCTATTTGGTAAGTAGTTTACTGGACTTTGTAGATAGCACTGTTCTTCTAGAAATTTCTGAAAAGGTACTTCTTAGTCCTGCTCTCCTCAAAGGGTTAATCGGAATGGGAACTCCGTATTTGCAGTCGGCTTAATCAGTTGTGGGATGCACAACTCAGTGTCAGTAGTACAGGCGGTCAGTGTCTTCTTTTCCAGCGTTACTGCCTCATGTACACCTTATTCTGTTTATGAATGCTGTTATGTCATTTGGGGGGAATCTCAGAGATTTAATGCTACTTTTAATCATGGTGTCTGTTCCATCCTGGCGCAGGCAGTGGGAGTCAGGGGCCCCGCACCTGACCTTTGCAGCCCATACAGTGCCCCTTACTCTTGTTGTTCCTCTCCCCACCCCACCCCCCGCCTTGTTCCCTCATCAGTAAAAAGAAGGGTTTGGGCCAGATTCTGTGGCGCTACAGAGCTTTAAAAACCCGCACTGCATCTTCTTGCTGCTTTGGAAGGAAGGGCTAGACCAGCACCATCCAATAAAAATAGAATGCAAGTCACTTAAGTAGTTTCAGATTTTCTAGTAGCTACATTAAAAAAAAAAGGTGAAACTAATTCTAATAAAGTTTTATTTAGCCCAGTGAATCTGACATTATTGTGTCAGCATGTAATCAACGTAAGTGTGATTAGATATTTTACTTTTTTTCCCCCTCCGCTACATCATTGAAAGCCAGGGTGTACTTCCACTTACAGCACGTCTTCATTTGGACGAGCACCTGGAGTCAGTCCTGTCACCTGCTCGTGTCCCAAGGAACCACCCCCTACATCCTTAGTCCGCCTTTTCAGTCTGTGGCTGGAATTTAGAAAGCAAGGACTAAAAGGAGATCCTCTGAACTTAGGTCTTTCGTAAGACTTGATTTTCTCAAATAATGTTCCCCCTCGGTGTGAAAGTGACTCAGTCGATGCTTTAGGACCCATTCTGCCCACGTGGAGTTCTGGAGAAGCGCTCCCAGGGTACGCAGAAGGCCTGGCTGCTTCTAACTCAGAGGATGTGGCTTTCCATGATGGTAGGGAACAGTGTCAGCTCAGCTTCCATGACCCAGAGCCAGGGGTGGGAGGGTAAGGGAATTTCTCATGGGTATGGAAAATTAAGAAGTAAGTCAAGCAATAAATCAAGACTTTGTCTTTGTCTTTTTATTTAGTGGAATAGAAGATGAACTCAACTGAATTCAGTGAAGATGTAGAAGAAGGTAAAAAAAAAAAAAGCTTCTTTTTTAAAAATAATTTTAACTTAGTATTTTTTTATTAGGCCAAACACTACATGGTTCAAAAATAAAAAGCTACATAATGAAATATCGGTGGAACTTCTCCTCCCAACCCTGGTTCCCATCCCCCTCCACCCATACACCTGCTAGAGGTGTCTTATGTATCTTTTCCGAGTTACTCTTTAAAAGTATCATTTCAGAGATAGTACTTATTTCTTTCTGTCTCCTGTCTTTCCCCCCCAAAAAGGACTTTCAAACCAGTTTTGAGCAAAAAATTCTCTGAACGTGGTTTTATTGTCTTAGCACTAACGCGGTAAGACAAAGATCACTAGGTTGGAAAGCGCGGTTTAATTGTTCCTAGACTTCATGGTCCGAGTGGTAGTGTCCGAGGGCAGCCCGCCCCCAGCCTGTGGCTCAGGGAACCCTGCTAACCTCCAAGCAGCCAGTGGTCTTTCCCGCTGAGCCCTGTTTCTTCTCTGCCACAGTTCTAAAAAACAACACTGTGAAAGTGGAGACAGAGGCCGAAGATGCCGCCCTGGACTGCTCGGTGAGCTCCAGGTCTTCCGAGAAGCACCCTCTGGACTGCGTCTTCACTGCCCTCCAGGATTCCAGCAAGCGAAAGCAGCTGGGCGGCGATGGCCAGCCTGACTCTGTCCCCGGCGTGAAGAGGCGGCGGCTGATTCCCGAGGTGAGGGCCCAGCCCCTTCTGTTCGCTTGGGCTCTGACCCTCTCGTTAGATGCTCGGTCGCTCTGCCTGTGGGTATCTGGGCGACTGCTGAACCCTTGGGCGTGAGAAAGCTTCTGTTGCAGCTGTCCCATCTCTGGCTTAGACTTCTGGAAGGTGTGCTCTCTAACTCAAATTCTTGCAGGTGTCTGGATTCCTGTCGCAGCTAGGGGAGCCTTCACAACCCAACCGCTTCTGAGTTTTGCTTTGCTTCGCTCCACTCGATAATAAGGGTTGTTAGGAAAAGCCTCCCGCATTTTATGGAGTACACACTATACACAGATTCCTGGAAAAGTTGGGGGGTGGGAGGTCTTTTCCTAAATCAAGCCCATCTTTTATATTAGGAGAACTTACTCAGTGAATCTTTTTACAAAGGGAGTTCTTTTGTAACATACCTGTTACCCCCTAACCTACGAATTTTATGAACTTGCTCTATTTTTTTTTCTTCACCTGCTGGTTAGATTGAACTGGACTAAATGTATTTTTTTTTTTTTTTTAAGATTTATTTGTTTATTGGGGCGCCTGGGTGGCTCAGTGGGTTAAGCCGCTGCCTTCGGCTCAGGTCATGATCTCAGGGTCCTGGGATCGAGTCCCGCATCGGGCTCTCTGCTCAGCAGGGAGCCTGCTTCCCTCTCTCTCTCTCTGCCTGCCTCTCTGCCTACTTGTGATTTCTCTCTGTCAAATAAATAAATAAAATCTTAAAAAAAAAAAAAAGATTTATTTGTTTATTTGAGAGAGAGAGCATAAGCAGGAGGGGGAGAAGGAGAGATAAAGAATCCCAAGCAGACTCCCCACTGAGCATGGAGCCTGACACAGGGCTCGATCTCATGACCCGGAGAGCACAACTGAGATGAATCCAGGAGTTGGATGCTTAACTGACTGTACCACCCAGGTGCCCCTGAACTTGGCTAAATTCTGAGAGAGAGAGAGACAGTGGAACTGGACATGGTGGCCCCCTCTAGCAGCCTAAAGTCCAGGTAGGAGATAAGACATGCACTCAGAACAGTTAAGGCCAAGGAGAGAGTGGCAGCTTTAGGACATCAGGGGTCTGGCATGGGATGTTCCACCTCCAAGCCTCCCCATGGGCTGGCAGACACCTTAAACTTTTTTTTTTTTTTTTTTAAGATTTTATTTATTTATTTGACAAAGAGAGAGAGATCACGAGTAGGCAAAGAGGCAGGCAGAGAGAGGGGGAAGCAGGCTCCCTGCTGAGCAGAGAGCCCGATGCAGGGCTCTATCCCAGGACCCTGAGATCATGACCTGAGCTGAAGGCAGAGGCTTAACCCACTGAGCCACCCAGGTGCCCCTCAGCAATACATTTTTTAAAAATCAATAATGCCCACCTAGGAAAAAAGTTGAAATTTGTTATAACTAGATGAGCATTTTTTTTTCCTTTTTGAGAGAGAGAGAGAGAATGGGAGATCACTGCTCTCCCCCTCACCCTGCAGAGGGAGAAGGAGAAGCAGACTCCCTGCTGAGCAAGGTGCCCGACGTGGGGTTCGATCCCAGGACCCAGGACTGAGATCATGACCTGAGCCAAAAGTCGATGCTCAACTGACTGAGCCACCCCGACACCCTGTATGAGGATTTTATTTTAATTTTAATTTTATTTTACTTTATTTTATATTTTGTATGAGCATTTTTTAAAAAAAGATTTTATTTATTTATTTGACAGAGGGAGAGAGAGCACAGGTAGGCAGAGTGGCAGGCGGAGGGAGAGGGAGAAGTAGGCTCTCCTCTGAGGAGGGAGCCCGATGCGGGGCTTGATTCCAGGACCATGGGATCATGACCTGAGCCGAAGGCAGACAATGGACTGAGCCACCCAGGCGCCCCTGTATGAGCAGTTTTTTTTTTTTTTTTAAAGATTTTATTTGTTTATTTGACAGACAAGAGATCACAAGTAGGCAGAGAGGCAGGCAGAGAGAGAGAAGAGGAAGCAGGCTCCAGGCTGAGCAGGGAGCCCGATGCTGGGCTCGATCCCAGGACCCTGAGATCATGACCTGAGCCGAAGGTAGAGGCTTTAACCCACTGAGCCACCCAGGCGCCCCTTGTATGAGCATTTTAAATAAAGGGTTAATTATGGATCTCCCGCCCTTGGCTCTGGCTGCTCTGGCTGCCTGCACCGGCTGCCTGCTGGATGCCTTGTGACTCTGGGGAAAGTTTCACGTGTGGCTAGCAGGCTCCAGTGCCCTGAGTAATGATTGCAGAGGAAACCTCAGACTCCTCATTGCTGAGTGAGATTCGTGCTGGTTGAATACGGGCTCTAAGATTGTTCGTCAAAGAGCTTATTGAAAAACATGGAACCACTCTTTTCTTATGTTTCATTGTACACCGTAAGTTATTATCCTTTCCCCTAATGATTGCTAGTTAGATGTTTTCCACTCCCATGTTATCCCAAGTACGGCCGCAGGGACCAGCCGTATACGTAAATCCAGTGCCCTCTGTGAGTGTTTCTGTGGGTTAGATGCCTAGAGGTCATCCTACAAGTATCGAGAAGCTTCAGAAGAAGCACTGCTGAGTTCCTAAAGGAGCTCCCGAAAACGTTTTCTTATTTGTGTCACATTACATTTCTGCCTCAGACGGGTTCTGCGGACTCCTTCAAGTGCGCAAGCAAAGCCAGAGTTCCAGAAATGGAACGCAGAGTTGAGTGTATTGGTTCACCTTCGCCGTGGGACAAACTGCCCCAAACCTTAGCAGCTTAAAATGGCCACCTTTGTATTTGTTGGCGGTTCTGGGGGACAGCTGGTAGTTCCAGGTTTGGCCTGACACGGCTGGGGCGAGGTGATCTGGAATGGCCTCCCTCCTGCGTCTGGGGCCTCGGCTAAGCTGGCTCTGCCCGCTGCAGCTTCCCTTTCTGCACGTTCTCAGCCCTGGGAGGCTGGTCCAGGCTTGTTCATGTAACACAGAAGGGTTCTTAGAGCAAGGGAGGCCAAGCTCAGGAGCACAGACACCTTTCACACCTCTGCTTGCGTCACCTCTTTAGCTGGTGTCCCTTTGGCCAAAGCAAGTCCCATGGGCTACCCTGGACGCGGGGCCGAAAGAACAGACTTCGCCCTGACGGTAGGAGCGGCAATCGCACATTGTGAAGCGGCTTTTTCCCCCAAGGCTTTCACACAGTGGTGGCTGTTTGTTCCCACAGTCAGGAACAACAAGCACACCAGGAGAGAACTCTGGCCTCGATTGCCTGGCTTGTGACCTTTGTGGAGAGCCTGGGGTGGTCCGGTTTTCTTACGCAAAGGGGGTCACTTTATCCTTCCATTGTGCACGATTTTCTTGGAATGGCCTCGCAGAGAAGGGAGTATCTTCGCATTCTTGGGGGCAGAGAGGGAAGAAGAAGGTTCTTAACGATTTGTATTTTGGTTGAATCCTTCAGTATGTGTAGCAAGGCAGGAAAAAACCTGGCATTGGGCTGGAACTCCACTGAGGGCCACGGTGCAGGGATCTCCCCCAGCAGTACAGGAAGGTTGCTGCTGCCTCCCAGTTAGATGAGGCGGGAAGCTTCAGCTGGGACCTCAGGCATCATCCTGGAATTCTGACACCTTTGGAGAAAAGGGAACCAAATGTGTTTGAATATTTCTAATATCACTTGTCCAATTTACATATTCTTACTGGGCAGATACGTTTACTTTTCAGTAGGTTGGAGACAGCAGGCAGTTCTAACCTGTTAGATTTTAGATTGGAAAAGACAGGTTAAATCCTGGATTTTGTTTTGGGTATTCTACTAGTTTTGTTTATTCTTACTGTATGGAAAGTGAGGTTGATAGCCATGGACTGCTTCCTGTTCCCTAAAAAGAATATAAGTATGAACCTTTTTGAAATTCTGGAGCTCCTTGGAGAACGGTGTCGTGTGAATTCAAGGCAGTATTTCCTTTTAAAAGTCTGTGTAAGTTGATGTGTCAGTAAATCAATAGCCTCAGTACCCTTGGGATTTTAGAACAATCCATCAGTTTTATGAAATTATAGTATATGTTGATATATTTTTTTAAGATTTTTATTTATTTGACAGAGACACAGTGAGAGAGGGAACACAAGCAGGGGGAGTGGGAGAGGGAGAAGCGGGCTTCCTGCTGAGCAGGGAGCCCCATGTGGGGCTCCATCCCATGAGCCAGAGGCAGACTTTTAATGACTGAGCCACCCAGGCGCCCCATGTTGATTTCTCAACATAGCGAGTAGCCCTTTATCCTTCTCCCCCTGAATTTTTTTTTATTATTTTATTTTATTTTATTTGACAGATAGAGATCACAAGCAGGCAGAGAGGCAGGTAGAGAGAGATAGAGGGAAGCAGGCTCCCTGCAGAGCAGAGAGGGGCTCCATCCCAAGACCCTGGGATCATGACCTGAGCCGAAGGCAGAGGCTTTAACCCACTGAGCCACCCAGGCGCCCCTCCCCCTGAATTTTTTCTGATCCTTCTTAACAGATAAGGCAGCAGGGGTGAGATTGGGGGTGGGGGAGGGGAGGTGGGACGACCACATATGTAGCTTTTTTTTTACCAGAGTGAGACAAGAGGAGCCAGGAGGCCGGAACAAGAGATCATCCAAAAAAGTGGAAAAGAAGTTCATGAGCAGTGACGGGGTGTCGCCTTGACAAAGGGCACCATTCCGTATTCAGTCCAAATGACAAACCAGTGACGAGAGAGTTAACAGCTCCCACCAGACAGATGAGTCCCTTCCGCATAGAAGTTAAAGCACCGGGATGCCAGGGGGCAGCCTTGTTCCTGGTGCAGAGTATCAGGATGGACTGGATCCCTCACTCCCAGCTCCTGGGGAGGCGAGCCCCATCGCCTCTGATCCAGCCCGGAGGAACAGGAAATCGTTAACCTGGGAGTCCGATGCGGAGAGTTCACCACGGGGCCCTGGGCCAATTCTGTGACCTCCCAGACTCTCAAGTTCCTCCGCGGTAATGAGAGCGAATTCTGCTCCTCTCATCAGTTTCTTGTGTGTGAGGGAGCCCCGCCCGGGGCCTGCCCCGCATCAGCCCTCAGAACCGCCTGGCAGCCCCCATCTCCATTTCCCACCCTTCGAGGTCAGCATTCTCCTGCCTCCCTCCGCGTGCATCAGAACGGAAAGGGCATGGCATTGCCGAGGGAGACCATCCAACACCCTTTAGGACACCCCGGGCTGAGTGTCCTTGATTCTGAAAACCATGCAAGCCAGAGCCTAGACCGCCTTGCCTCTTCTCCCCCACGCCCGAGGACAGGGGAGGAGGATGAAGGGTGGGGGTGGGATTTGCGTGGTTGGCCTGATGGCAAAGGTACGTCGGGTTCCAGCTCCCGTCAGTGCTGACAAGGTGTTCATGGTGACACTGAGTATAGTACTTAGAAGACACACAGAGCCTCCCTCAGAAAAAATAACAAAGGACTGTATAAAGACTTACTTGGCACCTCCACTGGAAAGGGCTTCATAGCCAAATACAGCAGATGTGGGAGGTGAGTAGCCAGCATTTTTATTGGTAATCATCTTTTTATTCGTGGAATTGGGGGCGACTTTCAAGACCCGTGTGCCAGGCAGGAGTTAGCCTTGTTCTCCTGGGGTTTTTCGCTTCTTTGTTTGTTTTTAATTCTCAAGTGTCACTGTGTTTTGTTTTTCCAACTGGAGAATGGAAATGTCATCTCCCTCATGCAGTGCAAACACTCTGAACACCTCCTCAGTGGCCATGGCTGTGGTACCAGCTGGAGAGTCACAGTAATTTCTGTCGCAGCCGCGGCGGATAGGTGCTGTGCCATTCCCACCGTAACGAGGCTCGGGGAAGGTAGTGCTCCCGAGCCTGCTCAGTGTGAGGCTGTGCAGTTACCCACCGTGGCGGGGGGCTCTGAGGGCTGCGGGGGTGTAAGATGTGGGCAGAAGTCTTTGAAGATGTCCTGCCCTGACAGTTCATGTCTTCTCCAGTGTAATTGCTCTGTCTCCCAGCTTCCTCCTTCAGGCCCCACAGCAGTTTCTACATCCGGGAACAGTGTAAGGATGACCCAAGGGTTAGAAACCATGAGGTCGGGGGGGATGGTCTAACTCCTTCCCTGGGTCCCGAGAGCCTGCCAGATGTCAGGCATCCCGTCCTGTTCCCTCCCTGGGTCTGCGTGGCAGCGGAGAGCTCTTCCAGACCTTGTTGCTAACCGTAGCTGGTCATGGGATAATGGCGATGATGGAGAGAAACATTCTGTTGAGAATGAAGAAGGTAAGCGCCGCCTCTGGCTTGATCACTGATGTGGGAGGCCCCTGGGAGCCGACTCCTAGGGTCTGGCCTGGAGGCCGCACGCATTCTCCACCTTCTCTCCCTCTGGAAGGCAGGCTGCTCCGTGGGTGCTCTAGTCTGCTGACTCTTCTGGGCCCCAGTTAGCCCCTCGTCATTGGCCAACCTGCCTCCTGGCACTGCTTGGATTTGGAGCCCCGGAGAAGATGTTTAATGCTTGAAGCATCTCCATGGCGACCCCGTCCCTGAGACGCAGCTGGGCACGGACCTGTGGAATCTGCCCTCCATGGTCGCCTTATCCTCACATCAGCCCAGCATCAGCCTCTTTGTGTTCCTGCCCCCCAGCGAGAGGTGGGGCATTCCCTCTTGAGTCTGAGGGTGCTAGCGGGGATCTGAAATGCCCCGACCGAGTCCAGGACAGAGGCTGGCACTGGCGAGCCGGAGCCCTGCGGCAGAGTTCCCATATGGCTGGAAGATGAGCCTTGGAGAACTGGGAACGGCGTCAGCCAGACAACCCCGTGCCAAGTAGCACAGATTTAAAGATTTCTTGATACTCCTAGACAGCTGAGCAGAGATTTTTATCAGCAGCAGCAAACGTAGCCAGCCCGTTGTCGCCTTGGCAGCGTTTGTGGAATTAATTGGAACACGGAGTTGACAGGACACCAGTGTGGGGCTATCTGAGAACCTTCTCTTTGGGGCTCGTGTTGTGTTTTGTGTTGCATGGTGTATCTAAGGTCTCTGGGAGTGAGGAATGTTGCCCTCTACTGGGACTCTAACTTAATTTTTTCTTCCCGCAAGTTAGCCAAAACTGTTTCTATTTGATGGCAGTGTTTCTAATGTGCTTAGTAGAAACTGAAATATTTTTATTAATGATCCTGAACAGTGAGAGTTATAGAGGGGATTTCCAGTTCTGATATACCCTGGCCTTCCGCCTGCCGGAGGAATGTGGGGGAGCGCAGTGACTTCTCTTCGTTACTGCTGTTGAGACAATTGAACCAGAAAACGTTCTCCGGACTTACACTCCATACCGGGTGTTAATGAGGGCATCCCGCTCTCTAGAACGCGGTACTTTTGCTGCATTGCATGTGAGTTTCTAGTGACCTCTGCACAGAATCTTATTTTATGATGTATTAGTGGGATCACTTGTAAGGCAAAGACCCTTGTTCTAAAATAACTCCCAATATATTTATCATTTTTTTAAATGACTGCCATTAGAAACTCAAATTCCTTTATATTTGAGGAATGAAAATACAGAACATCATGGCAATCTCATGATCCACAGGACATGCAAAATTATTTCGGTGTAATTGAATAAGTTGCTAAAATTTAATTTACAGCCTACAGGAATTAGCAAGTAAGACACTTGGAATTTATTAGGGCAGTGTTTTTTTTTTTAAAGCATGACAGGTTTGTTTGTTTGGTTTTAAGATTTTTATTTATTTATTTGACAGACGGAGATCACAAGTAGGCAGAGAGGCAGGCAGAGAGAGAGGAAGGGAAGCAGGCTCCTCGCCGAGCAGAGAGCCAGATGTGGGGGGCTCGATCCCAGGACTCTGGGTCATGACCTGAGACAAAGGCAGAGGCTTTAACCCACTGAGCCACCCAGTTGCCCCAGGGCAGTGCTTTTAAGATTTTATTTATCTATTAGAGCAAGCATGAGTTGGGGGGCAGAGGGAAGTTGGAAGCAGGCGCCCCGCTGAGCAGGGAGCTTGATGCAGGGCTTGATTCCAGGACCTGGGGCCCATGACCTGAGCTAAAGGCAGAAGCTTAACCGACTGAGCCATCCAGGTGCCCCCTACGGCAGTGCTTTTCAGCAGTGACCCACAACGGTAGTTCTAATAACTTAGAACAGTTAGAACTACAGCTCACGTATATGGATTTGTATGCAGACACAGAGAAACAGAACTTTCCCAAGCTTACTTGCCATATGCAGTGCACCCTGCTATTTTCTGTTCTTTTTCCCCTTCTCCCTGCCTCTTTTCCTTCTTCTGCCTTCCCTTCCTTCTTTCTTCTTATGCTGGTTATGACCCACCAAATCAACTTCATCATTTACTAATGGGTCACGGTCCCTAGTTCCATACCCGGTTGGGATCAAGATTTTCATCTCCATCCCCTCCTTTCTCAAGTTTCTGAGGTGTGTGTGTGAGCCTCCCTCCCTTCTTAATCCTCTGCTTTCTGTCTGGTAGCAGAACAAAAGAACTGTAAAGAGCTTAAAACCACACCTTCAGCGGGGTTATCCCATACCCCTCCCCTGCCCCCAGCCATTAGGGCAAAACTGACCTCGAAGTGCCTTCTGGGAGTGACTTAACCCTGAGGCAGTGCAGGGAGGTCCTCCATTTGTTTACTGGCTGAGAGTCATCTTTACAGCTAGTTTAATAAAAGGCCCCCCTGCACTGGCTTGGGAATAGTAATAATAATTATATTCTAACAGTGAATATTTATTAAGCACTTACTATGATTCAGACAGGGCTCAGTGCTTTCTGCACATTATCTCATTAAGTCTTCATAACTACCTTGTGAGACCTACCATTATTTATCCCTGAGTTTCTAGAAGCCGAAGCATGAAAAACCATTTGATTTGGCCAAGGTCACAGAAGACAGGCTGAGTGAGCTAAGATCTTACCCACGCTTTTATACCTCTCGACAGACATGTTATTCCTAAAGTTGGTGCCCTGTCTGAGCAGCTCCTCTTTCTCAAGCATAGGTTTGAGAATGGCCAAATGCCGTGCCCTGCTTTAGCCATCCAGGAGTCTGGCGGGGACACTGGAATTGAGCATGTCTGTGTCTGTGTCCCAGGCACTGTGCAAGGTCCTGGGTGGGGACCAGGAATGACCTGGTCCCATTATGGGAGCAATCCTGCAGTGTGATGAGGATACGGCCGGGTGAGGAGACCCCAGGAGGGGGAGGGTCTGGTGGCAGGCCATCTGCGCTAGTCTCCCCCCAGGTCAGCGGGCCCCTGGTCTTCGGACCTTGAGAAGCGAGTGCCTGGGAGGAGGAGCAGGGGAGGAGGGCCAGGGGCCGCCTCTCAACAGTCATCAGCTTATACAAACAAACCCTGAGGAAAGTATTGGCCAGCTCTCTTCAGGTACTTATGGAGTAAAGTAGCTATTCTTATGCATGGTTCTTATCAACAGAGAGGCAGGAGAAAAATTAACCTCCCTCTATGTGAGTCAGATTTTTCCATTATTTAAAAGAGAGGGTCCAGGAAGTAATTCATTAATTTAGAATATAAAATGAAATATAACCTGTGGGTGGTTGAAAAAGATCAAAGTCTTGTATGTTAATGTGGCCTCATGCTCTGTTTTCACCTGAACCCATGTATTACTCACCTGCCCTCATAAATCAGGCCTCTTGAGCTTGGCTTCTCCCTGCCCTTTTTAGGCTACACGAGAAAAACGCGTCACATACTGTTTTGTGCCGGCATTCATTATCTGAAGACTTACAGGTGACATTGAATCTGCCTGAGGCAACCTGAGAGCAGGTGCTGTCTTCCAGGCCTTGGCCACTCAGAGAGGACCCACAGCACCTGGGAGCTTGTTAGAACGGCAGGCCCGAGGGTGCCAGGCTGGCTCAGTCAGAAGAGTATGCAGCTCTTGATCTCAGGGTTGCGAGTTCGAGGCGCACATTGGTTGTTGAGATTAGTAAAAGAAATGAATGAAAGAAACTAAGTGAAAAGAAAAGAAATGTGGCCCAGGGACTAGAATCTGCATTCTAACAAGATCCCAGGTGATTCATACATAGATGGGAGTTTCAGAAGCACTAGCCTTGGCCACCTTCCACCAACCGTATTCTCCGTGGGGATGCAGTTGTTCCTCCCGGTTCTGCAGTTGCCTGGGGCACACGCCTGTCAGTAAGAGCAAATACTTTGTGCTTCAGCCCTGTGTGTTAGTTCCCCTGAGGCCCACCCGCGCTCACCAGTTAGCTTTTCTGCCTAATTAAACCCTCAAAAAATACATTCCAGGGAGGGCTTGGGTCAAGTTTACCATTTGTAAAAACCAGCCTTACGAAGTTGGGACTGAGATGAAAGGAATGGCACAATATTTGAGAAGCTCTGACATCTGTTTGTATCAGGGAGGGCATCACCACAATCGAGATAACACGAATCCCCAACTACCATAAAGTTTGCATGTGCCCCTTTGTCTCCTTCCTCCACCCCCTGGTCCCCACCCTATCGATGTTTGTATTTTCTAGAAATTTCTATGAGTGGAATCCTATAGTAGGGCCTCTTTTGTTTGGCCTCTTCTAGCATAATTATTTTAGACTCATCGTGAGTACTGTATCAGTTCTGTTGCTGAGTAATACTCCATTGTATGCATATAGGACAGTTTGTCTGTATACTTGCTGATAACATTTTGGGTTGTTTCCAGTTTTGGCCATTTACAGTTGGGGCTCCTGTGAGCATTGGTGTGTAAGTCTTTTTAAGAAACTGCCAGCTGTTTTCCAGAGTGGTTACTCCATTCCATAGCCCCACCAGCAGTGTGTGCGAGTTTCGATGCCTTCGCATCTCCAGCACTGGGTATCGTCTTTTCGCTCGTACACATTCTGGTAGGGATGGTGAGGTATCCCCCGAGTGGCCTAATAAGTGATACTAATAAGCATCTCCTTTTTATATACTTATTTATTTATTTTGACAGAGATAGATAGCAAGAGTGAGAGAGCAGGGGTGGGGAGTGGCAGGCAGAGGGAGGGGTAGGAGCAGGGACCTGGATGCAGGACCCGCTCTGAGGACCCTGGGATCGTGACCTGGGTGGAAGGCGGACGCCTAACTGACTGATCCACCCAGGTGCCCCTGTTCATTTTTTTCTCTTACGGATTATGCTTGTGGTGTCATAACTAAGAAATGTTTGCCCAGGGCGCCTGGGTGGCTCAGTGGGTTAAGCCGCTGCCTTCGGCTCAGGTCATGATCTCAGGGTCCTGGGATCGAGTCCCGCGTCGGGCTCTCTGCTCAGCAGGGAGCCTGCTTCCTCCTCTCTCTCTGCCTGCCTCTCTGCCTACTTGTGATCTCTCTCTGTCAAATAAATAAATAAAATCTTTAAAAAAAAAAGAAAAGAAAAGAAATGTTTGCCCAAGCCAAGGTCATAAGGAATTTCTCTTAGTTTTCTTCTAGAAGTGCTAAAATTTAAGTCAGGTTTTATATTCACATCCACAATGCATATCTTTTCCTTTTAAAAACACATTTTATTTATTTATTTGACACCGAAAAAGATCACAAGTAGGCAAGAGAGGCAGGCAGAGAGAGAGGGGGAAGCAGGCTCCCTGCAGAGCAGAGAGCCCAATTCGGGGCTCAATCCCAGGACCCCGAGATCATGACCTGAGCAGAAGGCAGACACCCAACGACTGAGCCACCCAGGTGCCCCCACAATGCATTTTGAGTTCATTTCTTTACATGGCACACAGAGGATGGGCATTGGGGTTGTGTGGTTTTGCATGTGTATATCTAGTTGTTCTAGCAGCATCTGCTGAACAGATGATTTTTTTTTTTCCATTGGGTTCCCTTTAAGCCTGGGTTACAAATCTCTTGTCCTTATATACATAAAATGTTCAGGGCCTGGTGATAGGGGAAACCACTGGTGAAAGCACTGAGAACTTTGGGTTCTCAGTTGGCCGGCGTTGGTGGCTATCTGGTGGTGGAGCTGGCATTCAAGCTTTGGGGTCTTTAAAGGGGATCTCGAGCTTGCCCTTGCGGGGAGGGGTCCAGCAGAGTGGACTTGCACAGTGTGTGTGCCATTCCTTGGGTGAGCTGAGGAGAGAGATAGTCCCTGAAATGAGTGTGGTAGAGCTTAATTCTCTCACTGCCCTTTGTGGAGCAAGGCGGAGGGTACAGGGCAGGTAGCTTTGTAGGTGCGTGGGAGAGGCGTGAATGCCTTCCGTGCAGTGGCCGCCTTAAGACACTGGGGCTTAACTGTCTCCTGCAGCTCTTTGAGAAAGGCTGCAGGGCCAGCAGGAGATGGCACCTCAGAAACCTGCGGACCTGTCACCCTGTGCAGCCCACAGCTGCATGGGATCTGGGACATTCTGGGCCAGCCCTTTCGCAGTCTGAGATAAGAGGTCACGCTGGGCAGTGGTAGAGTTGCCGCAGACCCCCGTTCTGTGCTCCCCACGTCTCACCTCAGGGCCTGAGCCAGAGCCTCCATCAGGGACTAGGAGGAGGGAGCCACTCCGTGCGGGCATGTAGGGCTGTGTCAGCCGTGCCTTCCTGGCCCGGCAGGGTGAGCCAGGGCGAGGGAAGTGGTTCCTCATGCACGTCCGAGGGGGGGTCCTCGGCACCCCTGTGTGCCTCGGACCCACGCATGGTGTAGTAAATCGGAGCCTAACACGCTGTCTGTTTTCCAGGCCCTCCTCGCAGGCATGAGGAACCGTGAGAACAGCTCGCCCTGCCAGGGCAACGGGGAGCAGGCCGGCAGGGGCAAGAACCTGGGCTCCACGTGGCCTGGCGAGGAGGAGCCCTGCGGCGACGTGAGCACCCCGTCCTACAAGAAGCCCCTGTACGGCATCTCACACAAGATCATGGAGAAGAAGAACCCTCCCGCTGGCGACCTGCTGGGCACGTACGAGCTCTTTGACAAGGCCAACTCCAGCAACAGCCCCTCACCCCTGCGGCTCCTGAATGAGCCGCAGAAGCGGGACTGTGGCGGCACCGCCGCGGCGGCCACTGCCGACGGGGACCCCAACATCTACTTTCTGATCCAGAAGATGTTCTATATGCTCAACACGCTCTCTTCCAACATGTCCCAGCTGCACAGCAAGGTGGACCTGCTCTCCCTGGAGGTGAGCCGTATTAAGAAGCAGGTGAGCCCCACTGAGCTGGTGGCCAAGTTCCAGCCGCCCCCCGAGTACCAGCTCACGGCGGCGGAGCTCAAGCAGATCGTGGACCAGAGCCTGTCGGGCGGCGACCTGGCCTGCCGCCTGCTGGTGCAGCTCTTCCCGGAGCTCTTCAGCGATGTGGACTTCTCCCGCGGCTGCAGCGCATGCGGCTTTGCGGCCAAGCGCAAGCTGGAGTCGCTGCACTTGCAGCTTATCCGCGACTATGTGGAGGTCTACTACCCGTCGGTGAGGGACACGGCCGTTTGGCAGGCCGAGTGTCTGCCCCAGCTGAACGACTTCTTTAGCCGCTTCTGGGCGCAGCGGGAGATGGAGGACAGCCAGCCCAGCGGCCAGGTGGCCAGCTTCTTCGAGGCAGAGCAGGTAGATGCCAGCCACTTCCTGGATAACAAGGACCAGGAGGAGGCCCTGTCCCTGGACCGGAGCAGCACCATCGCCTCAGACCACGTGGTGGACACGCAGGACCTCACCGAGTTCCTGGACGAAGCCTCCTCCCCTGGCGAGTTCGCCGTCTTCCTCCTGCACCGGCTCTTCCCCGAGCTCTTCGACCACCGGAAGCTGGGCGAGCAGTACAGCTGCTACGGGGACGGCGGCAAGCAGGAGCTGGACCCGCAGCGGCTGCGGATCATCCGCAACTACACGGAGATCTACTTCCCTGACGTGCAGGAGGAGGAGGCCTGGCTGCAGCAGTGCGCCCAGCGCCTCAACGACGAGCTCGAGGGCCTGGCGCTGGATGGGGGCAGTGAGGGCGAGCCGGCGCGCGACGACTGCTACGACTCCTCCAGCCTGCCCGACGACATCTCCGTGGTCAAGGTGGAAGACAGCTTTGAGGGCGAGCGCCCGGGCCGGCGGTCCAAGAAGATCTGGCTGGTGCCCATCGACTTCGACAAGCTGGAGATCCCGCAGCCCGACTTCGAGGTGCCGGGCACGGACTGCCTGCTCAGCAAGGAGCAGCTGCGCAGCATCTACGAGAGCAGCCTGTCCATCGGCAACTTCGCCTCGCGCCTGCTGGTGCACCTCTTCCCCGAGCTCTTCACGCACGAGAACCTGCGCAAGCAGTACAACTGCAGCGGCTCCCTGGGCAAGAAGCAGCTGGACCCGTCCCGCATCAAGCTCATCCGCCACTACGTGCAGCTGCTCTACCCGCGCGCCAAGAACGACCGCGTCTGGACGCTGGAGTTCGTGGGCAAGCTGGACGAGCGCTGCCGGCGCCGCGACACGGAGCAGCGGCGCTCCTACCAGCAGCAGCGCAAGGTGCACGTGCCGGGCCCCGAGTGCAGGGACCTGACGAGCTACGCCATCAACCCCGAGCGGTTCCGAGAGGAGTTCGAGGGGCCCCCACTGCCCCCCGAAAGGAGCAGCAAGGACTTCTGCAAGATCCCCCTGGACGAGCTGGTGGTCCCCTCGCCCGACTTCCCGGTGCCTCCGCCGTACCTGCTGTCGGACAAGGAGGTGCGCGAGATCGTGCAGCAGAGCCTGTCGGTGGGCAACTTCGCCGCGCGGCTCCTGGTCAGGCTCTTCCCGGAACTCTTCACGGCCGAGAACCTCCGGCTGCAGTACAACCACTCCGGCGCCTGCAACAAGAAGCAGCTGGACCCCACGCGGCTGCGGCTCATCCGCCACTACGTGGAGGCCGTGTACCCGGTGGAGAAGATGGAGGAGGTATGGCACTACGAGTGCATCCCGAGCATCGACGAGCGGTGCCGCCGCCCCAACAGGAAGAAATGCGACATCCTGAAGAAGGCCAAGAAGGTGGAGAAGTGACGGCTGGGCGCCCCCGGGGACTGTGCGTGCTCTCCCAGCGCGCCAGGGGCGTCCGCAGACGCGCACCTTATGCGGCGGGGAGGGGCTCGCTCGGTTTGCACACGTGGATACCACGTAGCCGCAGGAGGGACAGAAGCTTCGCGTTCGTGTCTCCTCCTCACGACTTTGAGTCCCGTGTCCCCGGGGTGCGGCCAGAGTCCGGGAGAGCAGAGAGGCCTCGGGAGCCGGCCCTTCTCTCCTTGGCCGTGTCTCTCCATCCACCACCCCACCCGCTGCAACTCCAAATGCATAGTCAGCGACTCTCTTGTTCCTCTTCCCACATTTTACATCTTCCATTTTTATCCATTTTTTTAATTAAAGAGAAACCCTTTTTAAGAAAAAAAAAATCATTGGGCTCTTTGGGGGCCATTTTACTTAAAAAAACTATCTTTTAAATATTTGAAACAAAGTACTGTAAGATGCCTTCGGTTGCTGGGATTTTTTTTAAAGATGGTTTCAGATTTATGAAATTTTTAGAAATGCCACGTTCCTGCATGATGGCTAATAATAACTTCAGGTGGCATAGAGACCAATTTTACTGACCTTGTCTTTTACATATGACTTTGGAAGAATCAAGATGCCCCTCGGATGGCAGTCGAGGGGATGGAGAAGTGTGACCTCCTTTCCCACGGTGGTTGCACCCTCCCTTCCGCTGTGGTGCTGAGGAGGGGGCCTGCCCTCGCGACCTGGCCTGTTCCCCGTGGCCGTGTTGGTAGAATGCTGTGCCCGCTCTCTAGATGAGAACACTGGATGATGATGATATGAATGTAGGTAGACGTGGAAACGCGTACGCAATGTCATTTTGAGCTGTGTCCTTCCACTGCCCCCTTCCCTCTCTCCACAAGGATGCTCTTTGGAGGGGCAGACACATTTCCTTGGAAAAGAGTGTGTGTGAATATTTGGCTTCTTGTTTAAGGATGGGCCCCCTCTGGGCTCACCAAAGCTGTTTACTTTCCGTGTGTGTTTTTGTGCAACACTCGGGTTTTGGGAGCTGTCTGGTGGCTTCCCCCCACACCTCAGTGCAAGCCCCTCCTGTCAGTAGCTCATCCTTGTTCCTCAGGGCAAGCCCAGGCCTCGGGCCCTCTTGGGGATACCTGGCATTGGAAGGTCACAGGTCGTTCAAATGGGGCTCCCCCGTCCCCTCCCAGAGTCCACTCAGCTGTCACCTCAGACCCCCAGAAGCTCTGCTACCCTATGTCTCTGGCCAGTCCCCTGGCCTCAGAGTAAGACATACCTTCTTTCCTCACTGGTTGGGAAGGTCATACTGCCAGTGGCAAATTTTCCGGGACATCAATCAGGAAATTCCCCAGAGGTAAAGTTCTGAAAAATGATATTCTTTTACCCACCTGACTTTGGGTTCCAAAGCCCTAAGAGGGAAGGGAAACGGTGTCACCCAAATCAAGTACATTATACCAGAAACTTGGAAAATGAACTTAATCACAAAGGGTGGTCCCCAAACCCTTGTGGAATGTTGCAGAGTTAATAATCTAGTGGCTTAATGTTTGCTACCTTAAGATGCAGAAATAATAGAAACAATCTGTGAATTTTCTCTATACAACTGATAAGGACTTTAGTTCTGGTGGCTATATGACATGATTTTGCCTGTACCCAGAGGGCTTTTTTTTTTTTTTTTTTAAATGACAGGATTTTGAGCAATGTAAAGTTGCCAGTCTGATTTTAGTAAATTTGTTTTTAAATGCCATTTACAGATTATTTCTGTTGAAACTGCAGACCCAAATTATTGAAATTTAGAAATGCATAGGGACCTAATGACTCTCACATACACCCACACCCACGCACATGTGCACACACATTTCTTCTATCTAAAAAACTTAAGTGGGATGAAGGGGACCTACATGAGCAATGAGCTCAGCCTCTTTGTGCCTGGAAAGAAGGGACTAGAGCAGCCAGGAAACCCACTTTTTCCCCCTCACTTGGGCCTTTCTCTATGCCTTAGTCTCTCCAACACACACACGCATGTGCGTGCCCCTGCGCACGGCCTACCCAAAGATGGCAGTGGGGCTCTGGCCCGCCGGCCCTGTGGGTTGGAGAGTGCCGTGGAATTTGTCCTGGTCTCTAGGATGTGTCCGAGAGGATTCCAAGCCATGTGAAAATTGCCCTGCTTTCTAGAGGGTGGACTACGACCCTACAACTTCAGAAGCACAATCATTTTATTAATAATAAGTCCTGTCTCCCCATGTTAGAAAAATCAACACGTTCTAGGGATGAGATGTGTTTCTTCAGAACCTAGAGCATGTTCAGTTTTTGGAAACTGCGTTTTGGTGGTTTCCTTAATACCTTTCCTGCGTAGGGCCTCCCCCCGCCCCGCCCCCCACCCCCACCCCCTAATCTTAGAGTCCCTTTTAGTGAAGAGAGGTGGACACACTCTGGGAGTTGTTTCCTGTCCCTCCGGACTGTCTCATCAGGAAGCACCTGCAGGTCCTGCGTCTGTCTGTATGGCCTCCTCAGTTCTCTGGCCATACTGGCGGGCCCCAGGGCAGTTTTTTACATGAAGCAATAGAAGTACAAAATACTTACTTTTTCAAAATTTAATATTTTCCATAAAATGTGTTGGTAAATCCCTTCCCCCTTCCCATTCCAAATTTTTCTTTTTTTTTTTTCTTTTACTTGTTTTTGTTTTTTTTCCCCTTGTATCTGGAGGACTAAAGAATTAGCACAGACACATTCTGATGTTAAGGAAAATAGCAAGTCACGGTAGCTGGTAGTGTCCCTCGTTCTCTCTGTTAGTAAGTTTAAAAGAATGTATGAAGGTAGTCATGAATGTACTAAGTTTCTAATCCTGCTTCAGTCCAGTTGGGCTGTGTCTACATGACCACAAACATTTGACAGGGAATAAAGTCGTGTCTAGTGTCATGGGCGATAGTGTGCCCCTCTCCCTTCGGTGTTGGCCCCAGATCTTCCTTTCTTTTTATGTTTGGGTTGGAGGGGTTACCACATCCGCAGCAATCATCCACCAACCTATGGGATCTACTTAGTGGTGAAAGAATTCGCTGTTTAAATGGTAAGAGTCACTGGCCTGCCCACACCACAGCACGGCCACTTGGGTTCCTACAGAGATGGCCTCGGTTTCCACCCCCACCCCCGCACCCTGCAATGTTGGCTTCTTGTACAATTGCAGTGGGGTCTCGAGACCCCTCATGAGATCTCGCACCCTGCCTGGCTGTGTGGGTAGGAGTGCGGAGTGGAGGTGGGGGTCCAGGGGCCGTTCATACCATTTGGAAATACTTGCCTCGTGTAGATCCAGCCTTAATGTTTTTCTGACATCCTAGTGAAAGCAGACCCTGCACAAAGTGGATATCAGAGTTAATACTGTGAGGAGACAAAATAATGAGAATAGTTTTACCAAAGATAATGAAATACCGCATAATGTCTGCATTTTACCATTGATTTGAATGCGTCCTTAGAAAACTGAATGTAACAAAAACCCAGGACATTTTTGGAAATTGTATGCTCTCTAGCAAACTTTGTGTGAATTTTTATACAAGCACTGTTTTATGAGTTATATAAAATGTTATAAAAATAGAAAAAATACGGTCTTTGTAACATCTTGTTTTCTTAGGGCCCAGGTCGCTCAGAGCCTGTGTTGGTCTAGTCTTTCCTTCTTTCTGTGAGGCCTCCCCAGCCCCTTCCAGGGAAGGATGGGAACGGGGGTAGGGGGGTGAGAGGGGGATAGGGGGTGTCTCAGCCTCTCAAGCTTCTACGCCCCAGGGTGACTGTGACACAGTTCACAGGATTTCAGTTGGCTGCAACTGAATGACAGAAATTGCCAAATAAATTCTAATCCTTTTCTACACGAACCACTTCCTGGCCACACAGTGAGAGGCGCATGTGACCTTTTCATACCTTTACTGGTCAGGTCTGCGACCAAGGACCAAGCCTGCGCCCCCACTTTCAACCCCCCCCCACCTTTTTTTTCTCTTCACTTTGGAGTAAATGGGATTTAGTTCCTCAAAGGTAACATATTATTAACTGATAACAAGCGGTTATGTGTTTTTTCTTAGCTCTCCTCTTCGGCTAATTAGAAATTATTTCATATTCATAGTAAAAATACCATCTCAAGCCGTCAGAGGAACGTTGCTTTTGGCCGAGGGTCACGAAGATAGAAACTTGTGGCTGGTGATTGGGCTACTTTTCCCAGGGACTCTGCTCTGCTGTGAATCCTGACGTGTGTGTGTGTGTGTGTGTGTGTGTGTGAGAAAGCCTCGTCAGCAGGTTAGGGCCAGTCGGGGGCTGGAGTAACAAGTTTAAGCAAGAATTGAAGGAAGACTAAATTCTTTGCATTCTGGCTGTGGGTATGTTTGTTTTCTGCCCAAAAGAGAAGTCATAGAATTTCAGTATCTGTGAGCTTACTTATAAAATCTAGTTCTTGGAGATAAGAACCACACACGAAGTTAATTATCATGATCACTGGAATGGTGACAGGCAATGGCCTCTTTGGGGAAGCTTCTAAACAAACGTAACTGTCCCCCCCCCCCATCCCCTGCGGCCAGTGGTGAGAAAGGCGGGACGAACTCTCCTTCCCTACGCGCTGTGACGGCCCCTCACATTCACCAAGTACATACATGTGCCGGCCACACTGCTGAGAGCCTAGCCTTAATGATGGTCTCAAAAACCCTATGGGGTGGGGGGGCCTGGGTGGCTCAGTGGGTTAGGCCTCTGCTGTGGGCTTAGGTCATGAGCTCAGGGTCCTGGGATCGAGCCCTGCATCGGGCTCTCTGCTCAGCGGGGAGCCTGTTTCCCTCTCTCTCTGCCTGCCTCTCTGCCTACTTGTGATCTCTCTGTCAGATAAATAAATGAAATCTTCAAAAAAAAAAAAAAACCCTCGAGGTAAGTTCCAGAATTGTGTCTATTAAGAAAGGTATGGTATAGCCCTGAGGGGTGCATATACTCTCTCCTTTAATTCTCCTAAAAACGAGTGTCTTGGGAACCATGATTTGTGTTGTGGTGAGGAAGCAGAGGGAAGTAGGTTTCTTGCCCAAGTTTGCGCTCCTGGTGAACTGCGGTGTCAAGGTTTAAGCCCGTTGGTCTGTTTCTGCAACAGCACACCAGTCTGGCTGCTGAACACCCTCTGAGCCATAGCACACAAAGATTCAGATCCGAAAACAAGTGCAAGTCCCTGGTGTCCTTGACCACCCACGTCCTCTAAGCCCCAGTTTGTCTGATCTCCAATGTGGGTGTCCTGGTTTCAGATCTGTGTGAGATCACCGGCGACTGTGGAGAGCCCTGTTCTGGGACCAGTGAGCACACCCGGGAAGAGTCTGTGAAAGGAACCGCCAGGGATCGGATTCCCTTGGGGCAGACCTGAGACGTTCCCGTGAGAGTGGCGGTGGGCTTGTCCTCAGGAGAAGGGGCAGGAGGGACGCAGCAGAGGCCAGGGAAGACCAGGAGCTAGGGTGTGGGTCTCCACTGCTGTCCAGCTTCATCCCCATTCTGTAAAGCTCTAGAACTATGGATTGTTTGGCTGAATTAGTCCCAGGTGAGGCAGAGGGGCTTGTTGGTCCTTGTTAGAGGTCTTCCCCAGGTTGGAAAAGGGCAGCTCTCCTGGCAAAAGGGCCAAGGGCTGAGCTCCAGAAGGGCTGCTGCAAGCAGGAGCGGTTAGTGGGCCCTCTGCAGCGAGAACCACCAGAGGGCATGCCGACCAGTGGGCCCTATCCCCAGAGTAGGCTTTGGTGGGTCTGGATGGGGCCTAGGAATTTGCATCCCTGCCAAGTTTCCAGGTGATGCTGGCCCTGCTGGTCCACGGCCACACTCTGAGGGTCCCTGCACCAGTGACTTCACAAGGTAGGCTGTGCGTGTCACAGAAAACCGATGGCTTAGCCCTTTTCCAATTATGATAACTAGATCTCAGGTGAAATAAATGGTTTCCCATTGTGTTCAAATAAAACTGTTTCTTAACTAGCAATAAATGAAATCTTAGCTTTTCAGGTCAGCAGGAAGACGCAGGTTTACAAATGCTTGCGCAGCATGGCCTAGGAGCACTGGCCAAACGTGGCTTTTGCCAGAGCCTAGTTTTACAGGGGGAGGCCTGTTCATTGGTTTTAAGGAATAAGAATTCATTTGTTCTTCTAAAGGGAGTTTGTGTTCCGGATAGTGAACTGTGTCCCTGACAGAGGTGGAGAACACGTCATGCCATAGCTCATCCTTCCAGAAGCTCCTACAGTGTGGCAGCTGTGTTGTCAGAAGTGACAATGGGTCCTTAAATTATAGGGAGTTCATGTTTTTGTAAGCGCTCCCTTTCTCTGAGCCCACTAATGGCTTAGGGACTTGACATACGTTATTTCATTTAATCCTCACAGGAACCCTGTTTCTATCCCCCATTTTACAGACAGGGCTGCTTCTAGAGGTTGAGTGACTTGGCCGAGGTCAGATAGCTGGCCCAGCCAGGTGCTGCTAATGATGACTGGCTTGACTCCGAAGTCCGTGCTCGGGGATTTTGGTGCCACGCCTCACGTGGCTGTGTGCAGTAAACTTCTCCGTCCTTCTGCCTAGGACAGTTAAACCTGGCGTTTAACTTGGGTTGTGCTGACTGTCCAGGAGCTGCCTGAGTGTTTGACTTGAGAAAGCTTTCAGTGCAGAGAGCAGAATGAGAAATACAGTAAGAATCATTTCGTCCTCTAAAGGAAGTGCGTTCATTCTGCAAAAATATTTAAGATTTTTATTTATTTATTTGAGAGCAAGAACAAGCAGAGGGGAGTGACAGAATGAGAGGGAGAAGCCGGCTTCCCGCCGAGCAGGGAACCCGACATGGGGCCCGATCCCAGGACCCCAAAATCATGACCCGAGCCAAAGGCAGGCACTTAACCCATTGAGCCACCCAGGAGCCCTGCAAAAGTATTTGTAATGCCGGCTATCTCCTGGGCACTCTTCCATGACTCTAACAAGTCCTCAACTCATTAATTGGTAGTTGGGAGGCCTTGGAGAGAAGGCTCTGGTGGTAAACACCACCAAACCTAACCTCTCTTGCCTGAAACCGAATTCCAAGCTGCACGTGGGTAATAAGCGGACTGCGAAGTTGGGTTCCTCGGCTCAGTGCCGACAGCTGAGGCCACAGCAGATGGAGGAGGGCTGGGCTCCGGCCCACAGCTTCCTGACTCTCCTGCTTCTCCCAGACTAGAAACGCTCCCGCTAAGAGGCTGTGAATGCCGGCTGCAGAGCTCCATAGCCTTGGTCTTCCCAGTGTTCGGTTCCTGCTACTTCTGACACAGGTATTAAACCTAAGTCTCCTCCTTGGCGTGGATGCGGGGAAGCGTCAGCCAGGCACAGCGTGGGCACGAGGGGGCCTGTGCCTCGGCCGATGCAGGACCCGTGGCGACGGGTGCCTTCTCGTCGGGTTGTTGCTGGTTGTGTTGCTTCAAAGGAGAGTTGGCTGCTGTCATTTTAGCCTCACCTTTTGCGTCTCTGCATCAGAATCAAGAGGTAAGGGCTCTCCTCTACGTCCGAAAGAAAAATCTATGCATTGCAAGGGGCAGGAAGTGTCTAATAGGAAGCCTTCTGAGTGGGGCTCTGGAAATCACTATTACCCAGTCCAGAACTCTAAACAGAAATGGCCCATTTTAGACACTTGCTGTTCTAACCTGACTGCAGTTTTGGGGGCTTCACTTATCTGCCTTGGGGAAGGTCTCATCATCTTTAAGAATTTTGTCCCAGGGGCGCCTGGGTGGGTCAGTGGGTTGGGCCTCTGCTTCTGGCTGGGGTCGTGATCTCAGGGTCCTGGGATCAGGCCCCAGATTGGGCTCTCTGCTTGGCGGGGAGCCTGCTTCCCCCTCTCTCTCTTCCTGCCTCTCTGCCTACTTGTGAACTCTCTGTCAAATAAAGATAAAATCTCTAAAAAAGAAAAAAAAAAAAGAAAAGAAAAGAATTCTGTCCCAGGAGGGGCTCCTGGATAGTACAGTCAGTTAAGCATTCGACTCTGATTTTTTGGCTCAGGTCATGATCTCAGGGTCAGGAGATCGAGCCCCACACCAGGCTCCTTGCTGGGTGTGGAGTCTGCTTAAGGGTCTTTCGCTCCTCTTCTCCATCTGCCCACCAGCTCCCTACCCCCACACTCTCTCCGAAAAAATAAAGTCCCAAGATAGAAGGCCCACTGGGTACAGATGTCATCTCTACGGAAGAATCGAGAAGGGCATCCTGCGTGATCCTTGTCCTCGAGGGCATTTGCATGTCCTTGCAAATTCCTACTTTCACTGGCCTGCTTCTGATACGCCTGCTTAACCAAAAACGAAGAGAAAACCCCATAACCCAACGTGCAGGTCTTTGAGAGGAACAGGAAAGCGGCAGTCTCAGAAAGCTGCCTCCAACCTCAGGGCCTTCAGAGAAATTCCAGGGGGCGGATTACGGAGTAGCAGCTACCAACAGTAGAAGGACAGCAGGTTGTGGGGGCCCTTCCTGTGCAGGAAAATAATTTACTGAAGAACACGTGGTAAAAGTAACCGCCTCTCTTGACACCTAGACTAGCCAAGGGGAGCAAGCCGGCTGTCCCTGGGGCTGGATGAGGCTCCGCCCACAGTGCTAGGCCCTTCCAGTGGGAAACTTCTGGGTGTGTATCCGCAGTCCCACCCAGTGATGTGCTGGTAGTTTAAGAAATGACTCTCCAAGGGAAAAATAAGTACTGGTTTTTGATGATTGCGATTTCCAAGGTGAAAATACTACCACAGGTGACTCCAAGCTTCCTATGTGACCTGCTAAAAGCAGTTGGGGAGATGCCCTCTTTCCGCTCTCAAGTCCACGCCAGGGAGTTTCTACTGTCCTACACTACTCCCTAGTGACTGTCAGTAAGCTCATTGATAATCTGACGGCACCTTTCTGCAAGCCAAATGTGCGTGACCGAGATGAGGCAGAACTTGAGCCGAGTGTCCCTTTACTTGCCGGATTCAGGCTGCACCTTTAGAAGCTTCACGGAACGTCAACACCAGCACCCCCAACCGCAATCTTTCTTTTCAGCTTCTTAGAAAATGCTACTTCTGTTTCCATCTCCCCAGTCATCACTAACCAAAAAAACTGTGACTTAAGAAATATCCCCCAAATGTCTACTTTTCTCTACAAAATGTTAAAAAGATGAAGAAACGATAGCCTAGCCATCTATATAATTTTCCAGGGAAGACAACAGGTGCTATTTGGCAGAGAAATGCTATTAGCGTGGAACTTCCTAGAGGGCAGCGACTTCTTTGAAAGAATTAGCCATCATTACTGATAAATGGGCTAGGTCAGCCTCTACCAAAGTAGTCATAACTTAAAAAAAAAAAACAAAAAAACCAAAAACTTGCCGTCCCATTACAGCAGAGTGTCTCAACCTCATCTCTACTCATTTGGGGTCCAGTAACTTTGTTGTGGGGTGTCCTGTCACTGTAGGACATGTAGAGGCATCACTGGTCCCTATCTACTCGATGTCCCTAACCACCCACCCCCAGGCTGTGACACCCAAGAGGTCTCTAGACACTGCCTAACGTGAAATCACCCCTGGTTGAGAACCACTGCACTAGAAACATATACATCTTAAATCTTTTCCAATTTTAATTTTCACGGAGGTGGTGTCGCCACGGGGCAATAGAAAGCAACCATCGTTTGGGTGAGTTTTGAGAGTTCTGTGAATCCTTACGGACTGCTTTTGTTTCTGCTATTTCATAACCGTGTTCCAAGTCCCTCGCACTGCAGACAACTGTAAGAGCTCAGTTGTTGCCCGGGCCCTCGCCAAACCAACATTCTCCATGAGATTTTTTTTTTAGTTTGATTTTTTAAAACAGAGAGGTCTGGGTGCGGCCCCAAACGCTGCAAATAGCTAGGTGAGGTCCTAATTACCAAAAGCTTCAAAAAGCCTTTCAAGTGGCTTTTCCTGCTTCCTAGCTAGCAATAGCTCCTCTTACCTCATACAACAAACACATTTTGATTTTCTCCCTCCTTTGAACACATGACAATGTGTACATGACAATTAGTACCCCGGTCCCCATTTGACCAATGAGGAAGCTGAAGCCCAGAGACGGAGGTCAAACTGTAACCAAGGTAACCCGACTTACTAATGACAAGACTGAGCCTAAAAACCAGGACCCTGACACATCCCTAGGTCATGCTGCCACTCACCACACAAGACTTCTTAGTCTTTCTACAACTTTCTAAAGAGAAGTCAAGAGGAGAGTGGGAAGGAGGAAGAGAGAGGGAGAGCGAGACAGGGGCAGAGGAAGAGGAAATGAGAAAAAGTAAAGACATTAGTCTCCTAAATTATAATTCAGAACTAAGTCCTGTTAAAATTAAAGTTTTTACTGGTAACTCAGTAAAGCCCAATTAACAAGTGTTAAAACGGAAACATTCCCTCTGTTGCTTTGCACATTATGTTGTCTTTCTTCCTGAGAGCTTACTTAAGCTTTCAAATAAAGATCAGTTTTTTGGAGTCTTCTGAAATTCAAGGTGTTAAGGCCTCCATACTTATGGGCCCAGACATCCCCCTGCTTTGGGCCACAGAAGTTTCCCTTCATTGTCAGTTAACCTGAATTCTCAAGAATTCCTAGAGGGCGGGGCGCCTGGGTGGTTCAGTGGATTAAGCCGCTGCCTTCGGCTCAGGTCATGATCTCAGGGTCCTGGGATCGAGTCCCGCATCGGGCTCTCTGCTCAGCAGGGAGCCTGCTTCCCTCTCTCTCTCTGCCTGCCTCTCTGCCTACTTGTGATCTCTCTCTGTCAAATAAATAAATAAAATCTTAAAAAAAAAAAAGAAAAGAATTCCTAGAGGGCAATAAAAGGACCCAGGCACAGCCAGTCTTTTTTCCGTGACACCATCTAATGGGTCTCTACTTGAGTGGACTCTTCAAGTGCTAGGAAACTGTTCCTGGGAGTCTACAAACCAATTTATTTCTGCAGATGTCCTTTTCTTAGATGATGTGCATTATGTGTGTGTCCCTTCTAATACTATTATTTTTTTAGGCTTTCTCCTTTTTACAGCACTTTCTTGAGAATTAGAATAATCGGTCTCTCTTTGTTCTCTTCGTTGATAATATCTGTGTTTCCCTTAAAACCTACTACTAAAATATACTTTCTCCTGAAAATTAAACTCTCAGCTTATTACCCTAAGCTGGGACACGGGTCATCCTATTTTTTTTTTCTGTAAAAGGTCAGATAGTAAATATTTTAGGCTTTGTGGGCTACCTAAGGCCTCGGTTCATATATTCCTTCCTTCTTTTAACAATGTTTTAAAAATGTAAAAACCATTCTTGAATGCCATAAAAAAGGCCTCTTGGGGCTCCCTGCCCTAAACGATTACTGTTAAATGGGCCCTAACTAGCCCATTTGCAGTGAGCTGGAACAACTTCACGTATCTATCCTTCTGAAGACAAACTGAAGGGAACGAAAGCTCACAAATCGGTAATTCAGAAGGGCTGGTGGAGAAAGGGGTCTCCCAAAGGATATGAAGGGTGACCTTGACTTCAACTGGTTTTGCCATTAAGAAGTCTGAACCCAGGGAAGCTGGTCGGCAGGGACAGAACTGAAACGAAGGCACAAACAACAAGGCCAGTTTATTTCACACAGATTCCCGAGGTAGTTACTGTGCAGAACAGCAGGCTTGGCATTAAAACTCTCTCTGGGGTTAGCTCACTCAGGACATATCTCATGCTCAGGAGGCCAAAATGAGGCCAAAGCGAGCACAAATGAAGCTCTGGAGAGGATTCCAGGCCACGGGCAGTGTCTCCAAGCTATGGATCCCCATTTCCATAAAAGAGCTCCGCAGATTCCACTAAAGGTGAGGTGACTTTATTTTAATAAAAATGTCCTCTTTTGAAGCTGGCCCTTCCCTCCATCACTAGAAAGCAGTTTTATTAATATAAAGCAATCCATTTATTTAGACATACTCTTTTTAGGCAACTTTAACTTTTTCCACCGGCGTAACACCACTCTGTACTTTTCACTTTCTGTTTTCTCCTCCAACACTTTTTTCAGGAGAATCCTCATTACTGTCTCTGTTTCTGCTTCTTTATCCTCTCCAATCAGAAGATCCAATGTATCTCCCACTTTCACCTGAAAATGGAAAGAAAACTCAGCCTTCATTGCATTTTGGGAAACGCAGGCTAATACAAATGTCTTTTTTTTTTTTTTAAGTTCATTTTTTTAGTCATCTTTATACCCAACATGGGGCTTGAACTCTCAGCCCTGAAATCAAGAGCTGCATGTTCCACTGACTGAGCCAACCAGGTGCCCCACAAATGTCCTTGCTTTGAGTTTTTATCCGGGAACCATCATTACCCAGAGGACCATGTGAGAAAGGTTAGTGATTCTGCTGAAACCGTCCCTTATCAATGGTGCCTCCAGATGAAAGGGCCTCGCTCAGAGGATGCCTCCGACACTCCTGCCCAACGCCATCTGTGTCCTTCCATCAGACCTAGACAGCTGCCTGCTCATGGCAGCTCTGGTGTGGTGTGTCCCACTCACTCACCTCTACTGGATGACTGAAGGCAACACACGGAGGGATTTGTTTCGGTAACGGTGACAAGAGGCAGAGAAAGTGGGGCACAATCAGAGAGAGTACGTGCATAGTAATTACTGCCAGCGCTGAGAAAATAACTTCCAGTGTAACTTTTCATTGATTTCGACCCAGATGAGCTATGCAACTGGGGATGGGGCAGTCTGTTGAAAACTAGCCGCTATGGAAGAACATTCAGCTGTATCTCTTAGAGAAATGGTGAACTTCTTCTCTAGCACTGATTAGCCCCGGTGATGCCACATCATCAAGAAGACAGGACTCAGTTCACAAAGACAGAAGGATCAATCTGGATGCTGACTCAATGGGTTCAAAGGGCTAACGTCAAACCCGTTCTTGTCCAGGTGGGACCTTCAGGCTGAGTAGTCCCAGTCATGTCCCAGGGCAGTCACAGCAGTGTCACCAGGGACAGCCCATGGTAGGCACCTGGTCCTGGCAGGTCAGGATTTCAGTGGGATCTGCCCACTGACTCGGGAAGGAGCTAAACGGACCCAGGTGTCCTATGCTCTTTCTGCTAGGACTGACTGGGGCCACCTCAGACCACTCACCACTGCTTCCCAGGAGGTGGGCAGCAACCCCATGTGTGGGCCATGGACTCAAAGTGGGCATACATGGCCATTTGAGAGTCTACTGGAGGGTTTCTGTTTAAGAAATATGGTGCCACTTTTACCTTATTTTCTGATTAATGTTCTCTGAGGCAGTCCTAAATTCATGCTGTCAAAAACATCTGCACCTTACCTGGGCAAACTCGTATTTGTTCTCCCACCCATTCAAGGGCCCAGTATTCAGTCTACAACGTGGGAATGTGCACCTCTGCCACCACGCCACACTCATCAGCCTAGAGTAATTACATGCGAAACTCACGCAGCAGCTGGTTATAAACCATTAACCTTCTCCCCTCTGGGCTAAGAAGCAAAATGGCTCAAACCGCAAGGAAGCATGGAGGCTGCTTCTCCCCTGGGTCTGAAGGATGGGCTGACCCCCTAGATGGTCTGTCCTCCTACAGTTCTCATGAGTTCAATTAAAAGAAAAAAAAAAAAAAAATGACCATTTGTCCCAACTGTGTGGACATTTAAAATCAATGTCCGGGACACCTGGGTGGCTCAGTCGGTTAAGCGTCTGCCTTTGGCTCAGGTATGATCTTGGAGTCCCAGGATCGAATCCCACATCAGGCTCCCTACTCGGCAGGGAGTCTGCTTCTCCCTCTGCCCCTCACCCCATTTGTGTTCTCTTTCTCTCACACTCTCTCTAAAATCATAAAATCTTAAAAAAAATCAATGTCCAGAAATACAAGGTTTGAGAGCATTTCAAATGCTTTTACATTTTTCAGCATGGCTTTATTAAAATTCACTTTTTAATAAGTAACATATGCATGTGATACAAAAGATACACAGAGCCAACTGCAACCCTCCTTTGTATCCCTTCACAATCTGCTGTGTGACCTGCGTGTGGCTGAGCAGCAGAGGCCTCTGGGAGCTTACTTCTAAGGCAGTGAGCAGGGAACGCAGGCTTTTAGCCAGTCAATCCCGGGGAGCGGGGAGTTGAGGAAGCTTCAGTCCTTTTGTGTAAGTCAGCAGGCCCTGGCTCGCCACGGCACAGACAGGCGGCCTGCTCGGAGCTGCAGCACCACAAACCCGCCTGACCCTTCAGGGCCGGTGGCCAGGCACAGCCCCGTGCGGCCGGCCTCAGAAGGGGAGGTGTCCTTTATTCCCTGCAAGGGCCTGTCCTCCTTCATGCGGGAGACAGCACAGCAGACACAAAGCAACACTGGTTGGGATTAAGGGCTGTTCCAAATATCTACATTTCAAATCTCCCCTTAGCTGCAGTTACTATGGCTACAGGCCTCCTAGTAACAAGGCAGTCGAGTGTTAACACTGGCCCCTTCCTCTGCTGACCCTCAGGAGAAATCTGGAAGGCAGCCGAGACAAGAGAACACCCAAGGCAGAATGCAGCAGCAGCAATTAGACTGTAGTTAACAATGTCTCAAAGCAGAGGGGGGAAGATGGACTTGTGGCGTTTGTAAATGAGGCCCTGGCACAGAGGCGTGGTGCTCACAGAGCAGGTCCCGTCTTAGGAACACTGCAGCTGAGGAGAGGGGGCAGGGCTACAAGCAGGCAAAAGCAATTATGGGAGAAGAGGAGCCTGATCTCCAGAGGCACGTCTGTAGCGCCTGATTTCCCGCAGCTCACAGAGCCATGACTGACGTGCTGAACCTGCCGGGTCGGGTGCCATGACAGATCATGGACCGTGGGACTGGACGGCTGGGACGAGCACTGGGGAGTGCCCCCTCCTCCTGTCTGTTTAGCCATGAGAGCCTGTAGGATCCCAGAGAGCAAGGTCTCTGAAGAAAGCCTCAGTGCTGATCCGGATCCATGGCCAACAGCAAAAGGATGTAGCTCAAGCCCTCCATCCCCAGGGGAGTTGTGAAACATGAAACAAGCTTCGAAGCCACCTACAAAAGTGTGTCTGACTTCCCGGGAACATTTGCTCTCTAGACACTAAGAGTGAGATTATGTCTGCTGATGCCTCGTATGTCTGTGTCTTCCAAGCTTTTTTTTTTTTTAAAAGATTTTTATTTACTCATTCGAGATGGAGAGACACAAAGAGAGAGTGTGTGCATGAGCAAGCAGGAGTAGAGGAGGGAGAGGGAGAAGCTGGCTCCCTGCTGATCCTGCAGCCCCCTGACCCCAGGACGCTGGGATCATGACCTAAGCCAAAGGCAGATGCTTAACCACCTGAGCCACCGGGCATTCCCCTTCCAAACTTTTTTTAAACAGTCTCTGTCAAACAACTTTTTATTGTGCTTCGTTAACTTTTACCATCATTACTATTTTTCCAATTATGAAAGTGATCTATACTTAAAAAAATTAAGAAAATAGAAAGAAGAAAATATAACCCATAATGGCCCAAAGATAAATACTAGTATTACCAATTCCAGACGTAGGTACACATGCAACTTATTTCTACAATACACAATTTACAAACACACACACACCACACACATATATGTGTGTGGTGTGTGTGTGTGTATGTATGATTTATAACAACACTGGATGCCGGAAATACATTTTCTTATACCTGATTTCTTAACGACAGTACTGCTATGGACCTGTTAGAAAACAGGAAGTGTCTTTTCTAATGGCTGCTCTGCGCACAGAGCAGGGCATGTGGCAAGTGTCGCGGGTACAGCTGAACTGACCAGAACCACACACCCACTCAGCTAACAGCCGTCCACCGGGATTGCTACACAATCAACTCTTCTTAGTCTCATTATTAGCTCTTCATGGGACTAATGAGTCAGTTTACGGATTTTTGCCAATTGTGATAGTGGTCCATCTTCAAATTTTAAGGAAAAAAGGCAAGTTTTCTCTTAAGGACATCAAGGCTGCAGAAGAGCAAGTGGTCTATGTCACCAAGTTGGCTGGTGATTCTCACTAGCTTGACCAGGCCTCTGGGGAGTCACAGAGCGTGCAACGCAAACACACACAAAGGGTCACTGATGCCCCTGAGGGGAAGTCGGGGTGGCACTGAGTACTGGCAGAGAAAGAGACAAAAATATCTGCTGTCAGAATAGCTCACCGTTCTGCTTTTCTTCCACAATTTCTCCCCATTCAGCCTGAGCTCACCTTTGTAGAATGCATCTTCCACTTTGCTAAAAAAAAAAAAAAAAAAAAAAAAAAAAAAAAAAAAGAAAAGAAAGAAAAAAAAAAAGTCAAATGCTTTGAAATAGAAATACATTCAAGGGGTGCCTGGGTGGCTCAGTGGGTTAAGCTGCTGCCTTCGGCTCAGGTCATGATCTCAGGGTCCTGGGATCGAGTCCCGCATCGGGCTCTCTGCTCAGCAGGGAGCCTGCTTTCTCCTCTCTCTGCCTGCCTCTCTGCCTACTTGTGATCTCTCTCTGTCAAATAAATAAATAAAATCTTTAAAAAAAAAAAAATACATTCAAAACAATTACACCAGTCTGAAAAAAAAAATAAAGAAACAGCTGCCGTTAAGGCTCATTCTGACAGTGACCAGCCTCTCCACAAAGCCTCCGTTCTGACTGCTGGGAAAGGGGGAGTCAACTGCCCCCATGTTTATCTCAAACAGCGAGACCCAGGGGCCCTTCTGAACGGACGCCAAACTGCGGCAGAGACGCGCAGACATCACTGGGCAGGTAAGCTCTGGGAGGGCTCGGGGCACCCCCCGCCCCGACTCCTGTAGCAGCTGTCTGCAAAGTGGGAGCTCCTAGCGTTCATGACCACCAAAGGGCTCCAGGCTCTGAGGAAAAGAACAGGCACCGCATGTATGGTGAGGCCATTAACAAATCCTCTGTGAGTCTGCACTGACGTGGGGAAACTCCTATCCCGCAGCCGCCAATCTCTCCATTCAGTCACTAGGGCAACCAGACCAGGAGAGAGTGCGGAGAGAAATCAGTGAGCTCTTCTCTTGCCGCTCGGACTCCAGGTGGTTAACATCTGGGGTTCTGCTTGCAACAGCAGCAGCTACTTCTCTGGGGGAGAGGGAGCCCCCCCTACAAGCTGGCCAGATTTTAGAGCATATTCAGTAAATCCCCACGAGGAGGCCAAGGGCTCAGTTATCTTTACGAGTCCTTAAGTGTCATGGATTAAAAAATTAGACTATGCCATTAAATTAAGCCATAAAGGTATAAATTGCACATGGAAATCTGAACATATTATCCATACCATGATTCTTATCTTGCACGCAGTATGCACACAATTGTTAAACGAATGAACGAACATTGAAGGTCACTATTCTTATGGAATTATTCTAGCAGAGAGAACAAGAATACTAAAGAAATCCTGAAAGTTCCACTTACCATCTCTGTGCACTACATATTGAACACAGAGAATTTTCTTCGTAACAGCTAACATAACAGTGAGTACCTACTATGTGTCAGGCACTGCTCTGTTATTTTTTTAAATTTAAATTCAATTTAATTAACACACAGCACATTCTTTCAGAGTAGAGTTCAGGGGTTCGTCAGTTGCATTAACACCCAGTGTTCATCCCATCCTGTGCCCTCCTTAATGCCCATCACCCAGTTACCCCCTCCCCACCGCAGCACCCCTCAGTTTCCTAGAGTTAAGAGAATCTCATGGTTCTTCTCCCTGTTTTTGTCTTATCTTTCCTTCCCTTCCCCTACGTTCATCTTTTCTGTTTCTTAAATTCCACCTACAAGGGAAATCATATGGCATTTGTCTTTCTCTTATTTCACTTAGCATAAGACCCTCTAGTTCCATCCACTAAGATGCTTTAGGCAGAGAAGCACCAGATTCTAAAGTAGGTGCTCCTTTACATTCTACAGATGAGAAAACCGAAGCTTAGGGAATTCAAGGAACTCGCCCAGGCTCACCCAGAGCACGAAGGGTCTAGATACACAGCCTGCGTTCTTGACCGCATGGCACAGCTTCTGTTGTTTCTAAAAGGTACCTTCTTACCCTGTGGCATTTGTGAAACCCAGGCGTGGTTTCCTCTTGCTATATACTCTAACGTGGTCATGACTTTCCTCAAGACGCTCGTATTAAATCGACGGCTCATCTTAAGAGTCGACTGTCTTAGAATCAGGGAAATATGGCACGGGGGATGTGCGGCAGTGCCCTGCCTTGCTGCTGGAGTCGGGGTTCTCGTCTGTAGCAGGAAACTGCAACAAGTGACCGGAAGGTCCTCTTGTATCTGTGGCTCCCCTCACCACAGACGGGCTGAGTGATGGAAACTCCTGCGTTAAAATGACAAGACGACAAAGCATTTTGTAATAAAATGCACGTCAGACTTACTTTCTCCCGACATCTAGGCCTGTCTTGAGGATGACATCGTACCGAAAAGACTGCACCACTTTCTCCAGGTCTTTGTAGTCTTTGACCACACTGGGGTCTTCCTCGAGCCCCTCTTCTTGCTCACTCATCTCACGGTCACTCTCTTCCTCAGAGTCCTCCTCATCCTCGGCTTTCCGCAGTGTCTTCTTGGTGGACTTCTTAGAGCTTACATTACTCTTAAGTCTTATGGAAAGGGGGAAAATATATTCTGGAGATACTACAAGGCCTGGGAGTCTCAGCGAGAAAATGTTACGGAGGACCGTTTTACAATTTGATGTGTTTAACCGGGTACTAGAAAAATAGAAGTATCGATTCCAGGAAGCACAGAGTTTCGATGAAGGTGTCCCTTGCAGCGCGCCCCACAGTCCAATCCAGGCGTCTGGCTTTCTGAGAACACTGGCAGGGAATCTGACACCCGTCATAGCCATGGCGCGTATAACCTGCAACAGACAAGAATTCCGTTGTATGTCACAAGTGCAGCGTCCTGGCATTCTTACAACATAAACCATGCACACCACGAACACGCCGTACGAGTACTGTACTTATTCTCCCCTACAAAAGACCACATTGGTCTGCACGTAGCCAGGGCCACATGCTTTTCCATGGTTGAGTCGTCTAGCTGTGCTTTCCTCAGGAGGGTGGAACTAGATATGCTAAGATGTGTGAACACACCGGTTCTCCTCTTCTTCATCGGCCAAATTGGCTTGGAAACTGATTACTACTGAAAAATATTAACACTTCTTCTCAAGGGTTTTAAGAAAATGATCTCAGGCACTTGGGTGGCTCAGTTGGGTAAGGGACTGCCTTCAGCTCAGGTCATGATGGGAGTTGTGGGGGGGGGGTTCCTGCTCAGCATGGTGTCTGCTTCTCCCTCTGACCCTCCCCGCCTCATTCTCGCTCTCTTTCTCTCTCAAATAAATAAAACCTTAAAATAAAAAAAATCTCATGGAGAGAAAGACTATTTCCTGACCTATGTTACATCCTTATAATACTGACTTTGTCAAGGAAGGACACCACGTCATGACTTTATGAAACCCAGAATGAATCTCTAGACTTTATTTCAACCCCTAACCCCAGCAAATCAGAGCTAGCAAGGAGCAGACTGGACAGTTACCTTTTACCTTCTTTTCCATCTTTCTCCTACTGTTTGAGGCATTGGCAAGTAGTGAAGGAAGGCGCCTCCTAAGACACTAAGGTGCTGACATGCCAGAGAGCAGCCAATCCCTAAGTTACCTCAAAGAAACCATCTTATGGTAGCAACCTCTCCCAAGTACATCAAGATGGCTTTAGAGGCCATAATTTAGTAATATCAGAAGGGTTGCGATATGGTCCATATCCTCAAACCTTAAGTCTGTGAATGACTTTCCACGGTGCCAAGGCTATACCTTCAGACAGATTTCCTTGGTGATGGTTTCAAAGATTTTTCCTTCCTCCTTTCATCACAAAGTCTACAACAGCCAATTACCTATAAGCCCACTCAAAAGCACATAGCAACTTCCAAGTTATATATATAAAGATTTTATTTATTTATTTGACACAGAGAGAGATCACAAGTAGGCAGAGAGGCAGGCAGGGAGGGGGAAGCAGGCTCCCCACTAAGCAGAGCGCCAGAAGTGGGGCTCGATCCCAGGACTCTGAGATCATGACCTGAGCCGAAGGTAGAGGCTTAACCCACTGAGCCACCCAGGTGCCCCCCAAGTTGTATTTGTTAACATCTTGGCTCTTATTTTTATTGGCATGAACAATGAGCTCAACTCTATCTCATTGCTGTTGGGACCCCAATCTGAGTCTTAACTGAGAAATAAAGCAGGCATAATTGAAGGGTTATTTTTCAACAGAACTATATTTATTTATTTTTAGGATTTTATTTATTTATTTGACAGCGAGAGAGAGAGAGATCACAAGTAGGCAGAGAGGCAGAGGGGAGTGGAGTAGGCTCCCCATCAAGCAGAGAGCCTGATGCAGGGCTTGGTCCCAGGACCCTGAGATCATGACCTGGGTGGGCCAAAGGCAGAGGCTTAACCCACTGAGCCACCCAGGTGCCCCCAGAACTAGAATTTAAAATAATTTTTAAATGTTATAAAATCCACGAGTGCTCTAAAATACTGAGTGGAAACTATCGGAAGCCCTTAAAGAGAAATATTGAGACAAAGAATCTTTCTTATACATATTCTATCTAGAATGAATAATAACTATGCATAGGAAAAAACCCTTATATTTTATAGAAACAGGGATAAAGAAAGAAAATAGTGTATTTCAGTAGTTCCTAGACTTTGTATTTTATGTATCACTACAATCAAAAATTAAGGGGTTCCTGGCCGGCTTAGTTGGTAGAATATGTGACTCTTGACCTCTGGTAATGGGTTTGAGCCCCACACTGGGTGCAGACAAAAAAAAAAAAGAAAAAGAAAAAGAAAAAGTTACCTAATGGTGGACTTTTTGCCAAGTAAAGATTTTTTTTAAGTTGTAATTGCTACTCTTATTACCATAATTTAAGAGAAAGAAGATTTTAATGATTATTATGTGAAACATATTTTTAGGTAGATAATTTGAAAAGAATAAAAGAAAACTCAAACCATCCATATTCACTCTATGACAATGGCTGTTAAAATTTTAACATATATTCTTCACAGTGTAGTTTTAAGAAAAGTAATTCTTTAAAAATATTTTATTTATTTATTTGACAGAGAGAGATCACAAGTAGACAGAGAGGCAGGCAGAGAGAGAGAGAGGGAGGGAGGGAAGCAGGCCCCCTGCTGAGCAGAGAGCCTGATGGGGACTCGATCCCAGGACCCTGAGATCATGACCCGAGCCAAAGGCAGCGGCTCAACCCACTGAGCCACCCAGGCGCCCCAAGAAAAGTAATTCTCTCATGGGGAAAGCCTTTCATACCTTTCTGCCCATCCGAAACACACAAGAAGGTTAACCCTAAGTGGCCAGAGCTCTCTACTATCAACCTCAGAAATGACTGGTTAATAAGATGCTCTTATAATACAGAAGATAAAGATGGGCATTAATGATGATAATTTGCCTATCTTTTTCAAACTGTGGGTCATGAGCCATTATAAAATTTTTATTTTTCAAGAACCAAAACTGGGAATGCTGGGGGGCTCAGTCAGTGAAGCATGTGCCTTCCGCTCAGGTCATGATCTTGGGGTCCTGGAATCGCTCCCTGAAACCTGGCGTCATGCTCCCTGCTAAGCGAGGAGCCTGCTTCTCCCTCTCCCTGTGCTTGTGCTCTCCCGTGCTTTCTCTCTTGCTCTCTGTCACACAACTAAATTAAAAAAGAATCTTTTTTTAAAAGAATTAAAACTGAAATGTGTAGATTACAGTATATCACATACGGTAAGAGTAAATACGGTCTTTTTTTTTGAAGATTTTATTTATTTATTTGACAGACAGAGATCAGAAGTAGGCAGAGAGGCAGGCGGGGGCGGGGGGGGGGGAGCAGGCTCCCCAGTGAGCAGAGAGCCCGATGTGGGGCTCGATCCCAGGACCCTGAGACCATGACCTGAGCTGAAGGCAGAGGCTTTAACCCACTGAGCCACTCACGTGCCCCAGAGTAAATACTACTTTATGAAACTTTCATTGTAATACATATACACACATGTAAGTATACACACACACACTGGGTCATAATGGAAAATGTATTTAGTATAGATAATAGTAAAAAAAAAAGTTTTAAAACACTGGCCTAAGTAACTTCAGCAAAGCCTATTTTGCTATCAGGTGTGACGCCAAAGGCTGTACGCATGCCCACGAGCTGAGAACCTGGCTGCACGTTCCCCACAATGAACAATACTCCCAGGGCTGCAAGTGTGGGCGAACAATACTCCCAGGGCTGCATGTGTGGGCAGAGATGGAAACGACAGCCTCTCTGGGATCACTTTACACAGGGCCCTCATTTTACAGATGAGCACAAATGAGACTTGGAGCAATTTAACAATCTGCTAGTTCATACAGCTAGTAACCAGTACAGCCAGGATTCCAATGACAAGTCTTCTTAACGATCATTGTTTACTATGGGTCAGGCCCCGCTCTACCTATTAATTCATTTATTCCTTCCTAACAGCCCATCTCAGTGACAGGATCACACAAATACTAAGTGGATCTGAGGTGCCTGGATGGCTCAGTGGATTAAGCCTCTGCCTTCGGCTCAGGTCAGGATCCCAGGGTCCTGGGATCAAGCCCCGCATCGGGCTCTCTTCTCAGCGGGGAGCCTGCTCCCCTCCCCCTACAGGTCTCTCTCTGCCTGCCTCTCTGCCTACTTGTGATCTGTCAAATAAATAAAATATTTTAAAAAAAAAAATACTAAGTGGATTCAAACCCAGGCTCCCTGGGTAAGTCAAGGCTCTTTACCACCATGCTGAACTGTCAGTCTTCTGACTCCAAGCCCACTGTTCTTTCTGCTACTCCATGAAATAGATGTCTCATTTCTTTTTAACAAAAACCAACTCTGACCAAGTGCAATATCAGAGGGAATGGATAGATTCAGGAGCAGAGGAGTGGGAAGAATTACTGCCCCAACTTAGAAGAAATCCCAAGAGGAGACATGCTGGGGGAGGGAAGTCTTGTCTGGAATCCCACATGTCCCTCCCAAAGTTCTGCCATTATACCACACTGTCATCATTTATGAGGAAGGCCTGGATATGTGCTGCTTTTTGAATATATCACGAATACATTATATTTACCTACACTAGGAAACTTTTACTAGCACAAAGTGACTATTTAATATCATACTCACGTAGAAGAACAACATAACCAAAATGTCCAGCCAAGCATTACCTCTGTGTTGATTAGCTACTCCCTTTCTGTGATCTGCTTCACTCTGGCAAACACTGGCACATTAGGAACGTAAAACTGAGAAAACACACTAACCTAATTTTTGCCTGCATATGCCAGGTACCCACTAGACTAGGCCTGCACATAAAGCATACAGTCCTTGTCCTCAAGGAACGGCTACTCAACTGGAATGTGGTCAAGTCAACTGGCGGTCAGAGAACTGGAGTGAAAACCCAGGTCCAAAGGAGGCTGGATCCTGCAGAGGCTAAAGCTCAGAGCGGAGATGCCAGAGAAGAGTTCTAATGACAAAGGAAGCCTGAAACAGAACTCTGGGGAAACAGCAAGTTACAACTGTTTTATTTTTTACTTTCTAACGGACTACTCTCATTAGCATGCTGTTATTTCTCTCACTGAATAACCAACCTTCTCTTAATCCCACTACCCCCCAGCTACAGTTTTTCTAGTTCCTCTTTACAACAAAACTCCTCAGAAACAGTTGTCTACACTCTTCTTAATCCCTCTCATTTTCTAAGTCCAAAAGGTCATGTTACTCCTCATCTCCTTTGACTTGGCCGCAGCCATCTGAGACAACGGACCACTCCCCTCTTCTTCACTTGGCTTCCAGGACACCTTGCTTCTGGTTTTCCCCCCACTTTACCTGCTGTTTCTTCCCTTCTCCCAGGCATATTAATGTTGGTGGGTCCCAGGGCTCAGTTTTTGCCTGCTTCTCTTCTACATTCACGTTATTTAGCTCAGTTCTGTCAGCTTTGACAAATGCTTCTCAAGACACCAAACACTTCCATGGCTTTAAACGCTTCCTATATGCCAACTACTCCCCAAGCTATAATCCCTATTCCAGGCGCTTCTCCCAAGTTCCAGACATGTGTATCTGTGCATAAGAGTTAATACAGCAGGCTCGAGTCTATCCTTAGAAAGGCCTGCTTGCAAGGTGGGCCTCTAGAAACCTAGATTTCTGGATTCTCAGCATTCTCAGAACTGACAGGAGTCACTCACTGGGTCTAAACTGTACAGTTTCTTATGCTGAGTACCTGCTTTCCTTCTGGGAGTCTTTTTTTTTTTTTAGTATATGTTCTGCCAAAGCGAGCACTCCTTCTGGGAGTCTTGAATTTTGGTACATGCCAGGCAGACAGTGCCCATGTGACTAAAGGCAATCAACACCTGGGCAGAGGCTTTAAAGAGCATCCCTGATAGACAAACTTCACACATGTTGTCACAATCTGTTGCTGGGGACTTAAGCATATCCTTTTTGATTCCACTGGGAGACAACTCTTGGAAGACCAGCTGGTTTCCTGCACTCTTGGTCCTATGAGTCTTCTCCCTTTGCTGACTGTGCTTTGTATCTTTTTGCTGTGGTAAATCAAAGCCACCAGCCACAGCCAAGTCCTGTTGAATCTTCCCAGTCAATCAGTGAACCTAGGGGCAGTCTTGGGGACCCCAGACACAATATCCAAATGCCTGACTTCTCCACTTGGGTGTGTAACAGGTACCTCAAGCTTTACAGGTCCAAAAACAAACTCCTGACATGTCCCCAACCCTAAATCTGTTCCACCTGTAGCCTTCCCCATCTCAATGAATGATAACTACCCCTATAGGTGCTGAGAACAGACATTTTCAGTCATTCCTGACCCTCCCTCACACCCATACCCAATGTCAGGAAGTTACGTTGGCTGTATCTTCAAAACACGTCCAGCATCCCATCACTTCTCACCACTTCCACAGATTAAACCATCATGGCAGATGATGACAACAATACTATAAAGGCCATTTTCCACAGGGTCCATTTTCCACAGAGCTGTGATTCTTTCAAGAAGTAATTTATACTGTATCACTCCTACGAAAGCAGTGAGAAAAGGTTACAGGCTCTATGGGATCTGGTCCCCCCCCCCCCATTCTCCAATGTCTTGCCACTCTCAACCTCTGGTCTCTCAAGCCCAGCCTCACTGGCTTTTCTGATGCTCTTCACATACAACAGGAACATTTCTGGGTAAGGTCTTTGCCCCAGCTGCACCTAGAAATCTCTTACCCCAGACAACTGCATACATAACTCATTTTCTTCAACTCTTTCCTCAAATATCACCTCAATGCTGTCCATTCATTCCAATTTTATTTAATAAGCATCTTGCCCTCTTACTCTGCTCTATTTTTTCCCCTCCATAGCACTTCTCACCTATCGATTTACCGGCTTTCTCTTTTTTGGACCGTTTTCCCTAATAGAATATAAACTCCTCAAGCATAGAAATCTTCACCCCTATTTGTTTTCCTCTGCTGAATCCCAACTGCCTACAACAGTGTAGCACACGGTTAAGTGCTTAATTAACCACTGGAATGAAAGTAGATCAGCAGAAATGAAGCATGAAAATAAATCCAGAAAAGATCCCACAATGCTGGAGCTGGATTGAAGAGCAAAAGGCTAGCTCTCCAAAGGCCGTACCTATCGAAGTTTGGACCTGACCCAGAGAGCATGTGAATCATAGAAAGATCTTAAGCGGGGAAATGACCTAACAGAAGTGTTATTTTAAGAGTTCTTTGCCAATGGTGTGGACTGAGTAGTGGAGAGGAAAACGGCAGGAAGCCCGGAGGTCTGTGGTCAGATCTTCAGGTAGATAAGATAGTGAACGAGCCGAAGCCTGTAAGCAAAGCAACGTCTGGAACAGAGGCAACGCGGCCCTTGACCTGCGGGACACTGGGAATCGCTCCACGTTCGCGAGCCTGTTCATGAACTGCTCGATTAAGAACCCGGTCTAACTGCAGCCTACTGCCGCTGAAAAGCGTCCCTTCTGGGGACCTCTCAGTCTGACCGCGGAAACTGGGGAGGCTGTCCCGACATACTTCCCACCCCCGCGGGCTGCGCACCTTCCCGGGTCTTCAAGGTCAAAGGAAACTGGACACCTGCGTCCTCAAGCTCTGGGTCTGCGTTTGGAGCCTGCAGTAGCGGCCGGGCCCAAGCGCGGACGGCCGCGGCGCACCGGATCCCCACGGTCCCCGCAGCCCCCGGGTCCACAAGGCGTCCCGAGGCTGGCCGGGCCGGGGCAAGACGCGGGAGATTCACGCGGAGTCCTGGCAGGAGCGCAGGCAGGGCAGAGGCGCCGGTCGCGCCCTTACTTCACGAGTGCGCGCCAGGAAGCAACAGAGTGGGCTCTAGCCGGGGTCACAACACGCCCGACAGGGGCGCAGTTACTAGCACTCGGGGACCGCTCCTCCCTCCCTCGATCCCTCCCCACGGCCTGGCGCACCCGGGCCTCCAGGCCCCGCCCTGCCCCGCCCCGCCCCTTCCGTCGGCGCCGCCGCGGCGAGAGCGGGCCGGGAGGGGCTCACGGGCGCGGCGGCGGCAACGCAGCGACACCTGCTGGAGATCACGCTTCGGAGGACTGCGCGGAGGCCTGGCCTGGGCGGAGTGGAGCCGGGAAGATGGTGCCGCGGGATTCCACGTGGTTGAGGAGAATTTGTCTTCATGCAGTGTCCTTGGGTTTTCTAGGGTCACAGACCCTTTTGAACATCTTTGAGAGTTATAACGTTGTCTCCAGAAAAATGTACATACCCGCCAGAACTTACAAATAAAATAAGGTAAGTTCACAACATCTTTTCTAGAATAAAGTGATTCAGAAGGTGACGGGGTCTTAACTGTCCGGCAGTAGCTGATTACATGGCCAGATAAAAAGTCTGAAAAGACTGCTTAGCCACAGCCCTTGTGGAAATAGCCCTTTGGCAACGTAAGAAGAGGAACCAGAAACCAAAGAAAGTACTTCAAGGGGACAACCTGTTTGACACATATCCACGTTAATCTTTATTTTTTTAATTTATTTTTTATTTTTTTAAAGATTTTATTTATTTATTTGACAGACAGAGATCACAATTGACAGGCAGAGAAGCAGGTGGGTGGGGGCAGGCTCCCTGCTGAGCAGAGAGCCCTGACATCATGACCTGAATGGAAGGCAGAGGCTTTAATCCACTGAGCCACCCAGATGCCCCCACATTAATGTGTTAATAAATAATATGTTTATTAATAACAGATACGTACTCTGTTAAATTTAAAAAATAGCCCGTTATCAGAGCATCTTCCCTTCTCTTTCCCGTGCTCACCAGCTCCCAAGTTTTCTGCACTTTTATTATCCACAGCTTCCTCTTTGCTACACACAGTGGCTATTTGGTTGCATTTGAACGATAAGAAAGTGGTTACGAATTGTTTCAAATGTTGAAATGATACAACTTCATACAACTGTCAACTGGCTTTATACTGTTGACATTTTGGGTGATATACAGTTGCATTTACTAGTTTAAGTCATTTGTAGAAGGTTACAGATAAATTGTTAAATCTGCCAGTAATAGGGGTTTATCAGTATTATTTTTAATCAACAAAATTACTGTATGATCACGTGTGATTACAGGAGGAGATAAAAGAATACAGTGATAATGGGTTACATAGACCCAGCTTGGTCACTGGCCTTTGATTTCATTAGATGAATCGAGTTAGTTTTTAACTTAAAATGCTAATTAATATTAAAAACTGCTGGGAGATTAACAAGTAGTGTGTGGGGTTGGGAGTATACATTTGTTTTTCCTCAATCTTACTGAAAATGGCCTAATTTACATTTGTACAGGCTCAGGAAGGCCATATTCCACCCTCCATCCCCCAATTCTCAATAGTTCATATCATCAGATTTTTAAAATATTGTCAGTTATATGGATGGAAAATGACACCTAGTTTTAACTCGTAAACTTTCCCCGATTGGTAGTGAGATTGAGTATCTTTTTGTATAGTCGTTGGTCAGATTTTCTCTTCTTTCATTTGCCAGTTTATACCCTTGCCCACTTTCCTGTGTAGTTGCCTTTTCCATTCACCTGTCTTCCCAGTGAAGGTAAACCAGGTACCACCAGAACTCCCAAGAACTCACTACCTGCATCATGCTTGTGACCTGTGGCAGATGTGGCTCCCATGGAGGTCAGCCATGTTGTGATCCTGGTAACCCTGTTCCTGATTTGGGTTTATGATGCTTGCCATTCCTTCTTTCTTTCCTTCTTTCCTTCCTCACTCCCTCCCTTCCTTCCTTCCTTCCTTCCTTCCTTCCTTCCTTCCGAATGGACTATTTTTAAAAAAATCTATTTATTTGAGAGCGAGAGAGAGCGCGACTGAGAGAGAGTGGGGGGAGGGGAGGAAGGCAAAGTGGACTCCCTGCTGAGCAAGGAGCCCATGTAGGGCTGGATCCCAGGACTTGGGGGTTATGATCTGAGCCCAAGGCAGACAGGCGACCAACTGAGCCACCCAGCTGCTCCAATCCCCTGCTTTCTTAAAAGAATACTTACAGGGGTACCTGGATGGCTCAGCCATTTAAGTGTCTGACTCTTTTTTTTTTTTTTTTTTAAGATTTTATTTATTTATTTGACAGACAGAAATCACAAGTAGGCAGAGAGGCAGGCACAGAGAGAGGGGGAGGCAGGCTCCCCGCTGAGCAGAGAGCCTGATGTGGGGCTCAATCCCAGGACCCTGGGATCATGACCTGAGCCGAAGACAGAGGCTTAACCCACTGAGCCACCCAGGTGCCCCTAAGTGTCTGACTCAGGTCATGGTCTCAGGGTCAAGAGATTGGACCCATGTCCAACTGGGCTCTACACTCAGCTGGGAGCCTGCTGGAGATTCTTTCCCTCTGCAACCCCCATCCCCTGTTAACTGTGCATTCTCTCTGTCTCTTTCAAACAAATAGTCTTCTTAAAAAACCTAGTTCTAAAAAATCACGTGCTTATGTTTTCCCGAACAATATATTGCTGAGTTTTGCTCTTGAAATGTATTTAAATGATGTCATATTATAGGTCACATGTGATACACCATCTGTTGATGACTTGTTCTTTCACTCAACACTAGAATTCTAAGATTGAGTCGCTGATCTGCTGCCTCCAGATTATAGTTCAGCCATTTCTTTTAGTGTAACTATACCATAATTTATTATTTTTGTTTCTTTTTTTTCAGAAAAGAGAAAAACAATTTTATTTTTTAAATGATTTTATTTTTTCATTTTTTGGCCACTATATTTTTTTTCAGTCTTTTGTAGAATTTTATTTTCTCCTTTCAGTCACCATAAGATGATATCCAAATTTTATTTTAATTGGAGGATCTATAAACACAGACTTACCCAGCCCACTCATAGGCAAGGCAAATGCTGCTTCTGGAAATGGTCCCACCATGATACCTCTGGTCACCCCTTTACCCAGCTCTATCTTCATGAAAGCCACTTCATTGGATGTCTTTCCAGACTTTAACTTTTCCGTGGCTCCCCTGGTTTTCCCTTGTTTTTTTACACGGAAAAGTGTGTGACCTTTACTGCATCGCTGCCACATTCAGGATCCTGAGCCTTCTTGTCAGAAGAGCGACCACTCCAGGAGGTAGCTCCATCGCTTTTTTCCTAAACCGCTTTTAACTTTGGGCGGCATCTTCATTTTCTTTTTTTTTTTTTAAAGATTTATTTAATTTATTTATTTGACAGAGATCACAAGTCGGTGAGAGGCAGGCAGAGAGAGAGGAAGAAGCAGGCTCCCCGCAGAGCAGAGAGCCCGACGCGGGGCTTGATCCCAGGACCCCGGGTTCATGACCCGAGCTGAAGGCAGCGGCTCAATCCACTGAGCCACCCAGGCGCCCCCGGGCGGCATCTTCAAAACTTGCAGCTGAACTGCCAATATATATATATAAAATTTAAAAAATATATATATACTTATATATATTGTATTTATATATTTTATATATATAATTTATATATATATATTTTAAAGATTTTATTCATTCATTCGACAGACAGCAATCACAAGCAGACATAGAGGCAGGCAGAGTCAGAGGAGGAAGTAGGCTCCCTGCCGAGCAAAGAGCCCAACATGGGGCTCGATCCCAGGACCCCGGGATCATGACCCGAGCCAAAGGCGGAGGCTTCAACCCACTGAGCCACCCAGGCACCCCAGTGTGTGTGTGTGTGTGTGTGTGTGTGTGTGTGTATTTATTTATTTATTTTAAGGTGTTATTTATTTATTTATATATTTGACCGAGAGAGAGACACGTCAAGAGAGGGAACACAAGTGGGGGAGTGGGAAAGGGAGAAGCAGGCTACCTGCCGAGCAGGGAGCCTGATGCAGGGCTTGATCCCAGGACCCTGGGATCATGACCTGAGCTGAAAATGACTGAACCACCCAGGATTTATAATTAATTAATTAATTTGTCAGAGAGAGAGAGAGAGAGAGAGAGCGCACGCGCACAAACAGAGGGAGCAGTGGGCTCCCCGCTGAGCAGGGAGACAGGCATGGGACTTGATCCCAGGACCCTGGAATCATGACCTGAGCTGAGCTGAAGGCAGATGCCTAACCGAATGAGCCACCCAGGTGTCCATACCAGTATTATTATTTTTTTAATTGAATTTGATACACATGCTACCCTAATTTCAGGTGTATAATACAGTGATTCAACTTCTCTATACGTTATGCTATGCTCCCCATAAATGTAGCTGCCATCTTGACCATACAACCCTGTTTTGTTTTGTTTTGTTTTTTAAAGATTTTCTTTATTTATTTGAGAGAGAATGAGAGACAACACGAGAGGGGAGAAGGTCAGAGGGAGAAGCAGACTCCCCACGGAGCTGGGAGCCTGAAGTGGGACTTGATTCCAAGACTCAGGGATCATGACCTGAGCCGAAAGCAGTGGCTTAACCTACTGAGCCACCCAGGCGCGGTAACCACACAACACTTAGCAATACCATTGACCATATGCTATGTGCTGTGCCATCCATCTCCTTGACTTACTCATTCCATAACTGTGGAATGAATAACTGTGCCTCCCACACCCCTGCACCCCTTAACCATCATTTACTTTTTGTTCTTCTGTTGGTGGACTGTGGTTACTTTTCTGTTCTTCTGTTTTTGTTTTCACGATATTGGAAAATGTATCCATGAACCATCATTCAAACATATAAACCAAAATTTTCAGAGGGTATAGACTTAGGAGTAAAATTATTGGAATTTTGAATATACATACATAATAGAATAATTATAACAATATGCTGCAATAAAAGTTATATGAATGTGGTCTCATCCCCCAATATATCTTATACTGTACTCCTCCTTCTTCTTGTGTTGATGTGAGATGATACAGGGCCCAGGTGATGAGATGAAGTCAGGTGCATGACGTGGGCATTGTGGTGGGGCAGCAAGATACTCCTGACCTGACGATTTGTCAGTGGGAGGCTCGTCTGCTTCCAGATCATGGTTAACTGCAGACGACTAAAATTGTGTAAAGGGAAACACCATGAGTAAAGGGGGCGGGTGCTATGTATTTCTTTCTTTCTTTCTTTTTTTTAAAGATTTTATTTATTTATTTGACAGAGAGAAAGAGATCACAAGAGGGCAGAGAGGCGGGCAGAGGGTGGGGGAAGCAGGCTCCCTGCTGAGCAGAGAGCCGGATGTGGGGCTCGATCCCAGGACCCTGGAATCATGACCTGAGCTGAAGGCAGAGACATTAACCCAGTGAGCCACGCAGGCGCCCGGAAACTATGTATTTCTAGGTACCGTCTATTTTTCTTGCCCTTTCAAATTGTAGAATTTGAAAAAAAATTATTTTTTTAATTGAATTTTGAATTTTTTGAATTGAAAAAAATTTTTTTGGAAGATTTTATTTATTTATTTGAGAGACAGAGATCACAAGTAGGCAGAGAGGCAGGCAGAGGGAGAGGAGGAAGCAGGCTCCCTATTCCCTGCTCCCTGCTGAGCAGAGAGAACAATGTGGGGCTCAATCCCAGGACCCTGAGATCATGACCTGAGCCGAAGGCAGAGACTTTAACCCACCGAGCCACCCAGGTGCCCCTCAAATTGTAGAATTTAGTTACATTTTGAAGACTTTTTTATTGATGTAAAACTTACATAGTAAAATGCACAAATCTTAAGTATAAGCTTAGTGACCTTGTGCATATGTTTTATTCCTATAATTACCATACAGAAAAAGATCTACATAGAGCATTTCTAACACACCAGAAGGCTTTGTCATCCTTCCTCCCAGTGAACAATGCCAAAGAGAATCGCTGTGCTGACCTCTGTTACTACATATTAGCTTTGTCTGTCTGTACACGGTTGTATTTTCTCTTTTCCTTTTTAAAAAAGATTTTACTTATTCATTTGACAGAGTGTGCACAAGCAGGGGAAGCAGCAGGCAGAGGGAGAGAAGCAGGCTTCCCACTTAGTAGGAAGCCTGATGCGGGATTTGATCCTAGGACCCTAAGATCATGACCTGAGCCAAAGGCAACCACTAATCTGACTGAGCCACCCAGGCACCCCTCATTTGTTTTCTTAAATTCCACGTATGAGTGAAATCACATGGTGTTTGTCTTGCCCTTTCTGACCTACTTCACTTAGTATGATACCCCGTAGGTCTATCCATATTGTTGCAAATGTCATGATCTCTTCTTTTTTTCTGGCTGTGTATGTGTGTATATACATATATTTACATATGTGTAAGTATACATACATGTAAATATGTATGGATTGCATATAGTCTTATATATATGAAATATTACATATTATATACATATGTAACATATATTATACATATATACTTTAAAAAAAAAGATTTTATTTATTTATTTGACGAGCGAGAGAGGGAGAGAGAGATATCACAAGCAGGCAGAGAGAAAGGGAGAAGCAGGCTCCCTGCTGAGCAGAGATCCTGATGTGGGGCCCGATCCCAGGACCCTGAGACCATGACCTGAGCCGAAGGCAGAGGCTTAACCCACTGAACCACCCAGGTGCCCCTATACATATATATTTATATGCACACATACACACACTACATCTTTCTTATCCATTTGTCTATCAATGGATACTTGGATTGCTTCCATATATTGGCTATTGTAAATAATGCCACAATAAACGGGTGTGCACATATCTTTTTGTATTAGTGTTTTCATTTTCTTTGGGTAAATACGCAGTAATGGAATAATTGGATCATATGCTATTACTCTTTTAAATTTTTTGAGAAAGCTCTATGCTTTTTTCCATGGTGGCTGCACCAGTTTACATTCTTCACATCCTCACCAACACTTGTTATTTCTTCTGTCTCTCTCTTTTTTTTTTTTTAAGATTTTAAAATTTATTTGAGGGCACCTGGGTGGCTCAGTGAGTTAAGCCTCTGCCTTCGGCTCAGGTCATGATCTAAGGATCCTGGGATCGAGCCCTGCATTGGGCTCTCTGCTTAGTGGGGAGCCTGCTTCCTCCTCTCTCTCTCTGCCTGCCTCTCTGCCTACTTGTGATTTCTCTCTGTCAAATAAATAAATAAAATCTTAAAAAAATGATTTTTTAAAATTTATTTGAGAGAGAAAGAGAGAGAGAGAGAGAGAGAGAAAATGGTGGGGGGGGAGGGGCAGAGGAAGAAGCAAGGGAGCCGATATGGGGCTCGATCCCAGGACCCCAGGATCATGACCTGAGGTTCAGGCACAGACTTTAACCCACTGAGCCACCCAGGCGCCCCTTCATTTACATTTTCATAATGATTAGTGATATTGAACATTTTTTCCTGTGTGTAATACCCTTTCCAGACTTTGTACTTTTTAAATCTTATCTCACTGTTTCAGTGCTCTTGTAAATGTTGAACAAAAGCAGTGGTAGTGTCATTTTTCCTGATTCTAAAAGGAATGCTTTTTTCTATTAAAAGTGATATTTGCATGGGGCGCCTGGGTGGTTCAGCCAGTTAAATCATCCTACTGTTGATTTAGACTCAGGTTGTGATCTCAGGGTGGTGAGATCAAGCCATGTGTCGGGCTCAGCACTGGGTGTGGAGCCTGCTTGAGATTCTCTCTCTTCCTCGCCTTTGTCCCTCACCAACCCCCTCCTCCAAATATATATATTTACTAAATGGTTTGGCATTCCTTTTTTTTTTTTTTTTTCAGATTAAGCAGCACCCTTTTATACTTCTTTTGCTATAGAATAATTTATAGATTTTTAAAAAAGATTTATTTATTCATTTGAGAGAGAGCTCACATGAGTGGGAGGAGGGGCAGAGGGAGAGAGAATCCTCGAGCAGACACCCTGCCAAGCAGGGAGCCTGACACAGGGCTTGATCCCAGGATCCCGAGATCATGACCAACCTGAGCCAAAATCAAGTTGGATACCCAACTGACTGAACCACCCAGGTGCCCCTAGAATATTATAGATTTTAATCATGAATGAATTTTGAGTCTTATCATATACCATTTCTTTCTTTTCTTTTCCTTTTGTTTCTCTTCTTTTTTCTTTTCTTTTCTGATTTTATTTTTTCAAGTAATCTCTACACCCAACAAGGGGCTCGAATTCACAACCCTGAGATTGAGTCCCATGCTCCACCCACTGAGCTAGCCAGGTGTCCCTCAAAACACTATTTCTGTATGTATTTGAGAAGATGATATGGTTTTTCTCCTTAAATATGGTGTGATTAATTGTGTTATGGATTTTTAAAAAAAGATTTTATTTATTTATTTGAGAGAGTGCAAGAGGAGAGGGGCAGAGGGGAAGGGGCAGAAGAGGAGGAAGAGAAAGGGAGCGAATCTCAAGAAGACTCCCTGCTGGGTGGGGAGCCGACGTGGGACTGGATCACACGACCCCAACTGGCTCAATTGTTAAGTGGCTGCCTTCAGCTCAGGTCATGATCCCAGGGTCTTGGGATTGAGCCCTGCATCCATCGGGCTCCCTGCTCTGTGGAAGCCTTCTTCTCCCTCTCCCACTCCCCTTCCTTGTGTTCCCTCTCTCACTGTGTCTCTCTCTGTCAAATAAATAAATAAAATATTAAAAAAAAACCATAAAAATTTTTTAAGATTCTCTTATGAAATTTAGAATTAAAGTGGATTCCTTGGGGTCCCTGGCTGGCTCAGTCAGTGGTGAACATGTGACTCAATCTGGGGGTTGTGAGTTCAAGCCCCATGTTGGGTGTGGAGATTACTTAAAAATAAAATCTAAAAATTTAAAAAAAAAAAAAGAATAAATAAAGTGAGGGGCACCTGGGTGGCTCAGAGGGTTAAGCCTTTGCCTTCAGCTCAGGTCATGATCCCAGAATCCTGGGATTGAGCCCCACATCGGGCTCTCTGCTCAGCAGGGAGCCTGCTTCCCCTTCTCTCTCTGCCTGCCTCTCTGCCTACTTGTGATCTCTCTCTTTCTGTCAAATAAGTAAATAAAATCTTAAAAAAAAATAAAGTGAAGTTTTGTTTTGTTTTTAGATTTTATCTGAGACCGAGAGAGTGCGTGAGCATGCGTAAGTGGGGGGGGGGAGGGACAAGCAGACTCTGCATTGAGCAGATAATGGAGAGTTGGAAGAAAGGCAGGGAAGCCTTTTTCCCAACCTCCCCACCCCACACCAAGAGGAAACTACCCTTAAAAGCATTTTACATCACCCAAGAAGGAACCATTTCCCATGTGATAGATGACAAAAACCTGATGGGGTAACAGGCTCCTGGGGCTAATCCAATTAAAAATCCCTAATCTTAGGGGGCGCCTGGGTGGCTCAGTGGGTTAAGCTGCTGCCTTCGGCTCAGGTCATGGTCCCAGGGTCCTGGGATCGAGTCCCGCATCGGGCTCTCTGATGAGTGGAGAGCCTGCTTTCCTCTCTCTCTCTCTGCCTGCCTCTCTGCCTACTTGTGATCTCTGTCTGTCAAATAAATAAATAAAAAATCTTAAAAAAAAAAATCCCTAATCTTAGAAACAACAGTGGCGATCCTCTTGGGCCCCGTCCTTCTTTGGGAGCTTTGTATTCTATCACTCAATAAACTTTACTGTCACTCAATAAACTTGCCTTTGCTACCCATCACTCTGTCTGGTTCATGTCTTCATTCTTTGAAATGGCTTGACCAAGAATAGTGGGAACTAAAGGAGAGAAGATTCCATAAAACCTGGAGCCGAGCATGGGGCTTGATCTCAAGACCCTGAGATCCTGACCTGAGCTGAAGTCAAGAGTTGGGACACTTAACTGAGCCACCCAGGTACACCATAACATGGGGTTCTTGCAGATAACATAGTAGGGTTGTGTTTTTTGGTCCACGCTAACACTCTTATGAACTTTTTTTTTTTTTTAAGAATTTTATTTGTTTGACAGAGAGAGATCACAAGTAGGCAGAGAGGCAGGCAGAGAGAGAGGAGGAAGCAGGCTCCCCGTTGAGCAGAGAGCCCGATGTGGGGCTCGATCCCAGGACCCTGGGATCATGACCTGAGCCGAAGGCAGAGGCTTTAACCCACTGAGCCACCCAGGCGCCCCATCTTATGAACTTTTTAAAAAATTTCTTTTTTGTTGTTTTTTTAAAAAAAAAAATTATTTATTTGACAGATCACAAGTAGGCAGAGAGGCAGGCAGAGAGAGAGGGGGAGGCAGGCTCCCTGCTGAGCAGAGAACCCAATGTGGGGCTCAATCCCAGGACCCTGGGATCATGACCTGAGGTGAAGCAGAGGCTTTAACCCAACGAGCCATCCAGGCGCCCCTCTTATAAATTTTTTTGCTAATATTTTGCTCAGGATTTTTTATGTGTGTTTATGGGCAAGATTAGTCTCTCAACTTTCCTTTCTTACACCATCCTTGTATAGCTGTAGAATTTCAATTATATCAGCCTCATTGAATGGTTAAGGGAATGTCGCTTTCCTTTGTATCTAGAAGAATTTGTGTAAGATTGGAATAACCTTAACTGTTTAAAGTTTGGAAGACTGTATCTGCATGTATTGGTTTGTGTGTGTGAAGATTTCTTAATCTACAGATTAAATTACTTTTATTTTTTAATTTTTTTAATTTATTTTTTATTTATTTTTTAAAAGATTTTATTTATTTATTTGACAGAGAAATAAGAAGATCACAAGTAGACATAGGCGGGGGTCGGGGGGGCTGGAAAGCAGGCTCCCTGCCGAGCAGAGAGCCTGATGTGGGGCTCGATCCCAGGACCCTGAGATCATGACCTGAGCGGAAGGCAGAGGCTTAACCCACTGAGCCACCCAGGCGCCCCTACTTTTATTTTTTTAAAGATACATTTATTTTAGAGAGAAGGAGCGTGCCTTCGTGAGTGGTGGGAGGGGCAGACAGATGGAGAGACTCCTTAAGTGGACTCCCTGCTGAGAGCAGAGAACCCAGCGGGGGGGTTTGATCCTTGGACCCCAAGATCATGACAGGAGTAGAGACCAAGAGTCAGACTCTCAACTGACTGAGCCACCCAGGGGCACCTAAATTATTATTTTTTTTAAGTAGGACTACACAAACTTTCTATTTCTTTTATTTTTTTAAAGATTTTATTTATTTATTCAACAGAGAGAGAGAGAGATCACAAGTAGGCAGAGAGGCAGGCAGAGAGGAGGAAGCAGGCTCCCTGCTGAGCAGAGAGCCCGATGTGGGGCTCGATCCCAGGACCTTGAGATCATGACTGAGCGGAAGGCAGAGGCTCAACCCACTGAGCCACCCAGGTGCCCCCAAACTTTCTATTTCTTCTTGAATTCGTTTAAGTTTTCTATGAATTATTTCATTATGTGTTTCCCAATTAAATAGCATAAAATTGTTTATAATATTTTATCTTTTGAAATGTTAGTGTATTTATTTCCATCTTTTTTTTTAAAAAATATTTTATTTATTTATTTGACAGAGAGAGAGAGAAAGAGATCACAAGTAGGCAGAGAAGCAGGTGTGGGGCGGGGGGAGGAAGTAGGCCCCCTGCTGAGCAGAGAGCCTGAGGTGGGGCTTGATCCCAGGACCCTGGGCTCCTGATGTAAGCCAAGGGCAGAAGCTTAACCCACTGAGCCACCCAGGTGCCCCTATTTATTTATTTCCATCTTATTTATTTTTTCTTTTTCTTAATCTGTCTTTCCAGTGGTTGTCAATTTTAATAGTTTTAAATACCCAACTTTTGGCTTTTAATAAATCCCTCTGATAATATATGTGTTTTCTAGTTAATGGATTTATTTTTTTCTTTATCATTTCCTTCCTTTTTCTTTCTTTCAGTTTATTTTGTTGTGTTTTTTTTCTAATTTCCTTAGCTAGATAATTAGCTCAACCACTTTTATTTTCTCAGTACAAGCATTTATGTTTTCCTCTGAGGACTAGTTTAACTGTATCCCATAAGTATTTTCAATAACATTCTTTGGGCCACAGTTGGGATTACTGGTCTATATTGATTAATGGCAAATAAACTAAATTTGTTGAACACTTACTAAATATCTGAATATAGATTCCTATGATAATCACCTTAGGATATGAAAAACCTATAGCAGATGCTGTTGGCTTCTTTCCTTCTACCCATAACAGAGGAAATCTATTGCATATTTTGGTTACAACTCATTCCCTCAAAGTTGCACAAACCTAATAAGGTTCCCTGTTCAAAGGATCTGAGTCAATAGTAATGACAATGTCAGTAACAGGCAAGGAAGCAAGTGATCCGAAACACGAAACAATGAGGAATACTCTCAGCATCTCCCCCTACAAATATATTTAAGTACCAACAGTTATATTGGGGGACATGACAGTTTTTTAAATAAATGTGCTTCTTAATTTTTTGTTTGTTCTCTACACTGGTGTGAAGGACAACCCAAAAAACGATAGCTTATTAGTAAAATGAAAAGGAAAAGTTCTTTGGCCAGGGATAGCGTCAGTTCTTTGAACCATGTAATTTGGAGTAACTTCAGGGGCAGCTTCTCATGTTTTGTGCAATTATGTTCAAGCTCTGAATCTATACTTTGTCTTAATCTTCCACGAACACTTCCTTGCCGCTATTTATTCTCTGCCATCCCACAATTTACTGAGATCTATATTGTGTGCATATTGTATAGGCGACTAAGAAACTTTAGAGAATCTTTTGTTATTACTGTTGAAATGAATGAAGGAATGAAGGAGGACTGTATATTTATTTATATATCATGTGTATTTTTCAGTCTTTTAAAATATCTTGTGTATTTTTTTTTAAAGATTTTATTTATTTATTTGACAGAGAGAGGTCACAAGTAGGCAGAGAGGCAGGCAGAGAGAGAGAGGAGGAAGCAGGCTCCCCGCTGAGCAGAGAGCCCGATGCGGGACTCGATCCCAGGACCCTGAGATCATGACCTGAGCTGAAGGCAGTGGCTTAACCCACTGAGCCACCCAGGTGCCCCTCTTATGTATTTTTTAAATTTTATTTTTATTTTTAAATTTTTAAAAAGATTTTATTTATGGGGCGCCTGGGTGGCTGAGTTGGTTAAGAATCTGCCTTCGGCTGGGGTCATGATCCCAGGGTCTTGGGATGGGTGGGGGAGGAGGGGCCATCAGGTTCCCTGCTCGGGAGAGAGAGCCTACTTCTCCCTCTCCCTCCGTCCCTCCCCGTTCCTGTGCACTCTCTCGCTCTCTCACTCTCTCACTCTTTAAATAAAATCTTTAAATGATTTTATTTATCTGACAGAGAGTGAGAGCGCACAAACAGGCAGAGTGGCAGGCAGAGGGAGACGGAGAAGTAGGCTCTCCGCTTAGCGAGACCATGACCCCAGCTGAAGGCAGAGGCTTTGACCCACTGAGCGCCACCCAGGCGCCCCTAAAATTTTTATTTTTAAATAAAATTTGTATTTAAAGCATACAACAGACAAAAATAAGGTGCACAACACAATGATGTGCTATGCGTATACAGTGGAATAATTGCTACGGTCATGCTCATTAACGGATCCTCTCCTCACATGGTTACTGTTTCTGTGTGTGTGATGATAGCACCTGAAATCTACTCTTGCAGTCAATTTCCATTAGTCAGTACAGTGTTACTATCGTCATCATGCTGTACATTAGCTTTCTAGACTTATTCATTGCACAGAACTGCAGATTTGTTCCCAGTATCTGCCCATTTCTCCACCTTCCTGCTCCTGGTAATTACTGTTATACTCTCTGCTTCTGTGTATTTGCCTTTTTTAGATTCCAAATATAAGTGAGATCATGCCCTTTTTTCCCTTCTGTGTCTGGCTTATTTCATTTAGTATAATGTCCTCCAGGTTCACCCATATTGTTGCAAATGGCAGATATTATCTGCGTATTTATATTAGGTTGAACCATATGAGACTGCTGCTATTTGATAATTTTTGACTTACAAAGATAGCGATTTCATATGGCTCAATCCTATGTAACCAGAGCTTGAATAGAAGCAGATCTTATGGCATGGTCATTAAATTCCTGCTTCTGGTAAGAGAAAAAAATTGGGAAAAATAAAAGCCACCATAAGTAGTTGTGTCATATGTTAGTAACCTTAAAATTTACTGTTCCTAACTACTTAATGTTGAAGTTTTGAGAAGCCATTCAAGTTTGTTGGGGGCAGGGCAGGGGGAAGCCTTTGCTTTGAGCTAAAGGGGAAGATCAGTGGTGTTTCCAGTGCTTTGGCACAATAGTAGATGGGCTTTGTTTTCTTTTTAGCATCTGAGAGAAAATGACAGATAATGGGAGTCTGAGGCAGAGCTGAAAGGATTCAGTATCACAAAGAACCAGGCTAAATTTACTCACTCACTCACTCACTGTCAGGCAGCTTTAATTGTCATTCAAAGAGACAAGGCTATTGCTTTTTGAAGAATCTCAAACTCAGATGTTCCTGAGTATAAACTTACAATGCTGTTAATGCCATCTGTCCCCTAGAACAGATTGCTTGTTGAGCTGTAGGACATTCCTCCTTTGGCATCACTTGTTTCCAGAATCTGGTCTTCATTCCCTTGTGTGTTTCAATAAGTCACACTGCCTTGGAAATTACAGATCTGGGGGTGCCTGGGTGGCTCAGTTGGTTGAGCACCTGACTTCAGCTCAGGTCATGATCTCAGGGTCCTGGGATCTGGCCCTGCATTGGGCTCCATGCTTAGTGGGGAATCTGCTTGTCCCTCTCCCACTGCCTTTCCCCCCACTCATTCTCTCTCTCTCAAATACATAAAATTTAAAAAGAAAAAAAAGAAATGATGGATCTGATTTTTTCCATAATGAGGAAATGCTATCCCTATCTTCCCTTTGCACAACACTTGACTCTCTTTTTAACCTTGACAAGCAGGACCCAGAACTTTGCATGTTGGTCAGTGAATGGGTTATATTCTGTTAATTTGCCAAGACCAGGCAATGGGATCCAGTGAAACAGATAATGGTAGTTATCAACATAACAAGCACAAAATTGGCTATTGGTGGAAACAAAGTAGCCTAAAAGATTTTGGTTTCTCGGGCGCCTGGGTGGCTCAGTGGGTTAAAGCCTATGCCTTCGGCTCAGGTCATGATCCAGTGCTCTGGGATCGAGCCCCTGCATTGGGCTCTCTGCTCAGCAGGGAGCCTGCTTCCTCCTCTCTCTCTGCCTGCCTCTCTGCCTACTTGTGACCTCTCTCTGTCAAATAAATAAATAAAATCTTAAAAAAAAAAAAAAAGAATCTTGGTTTCTAAGTATATGTTAACAGATAGATGTGTGAATTCGTGTTACCTAGGTTGTGTTCCAGTTTCTGGATGTGTAAAACGTAGATGGTGATAGTGGCGACCTCAAGCAATTATTGTGAGGATTAAAGATAATCTGTACAAGGATGCAATATTTAGCAAATAAAAATACAGAAAACCAATTAAGTTTCAATTTCAGATGAATAACCAATACTTTTTTAGTATAATGTGTCCAAATATTGCGTGGGATGTGCATTCAGATTTAACTCTAGGGGCACCTGGGTGGCTCAGTCAGTTGAGTCTCCAGCTCTTGATTTTGGCTGAGATCATGATCTCAGGGTTGTGAGATTGAGGCCTGCATTGGGCTCCTCGCTCAACGAGGAGTCCGTCCCTCCCCCTGCCCCTCTGTGCCTCCCCACCCCACCCCGTCCCTGCTCACGCTCACACACTCTCAAATAAATAAATCTAAGGATTCATTTATTTGAGACTGAGAGAGAGCACAAGCAGGGGAAGGAGCATAGGGAGAAGGAGAGAATGTCAAGCAGATGCCCCGCTGAACACAGAGCCCAACACAGGGCTTGATTTCACCATCCTGAGATCGTGACCTCAGCTGAAATCAAGAGTCAGATGCTTAACTGACCAGGCCACCCAGGTACCCCATAAATAAATAAAATCTTAAGAAAAAAATTGGTGTAAGGCACCTGGGTAGATCAATTAGTTAAGCAACTGCCTTCAACTCAGGTCATGATCCCGGAGTCCCAGGTTCGAGTTCTACATCAGGCTTCCCTACTCAGTGGGAGTCTGCTTCTCCCTCTGACCCTCCCTCCACTCGTGTTCTCGCTCTTTCTCTCTCTCTCTCAAATGAATAAAATCTAAAACAAAACAAAACAAAAAACATTGGTGTATATTAAAAAAAAATTTAACTGTGCAATGTATTCACTAGGATACCTGACACAAATAGCTATTTTCCATATCTCCAGCCAGGCTCTGGTGAAAGTGGGAAGGCACTCACTGGTCTCATCTAGCAGACTAATGTCCCAGTGTAAGATAAATGATGGTGTGCTCTCTGGCCGTTTACCTTTCTACCCTGCACACAGCAGGGGCAGGATAAATGCTTATTAGAAAGAGATTCAGGGAGAAAAAAAAAAAAAAGAAAGATTCAGGTAAGAACCTGGTTAAAAACTTGGCCATGTCTTCTCACTGGCCGCTGGTCAACACAAATCTTGTCCACTGAGTGAGAGGAGCTGGGGGCCCGGCGCTGGCTGTCAGCATCCACTGCAATTCTCCAGCTCCAGTTCGCTTTCCCTCGATTCCACGGTTACCCAGCAACAGATAGCTTGAGGCTGCTTCGCAAGGAGCCTTTCCTCTTGGGAATTGTGTATGCCGGCCACCCAAGTATTCCATTCTTGTCAGTAATCTTCCTCAAGACAAATGAATAAATGGATGAACAGAAAACAACAGAGTCCTCTGGAATGATGAGATGCTTATGAACATGGACTCTGAAGCCAGGTATCTTGGATTCGAATCTTGGCTCTACTGCTTATTAGCAGTGTGACTTTGGCCCTGTCATCTGACCTCAAGCCTCAGTTTCCTTAACTGTAAAAGGGGAATAAAAGTATACCTATCTTGGGGTGCCTGGATGGCTCAGTGGGTTAAAGCCTCTGCCTTTGGCTCAGGTCATGATCTTAGGGTTCTGGGATTAAGCCCCGAATCGGGCTCTCTGCTCTGTGGGGAGCCTCCTTCTGCCTCTCTGCCTGCTTGTGATCTCTGTCAAATAAATACATTAAAAAAAAAAAAGGTATACCTATCATGAAGGAAGCTGAAAATTAAATGAGGTTATATATGTAAAGTACTTACTTAGGACAGTGCATGGCATGTGGTAAGTAATACATAAACGTTAGCAAAAAGAAAGGAAAAAAAGATGAACTCCTGATTTTTGCTCACACATAGGGTGTCTCTCCAGCACCCTTCAGTGAATTGGACAGTTTTGTCACCCTTCTCTTTGGCTTTTCTGTGCAAAGGTAAGCTTCCTCTTGAACATGTCCAAGGCAGACCTTTGTCAAAAACCCTTACACATTTATGAGTGTTGTTCTTTCTTTGACAAGCGTCCTGCGGGGGGTGGGCTGGGTGGGGGGTGTGGGTTGGTGGTTGTGATCCTTTGAGGAGAAGACAGCCCCTCAGCGCACGCGGGTGCTCTTGGCCAGCATGCTCTCCAGCCAAGGGTGCTGGCCGTGGGGCTGGAATCAACGAAAGGTCTTCCAGACATTCCCGCCAGATGGCCTTCATGGCAGAGGCCCCACGTATGCAGTCTGCATCTCTGTGCTTGGGTCTGGGCAGAAGCGAGGTGGCAGGGGGAGTGCACAATGGGGAAACACAGAAGTAGGCCCCCTGTCTGTCAGCACACACACATTTATAAACATCTTTTCAGGGGCGTCTGGGTGGCTCAGTGGGTTAAGTCTCTGCCTTTGGCTCAGGTCATGATTGCAGGGTCTTGGGATCGAGGCCCGCATCAGGCTCTCTGCTCAGCAAGGAGCCTGCTTCCCTCTCTCTCTGCCTGGTTCTCTGCCTACTTGTGACCTCTGTCTGTCAAATAAATAAAAAAACAAACAAAAAGACCCTGTCTTTTCATTCTGAGGAACTGACTGGAACCCTGTAAGGAACTGCCTGAAAAGCAGCTGGAGGCCGAGGCAATGACCTTGAGCCGTGGGTCTCAAAGTGTGATAGGACTATCATCTGTGGTGGCATCACTGAGGACTTAGAAATGCACAATCTAGGCTCCTGCCCCTGACCTAGTAAAGGAGAAACTCCAGAGTAGAGCCCAGTCATCTTTTAACAGGACTTCCGGGGTGATTGTGATACTTGGTCAAGTTTGAGAAGCACAGGCCTAGAGCTACCGCACCTCTCCCCCGACCCCATTTCTCTCCATCCCATGTTGTCTGTCCTCAAGTGTTGGTATTGTGCATGTGCTCCCCTCGCCCCCACGAGCCATCCCTTTTAATAGAAAGGGGCTGTTCAGGTCTCTCCAAGCTGTTATGCTCAGGTGAGCCCCGTTGTTTCCGAGAACCTGGATTTGGCGTTTTCCGTCCTTGGAGGTGAGCGATTGCAAAATGCTTTCTTTCCGCAGGTGAAAATTAGATAATCAGGCCTAGTAAACCGGATGATAAGCGCCGCAGGGTTTACAAAGCCTCACTCTCTCCAGGCACGAAAAAGCCCAGGGAAAGAAGCTGAGTAGCTTATCCCTGACGGAGGAGGCGACCCCAGGCTGCTCCAGCTGGAGAACGGAAGGGGCTGCAAGATGCATTGCTGTGCGTTAGTGAGACGTTCTGCCATTCTTCTCTAAGATTTAGCATCTGGTACTTCCCCCAGAGACTTTGGGTGTTTCTGTGTGATCCTCATGACTCATAGAGTGGAGTGAACCTATCGTCTATAACTCTGCGGAGGAAACCCCTGAACCCACGTGGGTGGGTGCGTAAGCACCGTCTGCCCTCCCACTTTGGGAAGGGGTGTGTGGGGGTACTCCCTTCAGCTGCCCCACCCCCGACCCCCGGGAGGATTTGCTGCGGCAGGAAGGGAACTGAGCCCAGAGGTGCCCTTTCATGGAGCTTTGAGATGTCGTTCTTCTGTAGTTCCTCTTGTTAGATTTACAGGTGAATACAATCCGAGGCAGAAAGTTTAATCAGCTTGTCAGTGGCTGATTTTTTTTTTTAAAGATTTTTTAATTTATTTATTTGACAGAGAGAAATCACAAGTAGGCAGAGAGGCAGGCAGAGAGAGAGAGAGAGAGAGGGAAGCAGGCTCCCCGCCGAGCAGAGAGCCCGATGCGGGACTCGATCTCAGGACTCTGAGATCATGACCTGAGCCGAAGGCAGCGGCTTAACCCACTGAGCCACCCAGGCGCCCGGCTGATTTTTTTTTTTAAAGATTTTATTTATTTGCCAGAGAGATAGAGATAGGACAAGCACACGTAGGGGGGGCGCCAGGCAGAGGGAGAAGCAGGCTTCCCGCTGAGCAGGGAGCTCGATACAGGTCTTGATCCCACGACCCTGGGATCATGACCTAAGCCGAAGGCAGTCACTTAATAGACTGAACCACCCAGGCGTCCTTGATTTTTGTTTTTTGTGTAGAAAAATGACAATGAAGTAGAGCTTCCCTACTGCCTTGTGGGTTAATGATTGTCTAAAGCTATGGTGTCCCATACAGTAGGTACCAGCCACATGCAGTTATCTTAAATCATTTAAAATATAAAATTCAGTTCCTCATTTGTAGTTATCACTTTTCAAGGGCTCGGTAGCTGCATGTGGCTAGTGGCTACCACATCAGAAAGTGCAAAATCAGAACATTTCCACTGTTCTGGCGGTGCCCTGGTGGTGCACTGGTCTAAAGTGATCTTTGTCACATTTTAAGTTGACACGTGTCGTACATAAGCCATTTGAATTCCCTTGTTTCCTTTGTCTCAAAGATACTGCCAAGAAAAAAGAGGGTATTGCTCAGACCTCCAGCAGACTAACTAAAACACTCAGGTGTGAGAGAGATACACACTAGTTGTTTACCTGTCTGTTTACCTGTGTATGTTTGTTCACTCAATTATTCTGTCAGTCGTGTGCCTCTATTACATCCCGAGTATGTTCTAGACGGTATAGGACATCTTACAGGATATTGCCCTGCCCACAAGAAGCTACTGTCTAGGGGACACAGACAAAAGGACAGATCGCTGTAATGCAACAGGCTATGTTTTTAAAGATTTTATTTATTTATTCGAGAGAGTGTGAGAGAGAGCATGACAGGGGAGAACATCAGAGGGAGAAGCAGACTGCCTGCCGAGCTGGGACCCCAGTGCAGGGCTTGATCCTGGGACTCTGGAACCATGACCTGAGCCGAAGGCAGTGACTCAACCAATTGAGCCACCCAGGTGCCTCACAGGGTATGTTTTAATATGCATGATGATATGAAGGGCTTTAAGGAAGTCGAAAGAGGAAATAAACATGCTGGGCCTGGCAGAATTAATAAGACTTCTCAGAGACAGTGGTATTTGAGCTGAGGCTTAAAGTTTGACATAGGAGTTTGCCAGAGGACTCAGGCACCCAGCCCAGGAAAGCATATGCAAAAGCCCAGGGGCATGACATGGCTGCTGTCTTGGGGCAGGGGGAGGAGGTTGCGGGGAGGGGGGCGCACAGGTGGGGCCTGCCTTCCTCATTAGTGGGTATTCCAGGCAGTCTCCTTCATGCCAGTTTGAATGTAATAAATCCTAATAAGGTTGGTGGGAGTGCGGGCACCTGGCTGGTTCAGGTGGAGCATGTGACTCTTGATCTTGGGGTCGAGTTTACGTATTAAAAAAAAAAAAAAAAAAGGCAAGCCTGGCGGGTCATGTAGCTGAAAAGTGTTAAGGTCCTTTATGGGCTTTGCACTTGGCCTAGCTCATGGTGAGTGCTCAACACTTTTGATTTCCTGTTCTTTCCCTTGCACATTTGCTCCCATTTTCTGTTACCAAGTTGCTTTTTCTTACCTGCCTTTCCACAGTGTTTCCAAGTCTCTAGAAGTGACTGGTTTCTCATTTCCCTGAAAAAAAATTTGTTTTCTCTTAAAGGGGGAGAGAGAGAGGGTGGGCAGAGAGAGAGAATCTTAAGCAGGCTCCTCCCAGCATGGAGCCCCACCCGGGACTCAATCTCACAACCCTGAGATCATGACCTGACCTGAAATCAAGGTCAGACCCTTTTTTTTTTTTTTTTAAAGATTTTATTTATTTATTTGACAGAGAGAGATTACAAGTAGGCAGAGAGGCAGGCAGAGAGAGAGAGGAGGAAGCAGGCTCCCTGCTGAGCAGAGAGCCCGATGCGGGACTCGATCCCAGGACCCTGAGATTATGACCTGAGCCGAAGGCAGCGGCTTAACCCACTGAGCCACCCAGGCGCCCCTCAAGGTCAGACCCTTAACCGGCTGAGCCACCCAGGCTCCCCACATTTCCTGGCGATTAAGTCTACCAAAATCTCACCCTCCTATCTATTATGGGCTCATTGATACGGTCCTTTCAACAACAGTTAAAATGTCTACTTCAATTTATCTGCTTTCGTTCTCTTGCTAAGTTTTTCTCTTTCCTTTATGATATATGACCTCTCTGTATATAACTTTACAAAGGATGTCTTTGATTTATCAGTTACTGTCCATGACATCCTATCATAAGACAGCATTATAAATGGAGAATTTTTAGGAATAGCTTCATTTTTAAAAGGGCATCTCCTATCTGAATGACTGTGGGGATGTCAGTTTTGAGTAAATGTGCCAGGAAGTTCCACTCTTAATTCTGATGATTTAATAATAGGCACCTAATTCTTCCTAGGTCACTTAACTGGCAGAGCAAGCATATAAATGGAGGTACATTCCAAGTGTCTGAGTATTTAAAAACTATAAATCAAGCTAACAATTAAATAAATAAAATTTGCTTTATCTTCCTACATTGATAAATAAACCCTCATAATGACAGAAATAAAACATGCTTAAAGCAAATGCTTCTATATGACGGAAAGTTGCTGAAATATGACTAAATCTAATGATTATTGTACATATCTGAATGTCCTTTTGATGGGCTACTGATTTTGGGGAAGACAAAAAAAATACATAATTTATAAATGTTTCTGTTATCTGTTTTTCTTACTTTTACTTCAGCAAAATCACTGTGTTATCAGGATCTTGGGCAATGATCTAAAGGATTGAAAATCAATATAATTGTGCTCAAATACTGAATATACATTCAGATGTATATTAGAATAAATACCAAATGTAGAAAAATTTAACTTTTTGGAATGCATATATTAAATAATACTTTCTTCCAAAATATTCAAAATAACTAAGAAGAACAAATTATTGACTAATAATATCACATTTTAATAAAAATAAATCTGGCATTTTATTTACTTTTTAAAAGATTTTATTTATTTTATCTTGAGAAAGAGAGAGCGCTCCTGTGCCTGCCAGTGGGGGAAGGGCAGAGGGAGAGGGACAGATTCTTTTTTTTTTTTTATTAAGGTTTTATTTATTTATTTGACAGACAGAGATCACAGGTAGGCAGGGAGATAGGCAGAGAGAGAGGAGGAAGCAGGCTCCCCGCTGAGCGGAGAGCCCAGTGCAGGGCTCGATCCCAGGACCCTGGGATCATGACCTGAGCTGAAGGCAGAGGCCTTAACCCACTGAGCCACCCAGGCGCCCCGGGACAGATTCTTTTAGGCATGGAGCCCTACATGGGCTCAACCTCATGACGGTGAGATCACCACCAGAGCCAAAACCAAGAGTCAGATGCTCAACCGACTGAGCCACCCACACGCCCCATAAATCTGACATTATAGATATATTTTTTGAAAATTTAGTTAAATGCTATTGAAGAGTTTAGTAAAAACAACGCACTTTATTTATTTATTTTAAAAATTTTTATTTATTTATTTGACAGAGAGAGAGACAGTGAGAAAGGGAACACTATTAGCAGGGGTAGTGGGAGAGGGAGAAGCAGGCTTCCGGCTAGCAGGGAGCCTGACATGGGACTTGATCCCAGCACTCAGATCATGACCTGAGCTGAAGGCAGATGCTTAACGACTGAGCCACCCAGGTGCCCAAAACAAAGTACTTTAAGCTCTGGTGTTTGGTGTTCGGTATAAGAAATTGGTATCATGCTTCATGCTTGTTACAGCGAATTTATGAGTGTGCAAATCTATAATTAATATCATAAAGATGTTCCCTTGTACTTACGGGCAGTTGTGTTGAATACCACCCTAAGTCATGAGAACCTCCAGTAACACAAATGAGAACATGAAGAGAAGCAAGAAAATGGACTTTCAGCCCCCTGAGAAATTACAGACTGTCCTGCCAGAACCTTCCGTACTCACAGTATCTCAGAGGAAGGACTGACAAGTTAATTTGTTTTGTTTTTCTTTTACCTAAGTATTTGTGCCATTCACCTGCTTCTCACAACCCAAAGCAATGTCTTGTCTTTGACTTTGGCAGTAGCACAACCCGCTAACTGTCCTGGCATTCGTACTCAGGTGCCTTTTGTCTTGAGTACAAAGGGTGAGAGAGAGGTTGGGGAAGCATTTTCCAGGGGCTTGACCAGTGTTGGTTACAGAGTATATGCATCCTGGTAGCCCAGGTGGTGAGGCACAGGCCAGGAGCCCCCCTAATCTGGTCTAAGGGCAGGCTGAGGTATGTCTACACCCTGTGTCTTGGTCAGTTTGGGTTGTTAGAACGTGATAGACTAGGTGTCTTATAAACAACAAATATGTTTTTCACAGTTTTGTAGGCAGGGAAGTTCAGGTTCAAGGCGACAGCAGATTCAATGTCTGGAGGGGATGAGAGCTCTGCAGAGTTTCTCTCTCTCTCTCTCTCTCTCTTTTTTTTTTAAAGATTTTATTTATTTATTTGACAGACAGATCACAAGCAGGCAGAGAGGCAGGCAGAGAGAGAGAGAGAGAGAGGGAAGCAGGCTCCCTGTTGAGCAGAGAGCCTGATGTGGGCCTCAATCCCAGGACCCTGAGACCATGACCTGAGCCGAAACGCAGAGACTTTAACCCACTGAGTCACCCAGGTGCCCCCCCCTTTTTTAAAAATTTATTTGAGAGAGAGAGAGAGAGAGAGGGAGATCATGAGCTGGGTGAGAGGCAAAGGGAGCAGCAGATTGTCCACTGAGCAGGGAGTCCAATGCCGGGCTCTATCCCAGGACTCTGGATCTTGACCTCAGCCAAAGGCAAATCCTTAACCAGCTGCCTTCTCCTCTTTTCTTCTTTTTTTTCCTTTTCTTAAGTTTACCTGAAGATGGTATTTAAACCTGAATTCTAAGCCACCCAAGAGTTAGATTTTTCCCTGAGTGTCTCCCATGTGTACATGGAGTATACATGTAAAAAAGCCTTCTTGTTTTTCTCTTGTTAATCCGTCTTTTGTTACAAGGGCCCTAGGCAAGAACTTAGGAAGATATTTTAGCTCTCCTACAGTATGAGTGTTGAAGGAGACACGTTCAGTCTGTAACCCTCTGGGTCTGGAATTTTATTTATTAAAAACATATTACCTCAGGTCTAGGTGATAGATGAAACTTTAGCCTCCCAGAATTCTTTGTAGAAGACGAGTGATTTGGTGGAGAATGATGGTGTCGTATCATGATACTCGGTATCACGTGAATTTTAAAATGATGTTACTCTTTCTACTACAAGAATTTAAGGAACGAGGACATTTTTGTAAGTACACCTTCCTTCCCACTATGACACATAAAATCAAATTAGGCACTATCATTTATCCACCCTGGTTCCAATATATATTTTATGAATCTTATATTTCATCTGACTGTGAGTCACAAATGTAGATTTAGGACATGATTTTAGTACTACCGGTTATGGTCACCGGGGGAACCATGACTTGGGAGCTTTGTTCCACTTCAGCAGGACTGGGGATGTCCCTAGAGTCTTGCTGTGAAATGATGGGGGTGGGGGTGGGGTGTACCTCAGGTTGCCTGAGGCACACTAATGGAAGTACCTCCCCTCCCAGAGTCAAGATCATTTTTTTGGATCTAGAAGGGGAAAATAACTCTGATTCATTCATGTCTACATATATGAGTATGTACACTGAGAAGACTAAAGCCCCTCTTTCAAATTCACAGGGTCCACTTATCGTGTGCGGACAATTCTGACCTGGGCATTGGTGGCCTTTGATGTCCCTGGCTTCTGCTCTGGGGAATGCCTCCAGCCCCTGGTGAGGCTGACTCACTAGCCCATGGCCCAGCACTTCACATTTAACATTTACTATTAATAGGCTGAATTGAAGATAAAAGAGTAATATTGAGAGAGAAACTTCGAGGAGGTAGTTGGGGAATGGGACAGGAAATTTCAGCAAAAAGTCAGGATAGGCTCTTCGGTGACAGGGGAAGGCATGAGAACAGATGCGTGAACATACCACATGAACAACTGAGGCAAGTGCACATTTGCATATTTAATTTGCGTTCTAACTGAGTGCTATATAGCACAGAGAGGGCGGGGAGATGCTGGAGTGAGCCCGCCGGCTTGCATGTGGGATACTCAGGTCAGTAAAGAAGCTGTCCAGCGGCAGACTCCTCTTTGGACTGCCAGCTCACACTCAGGAGTGTTACAAAATAAACTGAGGCACATTAAAATGACAAAGCATTTATTTGAGCCAACATCCATTCCAGTTGGGCCACACCAGACCGGAAGTGATAAGGAGAACTCCACTGGTAGGAGCTGGGGGAAGACTTTCCTAGAACAGACGTGGAAGCAAAGCCAGGAAATTATTCGATTGGCTACAGCTTAAGCAGTTGCCGTATTTGGGAAAGGCGTGTTGGCTGTTTGTGGTTGGTTGTCTTCAGATTTCAGTTTCATAACCCTGAAGCTTTTATAGGCTTGGGTTTGGGTTTGCTCAGGTAGACCGCCAAGGCATTAGAGCTACCTCACTCTAATGGGCTCCTGGTTTAATTAATTTAACAGGGAACGGATCCTTTTCACACAGTGGTCAAGTAGGAAACTGGAGAATTTCTGGGAGAATGCTCCCATCTTCCACCCTCCTTTGAACCTCCTGCTCTGATAAAATGTCGTGCAGGGAAAGGACTGAGTCTTTGTGTTGACTGGCTGAAATGATCTCCGGCTAGCAACTGAGGGGGGGAGGAGTATAAGATTACTTCCAAGATAACTTCCTGGGAGCCCTCTGGTATTATGGTCACCTAACCCTTCCGGAAACTGCCTTTCATTCTTTCTCTCAGGGCAGGTATGAAGTATAATGTTGTAAAAACAAATGCAAAACTTATTTTCTAGCCTCTGCTTTCTTTGAGGACCCAGACTTAAATGATAATAATAAAGCGCTTTCCCTATTAAAAATTGAAAATTTTAAAATATGTGGCTTGTATGGTATTTATGGTGGACAGCACTGGCATCGAGCTCCAAGGAATTTCAGGTAGCATGCTGGAGAGAGTTGGTTGTTACATCCAAGCATCACGCCGTCACTTACTGGGGCAGGCTATTGAAACAGAAAATAGTCCCTCACTTTTGGAAAAGAATGATTCACTCTTTTTGAAGATGGGGGAAACTGTTGTATAATTTTTGCCCAGAGGTGAAATCTGCTTAGTCCTCTTACTTTTGGATGCTGCCTTCGGGGTTTAATTTGTTTCAAATTAAGAGCAGGTGGCAGATGCAATTAAAGGGAAAAAACAATTGCAAATTAAGCACGACTTTTAAAACTTATTTGCAATGGCAGCTACACATTCAGGGAATAAATGCTAATTATTTTGAATTATTTGTTTACTCCTTGTGTCATATGTGTGCGATTTACTGATTAATGCTTTACAACTTATGCTACATCCTTTACTGCTAATTAATAAAGCTGAAATGCAGGGTGCCTGGCTGGCTCAGTCAGTAGACCATGCGACTCTTGATCTCAGGGTTATGAGTTCAAGCCCCACGTTCGAAATGGAGCCTACTTAAAAAAAAAAAAAAAAAAAGCTAAAATGCTGCGGCTAGTGATTCTGAACTCCAGGAGACACCTTCAAACCATACCCTTCCGAAAGGTCTGATTTCCTCCAGGCATGTGCTTCCCATGTGACTCCCAGGGAACTGCCACTGTTTAGAGCTCCCGATATGAATGTAATTGTTATAACTCTCCAGTGTGCTGTGACAGAAAAAACTAAGTTGCTGAGAATAGCTAAAAGGTAACCAAGACATTTGAGTACCCTGGGTAGAATAACTAATTGTTATACCTTTAAACATATTAGTTGAAAATATCTGTACCTTCCTGTAGAGGAGAGTTTGAGGAATTTAGGGAAGAATGAGGAACTCTTTGTGGCAGTGTCATTCTACAGGTCCTCTTTTTTTTTTTTTTTGGTAAGATTTTATTTATTTATTTAACAGACAGGGATCACAGGTAGGCAGAGAGAGAAGGGGAAGAAGGTTCCCTGCTGAGCAAAGAGCCCAAGGCAGGGCTCAATGCGGGGCTCCATCCCAGGACCCTGGGATCATGACCTGAGCTGAAGGCAGAGGCTTTAACCCACTGAGCCACCCAGGCGCCCCTCTACATGTCCTCTATTATCTCACGCAGATTAGCCCTCAAACAAAACAAACAACAAAACAGGTTAATAGTTTTGATATTATTTCATTCAAGTACTTCCCTAAGTATCTATTAAATATTTCTTTTTTTTTTTTAAAGATTTTTATCTATTTATTTGATAGACAGAGAGAGATCACAGGTAGGCAGAGAGAGAGGGGGGGAAGCAGGCTCCCCGCTGAGCAGAGAGCCCGATGTGGGGCTCGATCCCAGGACCCTGAGATCATGACCCGAGCTGAAGGCAGAGGCTTAAACCACTGAGCCACCCAGGCGCCCCCTATTAAATATTTCTTTAAACCACAAACAGAATTCACCAGAGAGGAGGGTTTCAAATAAAGCATTTTCTGGGGCACCTGAGTGGCTCAGTCAATTAAGCATCTGACTCTGATTTTGGCTCAGGTCATGATCTCAGGATTTTGAGATCAAGCCCCACATTGGGCTCCATGCTGGGTGTGGAACCTGCTTAAGATTTTCTCTCTCCCACTGCCCGTCGCCCCCCCCCCATCTCTCTCTCTCTCTCTAATAATAAACATAAAAAAAGAGAATTCCAAATGGTTAATAAATAGCTGGGAAAAAGTTTAATCTGACAATGAAAATGCAAATAAAAATGACATCTTTTTTCCGATGAAATTAAAAAGTATCTTTTACACTATAATTGTCATATTTAACAAAGGCTTGTGAATTAGGCACTCTCACTAGTGGTGTGAGTGTAAATTTCTAGAGGACAATTGGGCAGTTTATTTTCAAGACCCAAACTTCCACTTTTAGGAATATATCATACGAAAATAACTAGAAATGAAAAGAGAACACATGCATAAGGATGTTTATAATGTTATGTATAATAGAAATAAATATCTAATTAGAATATTGTATAGTCATTATGAATAATGTCTTGAAGAATATATAATGACAAAAATTTGGTAAAACCTGCCAAGAACATGTTCTGAGAGAACACAAATTCAGATACAAAGTGACTGCATCTCTTCAATTAGTTCCCCTTCTCTACTGAGGTACACTAGAGTCCTTATCTTTGGGGGTGTGGGGAATGTAGAAGGAGGACAAGGCTGGGCTGGGAAACAACAGACATCCTTTCTTGGGAAGCAGGGAAGTGAAGTTTTGCTCCAGTGTTTTTGTAGCTCTTAAAGATTCTGGAAATTGCCATTGCTGTCCCGGAAGTCCTGTCAACCCCCAAGCCCAGAATCATTTCCATCAATATCTGAATCAGGCTGATGCCACCAGGTGCACCAAATTGAAGCCAGCGCTTGTGTCGGTTTGGATCTGACTGGTCACCTGCACAGGTCATTCCCATCATTTCGTTAATCTTATGATGTAATTTCAAATTTTATGGTTAAAATTTTCACTGTTTTCTACTGAATGAAAAAAGCAAGATAGAAAACTCTATGGACATTTGCTCCTCATTCAGCAAAACAAATAAACTCTAAATATACAGATATAAAGAAGCAAAAATAAATTAAGAAGTTGATTATGAGTGGTTACTCCTGACTTGTGAGCTGTGGGTAATTTTAATAGTCTTTTAAATTCAAGTGTAATTAACATATAATGTCATTACTTTCAGGTGTATAATATGATACTCATATTTTTCTGCATTTTCCAAATTTTTCTACACTGGACATGTATTGCTTTTAAAATCTAAAAAAAAATATATAAAAGAATATTGAGAGGAGGGGCACCTGGCTGTCTCAGTCAGTAGAGCATGAGACCGCTGGAGTTGTATCTTGGGGTTGTATGTTTGAGCCCCACATTGGGTGTAAAGATTACTTAAAAATAAAACCTTTTTTAAAAAGGATTTAATTAATTAATTAATTAATCTTTTAAAATATTTTATTTATTTATTTGACAGAGATCACAAGTAGGCAGAGAGGCAGGCAGAGAGAGAGGGGGGGAAGCAGGTTCCCTCCTTCCTTCAGAGAGCCTGATGCTGGGCTCAATCCCAGGACTTTCGGATCATGACCTGAACCAAAGGCAGAGGCTTAAACCCACTGAGCCACCCAGGTACCCCATCATTTTTGCTTTTTAAAGTTTTTGTCAGAGAGAGAGAACAAGCAGGAGGAGTGGCAGGCAGGGGGAGAAGCAGGCTCCCTGCTGAGCAAGGAGCCCAATGTGGGACTCAATCCCAGGACCCTGGGATCATGACCTGAGCTGAAGGCGCTTAACCTACAGAGCCCTTAAAATGGCGTCCCTTAAAAATAAAATCTTAAAAAAAAAAAAAAAAAAAAAAAAGAAAGAAAAAAATGGAAAGAAACTTTTTTTAAACTCAAAGATCTATATACAAATGTATGGCTCTCAATAGACATTGCTCTTCAATCTAGCTAATTAAATTCATCTGGCTTTATTTTAATGCCTGACTATTACAGAATGCTTCTTCCTTAGAGTGACATCTTAAAGACTCCATTGGATAAGATGTAAGCAGCATCTGCTTTAGATACCGTTGAGTGGAATCTTGAGCAACTGCGTTCACAGATTTAGAAAGGATTTCACGAAGTCTGAAAATGTGGTCCCTGTTTCAGGCTTAGTGTAACATTTCATTAAACGTACCCTTGTATTATATGTTACAACATTCTTTTGGTTAATAAAAAGCTTTAATCCAATCATCCTGGCTACCTAAAACTTTAGTCATCTCTTGGTGCATAAGGGACCCTCTTGTTTTAAACCTAACAGAAAAGTGGAAAAACCTGGAAAAACAATGAGAAATGGAAGTAAGACAAAGTCATCTGGGCATGAAAAATGCACATACGTTCCCACTCTTCCAACTGCATTATTTCCACGCAAAGGACCATTTCGGGGCCACAGGCGAATGGCAAATAATGTACAGCACTTTTGTGGCCTGGAGATCCTTTTCTGTGAGGCGGAAGTGAGATTTCAATCATTTACACTAGAATTTAATGACTCAATTAGGCCTTGACTAAAACGATCCCTTAAAGGGAATGAGCCCACCCAATTCAGGCCTTCCTCTGGGAAAGTGAGGCCCAACTCCAAGCTTTTCTTCCTGCTCAGACTCCCCAACTGGACAGTCCACAGGGAGAATAAAATGAGGAAGCTGAAGCTTTGCCAGGGGATTTTTTTCATTATTCTTCCTACAGTTCAGTTCTTTTTCTTTGTTTTTCCTGGGAGCTTTTTTGAGTGTGTCATCTGGACCTCCGAGAATGGGTCTCCCTTGTCATAGGATGGATGAAACAAGGCAATGCTATAATTTCTGTTAAAAAAAAAAAACAAAAAAAACCTGTGAATGATGGAAGGAAGGCTGCGGGGGGGGGGGGGATACATCCCCATGACCCATGACCCTGGGGCTGGAGAAGGTGGGCTTTCTACTCTCTTGTTTTATGGGGGTCCAGGAGGGAAGGCCCCAGAATGTACTGGGTTGTTAATTTATTTAAATGATTTTATCTATTTGAGAATGAAGAATGATACAAAATCCAAAAAGTGCAAACCAGTATGTAATGAAAAAAAATGGGTCTTTTTTTTTTTTTTAAAGATTTTATTTATTTATTTGACAGAGAGAAATCACAAGTAGGCAGAGAGGCAGGCAGAGAGAGAGGGGGAAGCAGGCTCCCTGCTGAGCAGTCCCGATGCGGGACTCGATCCCAGGACTCTGAGATCATGACCCGAGCCGAAGGCAGCGGCTTAACCGCGGGACTCGATCCCAGGACTCTGAGATCATGACCTGAGCCGAAGGCAGCGGCTTAACCCACTGAGCCACCCAGGCGCCCCAAAAAAATGGGTCTTAATATTCTGCTCTGGGAAACCAGTTCTCTTCCTTGGTGGCAAGCTATCAATTTCTTGTTTATCTCTATGGAAATGTTCTTCTTCTGTCTAGTTTTTTTTCTAAACACAGATAATATACTGTACATACTCTTCTGTACCTTATTTTCACTTAAGAATTTATCTTGGAGATTCTTCTTTGTAGTACATGTAATACTCTTTTTCTCTTTTAAATGGCTTATACTATTTCATGATAAGGATATGCTATCATTTCTTAGCTGGGCCTCAGCCTTTGGAGAATCAGTTGATTTCCAATCCTTTGTGGTTGTAAACAGTGCTGCAACAAATCTTTGAACATATATCCTTTTGCATATCTGCAAGTATATGTGTAGGCAAATTCCTAAAATCAGAATTGGTAGGTCTAAGGGGACATGTATTTTTAATACTGATAAACGTTAAATTCTTTTCCATAATCCCATCAGCATTGATGCTAGGGCCTGATTTCTCACACCCTTGCCAACACAACGGAGACACTGAATTTAAATTCTGGCCAAGGAGATTAAGAGTTGCTGCTGCCTCGTTTTTTCCTTCTTTCTTTCTTTCTTTTTTTTTTTCCATTTCCTTAAGAAAAAATCCCCGGATGCTTAGAGGTAAGCATCCTGCTACCCAATTTGCATCTGAAAATGCACAGATGCAATTCTGTGCACACAATTCTTTCACTTTACATTTTGTTTTTTTATTTGGATGGAGCTGAAGACCTGAGAGAATTTCTTTGAGAGACTCTAGAGGGGAAAAAAGAACTAAAAGAACTAAAAGTTAAAGAAGTTCATTGTGGTTTATTAGCTTTATAGGGCTTCAAAAATTCAAGGCTTTTAAAATCAGCACAAAGAGATTTTTATTGTTTGACAGTTAGAGCTGAGGGCGTCCTTATGGCCAGCAGGGGGCAGCATGTCTCCACAGAGTCAGGCTGAGCCTTATGAGCGGATTGATCGAGCTCCATCACCGAGACTTAGAACCCCGTTCTGTTAGAAGTGCTAATTCACTTTGTTACCTTCACTGTCAACTCACGGCTGAAAACAGGTTGGAGTTCTTAGTACAGAACAAGGCTTAGCTGAAAAATCCGGATAAGTTAAAATGTTAAATGCCAGCCAAATCTAGGGTGGCATGAAATAATGGGGGAAAGATATTGTGAACGTAAATAAGACTAGCACCATATAGTAGAATAGAATTTAAATGAAATATTTGATTATCCCAGCTACCATTTCTGGTATAAGGCACATCTTCTGTTATCCTAGAAATAGGCTTTATTAGTTCACCTTAAAAAACAAATTAACCTGCTCCTTTAACAGGAGTCCGTTGAACCAGCAAATACTGATTGAATGCTAGGTGCAGAGGCTATGAGGTCGAGAAGACATGGTCTCCACTCTTGTGGGCAAAGCAGAGAATGCCTGGGACCTGGGTCAGGATGCTGTGGTTCTAGCTTTAGGTGAGGCACCATAATTGGCTGTGTGGCCTTAGGCAAGTTACTTAACTTCTCTGTCCCTCGGAAATGTAAATGAAACTAATGCCACCGACCTCAGTGACCTCATAGGTGCACATATAAAATGCCACATGCAAAGATGCTTGGAAAAAAAAAAGAGAAAGGGCTATACAAATGAAACATTTAAAAACCCACATGATAATGGATATGCCCTGTGGCAATAGAAGCGGGGGAGGCGGGGCAGCTTAGTGAGTCCTTACTGTGTGCTGGGCACTCTGCTAACCATACACATTATCTCAGTAAAACTCATACTCCTGTGAGCTGGGAATCAATTGCCAGGTGAGGAATTCATGGTGTAGGGACGTTGGGAAACTTGCCCAAAGTCAGGCTGTTCAAGAGTTGATGAGGCCAGATTCTAATCCAGGTCTGACTCCGGAGTCTACTAGAAGGCATGCCTGTCTGGCTCTTTACCATTCCTCACAGTTCTGCACTTAGAAATTGTGCGTATTGCTCCCTTTGTATTGTACTCATAAGAGAACTAGCATCAAAAAGGTAGGTCCCATGCCATCTCATGAAAAAAATATTAAAATATAAAGTTATGACTTTCCACAAATAGCTCAGTTTATTTTATCGTTTGGTTTCGAGATCATTCCGTGAAATAATTTCTCTGTAACAATTGGAAATTGGAAGGACACCTGGCTGGCTCATTTATTAGAGCATGGGACTTCTGATCCTGGGTCATGAGTTCAAGCTCCATGTTGGGTGTGGAGCCTACTTTAGAAAAAAAAGAAAAAAAAAAAGGAAATTGGATGTGTGTCTTAGGAAAAATTCTAGGAGAACTGATGAGATTCACAATTTAGTAGCACGAGCAAAGAATCCAGGAGGAATTCAGGGAGATTTCTTGAGTTTCCTGCCAAATAGAAAATCAGGTGTGGTGGGGATTTGTGAGGATGACTTTCCAGGAGGGCTAAGTCTCCAGGGTCCAGAACTGCCAAAGCCCTGGGCCACACCTCCTGGAGGATGCCCAGGGGAACCGCTAGGCAGATGTGAAAGGCCTTGCTTTGTGAATTAGGCAGTCTCATTAGCTGGTGATGAAGTGGCTCCCAAAGCAGAGATCCCAAGTGCCTGGCCAATTTTGGGTCCTATTTGATGCTTGTTATTGCTTCCACAAATCACACAGCTGCAAAGAAGGTGCGTACATTTTGGTTCCTGGGAACTTCCTTGTGTGCGAGAGCAAATTGCACCTGAGAGCTCCCAGAAAAAGATAGGCACTGGTCTAAACACCTCATCCACATTAATTCTTCAATAACTAATAGTGTGATTCTATTATCTCCATTTTACAGATGAAGAAACTGAGGCTTTCCCTGGCACAGTCAGGATTTGAACCCAGTCAGTCTGACTCTAGAGTCTGTATTCTTGATCATTGCTGTCCATTTCCTTAAATTAATAACGAAGAGGAGGGAGGAGGCAGACGGGGAGGAAGAATAGGGAAAAAAAAAAAAAAAGATAAAGGACATAATAAATGGGTCCTATGAATACCACCATTTAGTTCAATAAGCAGCTTCCGGAGAACCTATGAGCTCAGCCTTCGAACCAGGAACTCCTGAGCCACAGTCCATTCATTCACACCCAGCAAGAAGAGTGGAGAAGCTGAACCGGTTATTTCTATACAGCGTGGAAACACTAACGGGAAAGTCCACTGGGGCACGGCAGAAATTCCTGTGTGCCCAAGCACATACGGAAAGTGGAAATTTACCGAGTTAAAGTGACTGACCATTAAGGCACAGACCAATTCAGTCAAAGACCCACTATTGTGGAGTCCATGTCACTCTGCTTCCATAAAACTAAGCTTGTTTTTACAAGACTGTTCTGGAAAAGTGAAATTTAAACAAATTCACAATTTGAAACCCTACTAGTAGGGTTTGATCTCTGTTGTTTCCTTTAAAGACTGCAAAACACCCAGGCAAACTTAAAATACAAGGATTAAGTCCTGCAATAATAAAAATTAAGCCGAAAATAACTGCAGTGTGCTGTATGCTTTAAAGTTTTTGCAACAGAATGGTTGGAAAATACCTTCCACTAAAATCTGCTGAATGATGACTGATCTATTTGCGCCTGTTCATTCAACTGCCTAATGGCAGCTACGTAGAAGTAAATGCCTGTCCCAAAAGCTTTGACTTTAAACGCCAGACGAGCAAGTGCTTTGCAACAGAGACCAAAGAAGTGTGTCCCCAGGAATTCCAGAGGGGCGGTGAATTCTAATAGGACCGCCAGAGAGGTTCCTGTTCCCTGCGTAGGGCCTGGGAGCAAATCCGCGTGGGGGAAGATTAGCGGGGCTTGTAGGGCCGGAGGGAGTGGGTCACCCCTCAGGGTGGGCTGTCGCCTGCTCGCCCCTGTTCGCCCGCCGCGGCAGAGAGGAGCGCCAGGACCAAAACCCGGTCGCTCGCGGCGTCCGGGCAGCGAGTCCGCACCCGGCGGGCGGCTCCCCAACTCTCCGGAGGATGCGGACCGGGGATGCGCCCCGGAGCTCACACAGCGTGGCCGACGCAGGAGCTCGAAAAACAAAGCGAGTGGCTGGGCGGGCGCGGTGGGCGCGAGGCCGAGCGCACACGTTGCTCCGAGCCCGGGCGCCGCCGGCGAGCCCCGCCGACCAGCCCGGGTCCCCAGAAGACCCCCACAGTCCCCCTTCCTCCGGTGCAGGGATTTGAGGAACCCCGAGCCGAGGGAGCCCCCCGCCCCCGGGGCCCCTGCCGCGGTCGGAGCCGGGACTAAGGTTGCTCGCCGCGCGGGAGCCCCAGACTTTTCTTTCGGGGGTGTGTGTGTGTGGGGGGGCGGGTAAGATGGCAGGGCCGGGGAAACAAAGGAAACTTGGGCCGGGCCCCGGGAGCGGCGTGTGTGGCTCGCGAGTTCGCCCCGGGTCCTGTGTGGGAGTCGCCGGGCGCCTGTGCCAGCCTGCACGCAGTCGGCGCGGGGAAACATAAAGCAGCATGCCAGTAGCCGGCGGCACCCTGCCGCCCACCTGCCGCGGCCCGGCCGCCCCGGGGTCTCCCGGGCGGCGGCGGAGGGAGGGGGCGCGGGGGAGCCCGGCGGGGGAGGGGGTGGGGAGGGCGGGGAGGCGGCCGGCGGGCGCGCGCGGGGGGCGGTGGCGACGGCGGAGGGGAGCGCGGGTGGGCGGGCGGCGCCACGTCACGGCTATTGTGGCTGTCCGGGTATATAAGGTCCCGCCGGCCGGCCGCGCTCCCCACCTTGCCTGCGCCCGCCCGGAGCCAGCGGTTCTCCACTCACCCCGCATCCAGTGAGACGCGCCGCGCACCAACGCCGACGGAGCGGACATGGGCAGAGCGATGGTGGCCAGGCTCGGACTGGGGCTGCTGCTTCTGGCGCTGCTCCTACCCACGCAGGTGAGGCCCTGGCGCCCGCGGGGCTCGGGGGCCGCGCCTTGGGGGGGGGGTCGGAGCCGCCCCCAGGGGACCGACCTGCGCCCCCAGCGCGGGCAGCCGACTGGGGTTGCGGAGAGAGAATCCCGCAATATCTGGCCTGGGGAAGGGCAACGTGGAGCCCACTTTCCGCTCCCTCGGCGGGCTGCCCCCACCCTCCCGCGGCCCCGGGAACAATGCCCCTCCGCGCGTGGGCCAGGAGGCCCCTGCCCTGCCCCGAGTCCCGAGCAGCTCCTTCCCGGGCCGGCTGGAGTCCACCACCCGCTTTCTCCCAGAGGTCCGAGGCCCTAGCGGGAAAGAGAACGTGTCTTTCCCACCTCTGGAGCGTCCGGAGACCTCGGGCTGTCCCGGGAGGGCACCCCGCTTCTCTCCAGGAGTGTCTTCGCGCCCCCTGAGCACCACACAAAGAGGGGACGATCCCCTTCGGGGCGCCGCTCTCACCCATCCTCGTCTTAACTGGTTCGAGGAAGCCCTGGCTCTCGGGCCCTGTTAACCCACCCCAGTCCCGCGCAGTTCCCGGCTGAAGCCTGGGCGGGGACCCGCTCCTTACCCTGCGTTCTCCCGGGTCCGACCTTAAATTACACGTCCATCTCTTGTCACCTGGGAACCCCGTGGTAACTCCCATCGGCTACCTCTGGGCAGGCGGCGGGTGGGACGTTGCCGTCCCGAGTCAAGTCCCCGGCAGGCTTTGTCCCCATCGCCGCCGCCCCCTCCCAGATTCTCTATCCCGGGAACCGATTTCGGGTCAGCGCGGTTAACGAGGACTGCGCTGCCCCGCAGGTGGCTGCGCGGCCTCCTCGAGGGAAGCTGGGGGCTGAGCCTGGGAGAACCGAGCGGGGTGGGGGGCGCGGGGCGGGGGGCGAGAAGGGTCAATTTTTTCCAGTAGCTCGCTCTGGGAGGGCAGAGGTGGGAACGTGGGGCTCCCCGCCTCTTACAGTGGGGCTTTATGAGGAGTGTCTCCTGAGCTTTTTCTCCGAGAAGTTAGGTGCGACGGGTTTTTGGTCGCCCAGACAGCCGCCGTGCTCACCTGAAAGCGCAGCGGGAGAGCGAAGCGCTCCTCCGCTTCCCCTCCGCGGGCCGGGTAACTGTACCCTATTGTTGTCTTGCGGGTCGGCTGCGCTCCCGAGCCTTTCACAATTCCTCCGTGGGGGAGGGGCGCGGCCGCAGAAAACGTGCTGATCTCCCTCACCCGCACCCCACCTCCTTTCCGACCAGATTCCCCCCACCCCAAAATTTCAAAAGGGAGGTTTTAGGTAAATCTAGTTTGGTAGGGAAATTTTTATTTAATGTCAATTTCACACATTAACATTTGTTTCTTTTGTTGGTGTAGAGGACCTTTAGATTCTCCTATAGGTGCACTAGACTCTTTGACAAAGGTCACCCGCTGCACTCACACTATAAGGTCTTTGTATACATGAGAACAGATAACCTATAAGGCATCCCAAACTAGGTTTTGTCCCCAAACAGCTCTGGTTTAGATAATTTCCCGTATTATTAATGCTTTCCTTTTAGGGAGTGCCATTTCTTTGGCAGGACAAGCTGAATGTTGCACACAGTAGGTGCTCAGTAAGCATGTTGGACTTGACCAAGATTTTCCTTTATTTTGGGTAGGATTAATACATTTTAAGCCCATATTTGCTTAATGATGGGTTTTACAACAAAGGGAGCTGATGCTGCTATAGAACGGATTTATCTTTGGATCATCCGCAGCAAAATGGACATGTGGCCCAGACCTGCCTGGTGCCACATCCTCCCTCCTGTCTGTAATCAGAAGCCCTCTTAAACCCTCCCTCGCAGGGAGAGCTGAAATCTCCCATCTGCCTTTGTTCTGTGACAAAGGAGAGATTATCACGTGCCCTGCTGGACTGTGCATTTCGTGACTTGAAAAATCAGTGTGGTGAATGGTGCCACTCAGGCGTTGGGACACTGGGGGAACGTTGGTTCTTGGCCACAGCATTGGACTTAATGACCAGGCAGGGAGGCTGTTTCTGGTGAAAACTTAACACCAGACCCTGTTGGTGTCTTTTGTGCTGTCATTCTGATTCCATGGCGTTTGGGGGAGAAGTCTTTTGCTTCAGGAAAGACATCATCTTTTTCAATTTAAAACAAATGTTGTGGCCACTTTTGAGAAGAACTATATAGATCTATATAATTTCAAGATTTCAAGGGAGCAGATAATATATCCCGTGTCCCCTTAAGTTAAATCCAAGGCTTTGTTAAATGGGTATGGGAAAGTTACCTAGCAAATCCAGGATAGACAGTTTGACAAACATACAGATTTTACAGTATTTTAGAATCCAAGTTACTCCTGCAACTTTCAAAGCTTCCCCTTACTGGGAGACCAGGGCAAATCATTTGCAATGCCAGTAAGTTGGCATCATCACAAAATCTAGATTAGTTAACTTGGTCCTTTATTTCTTCAAAAAGAATTAAAAATAAAGCCACACTCTTGGAAGTTAATAGTTAGAGGAACGTTTTTGGTCGCTGCTACCTTTGCAGTCCTGTAGGCATCTGTAGGTAGTTTGTGCTGAATCAAAAGAACGATCTTGGGTGCCTGGGTGGCTCAGTGGGTTAAGCCGCTGCCTTCGGCTCAGGTCGTGATCCCAGGGTTCTGGGATCGAGTCCCGCATAGGGCTCTCTGCTCAGCAGGGAGCCTGCTTCCCTCTCTCTCTGCCTGCCTCTCTGCCTACTTGTGATTTCTCACTCAGTAGGGAGCCTGCTTCCTCCTCTCTCTCTCTGCCTGCCTCTCTGCCTACTTGTGATCTCCGTCTGTCAAATAAATAAATAAAATCTTTAAAAAAAAAAAAAAAAAGAACGATCTTAACGGAACTAAGCAAGAATTCAGAACTAAATGACAGGTAAGGAAACCATGGGGGAAGAGCAATCTAGAAATCTCTCTTTTATCTCATTGCATATTAAGGATGCATAGAGGCAGCTGTGACATGTGGAAATTTACCAGTGTAACTTTTTGTATATTTTAGATTTATTCAAATACAACAAATATGACAACTGCAAACAACTCCTCCCAGAGTACCTCGACTGCTCCCAATCCAGCTAATACCACCACCACACCAACTGGCGGTGCTCTGCAGTCAACAGCCAGTCTCTTCGCAATCTCGTTCTCCCTTCTACAGCTCTACTGTTAAAAGACTCAGGCCAAAAACATCTATACTTCCCCATCTTCTAAACCCAGTCCAAATGGCGTCTAGACATCCAGTGTGACAAGGAAAAACAGGTCTTCATCGTATCTGCTAATTCCACACCTTATTTTATTGACATCGAAAATGTTGAGGATCCCAAATTTGATTGGTTTGAAGAACATGTAAAGGGTTTGACTAGATGATGAATGTCTATTAAATCTGCTGGAGTTCCATGTACAAGATGAAGAGACAACATCCAAGATTAGTTAAGAGATAATTTCTTTAAATGTGGCTTAAGAAGTATGGACATGTAAAATTCTACCTTGAAAACGAGACTAGATTTTATCTTACCTAGATGTAAAAGATGAGATGTGAACACATTCAGTTTTCATTCGGTTCATTAAATCTTCAAGGCCATTGAAAACGGTTAATACAGAAAGCTTCCCTCATTCTATTTATTCGTACATTAGAAGGAACTTCCAGGAGTTACTGTAAATCCTCAATGCATTGTTTTAGCAGTACTAACTTAATGCCTGTGTACTCTAGATAAAAAGTTTTACCTTGTTAAGCTATCACTGTTTCTTGGGAACTGAACTCTTTCAACTCTGAGGCTTTGAATTTGATATTGCATTTGATTTTTTTATATAGTAATTGACATGTTTCAGGGCAATGATGGATTGGAATCTACCCCCCGATTAAAGCATAATGAGTAAATTTTGCTTATATACTGATCACTTACTCGTATTCAAGAGTGCCAGAGTCATTTAACTAAACTGATTCCAAAGAGTAGAGGAACATTGACCTCCGCTAACTTCAAAATGCTTTTCATTTCTGCATATGTTGAATATTTTGTAATTTAAAAAATGATCTGTTTTGAAGGTAAAATCAACAAATCTTGAAATTAAAAAGGCAAAATGTGTGCAGAAGCCAAAATTGTAAATCAAGTATTTGGGAAGTGAAGACTGGAAGCTTACATTAAATTTGGGAAAATTTTATACTCTTTTCTGTAAATACTTTTTTTTTTTTTTTTAACTCTGAATCAGAATAGCCACATTTGGAATACTTTCTGTTAGTCAGTATCTTTAGATAGTTAGAACCTGGGCCTAAGCCTAAAGTGGGCTTGATTCTGGCAAGTAAATCTTTTTACAACTTCCTCGATGCACAGAAAGCTTTTTAAAAATAGACACTCTAAGGTCTTTTGTTCGCATGGTCACACACTGATGCTTAGATGTTCCAGTATTTAATATGGCCGCAGTAGTCTTGATAACCAAAGTCATTTTTTCCCATCTTTAGGAACCTTTACCAGAACAACCATATTCAACTGATCTCAAGCTACTGTGTGTGTGAATGAACATTCCATTTTGTTTCATACCTGAATGCTGTACATCTATTTTGGATTGTATATTGTGTTTGTGTATTTATGCTTTGATTCATAGTAACTTCTCATGTTATGGAATTGATTTGCATTGAACACAAACTGTAAATAAAAAGAAATGGCTGAAAGAGCAATCTGTTGAATTTTAAGGTTTTTTTTTTTTTTTATTTTTTTAGAGGAGGGGAGGGGTTGGGGAGGGAGCAAGAGTTGGATGCTTAACCAACTGAGCCACCCAGATGCCCCTATTGAATTTTAAATTTTTCTGATGCAGCAAATACTTTGCAGATTATCATGGTTATAGGAGTCTATTTAAGCTATTAAGAATATATCCATATTTTTCTATTAACCAGAACGTTACAGTAGAGCTGTTTCGCATTGCATTGCATAGCAGCAGGAGGTTTTGACTAAAGAATTAATCTGAAAGTGGTCATGTTAAAGCTGGGAAGGAAGATTGTATACTCCCCTAGTTATTCAACAACTTGGGCACCAGCTGCATTCCAGGGTACTGAAAATGGAATGCTGAACTTGCTGGGCAAGTTACTTTGGTTGGGAAAGAGAATGTATATGATGACAGATAAGCAGTATGTTGTCACTTAGTGCTGTGAGGCAAACCGGCCAGGGTGGTGAGTCAGGGGCTCTGGGCTGCATCATTAGGGATGGTCTTGGTGCCATTTCTGATGGAGGGAACATGTACTAAGTTCCTGAGTCTGTTTAATTACTGGCGCTGTTTCTAGATCTGCACTGAGGTCCACAAGTCAACTTTGGTTTCCTAAGCTGTCACTTCTATCTGTTTCTTTTATATTCTAGAGTTCTTTTTTTTTTTTTTTTTTTAAGATTTTATTTATTTATTTGACAGACAAAGATCACAAGTAGGCAGAGAGGCAGGCAGAGAGAGAGGAAGGGAAGCAGGCTCCTGGCTGAGCAGAGAGCCCGATGCGGGGCTCGATCCCAGGACCCTGGGATCATGACCTGAGCTGAAGGCAGCGGCCTTAACCCACTGAGCCACCCAGGCGCCCCCTAGAGTTCTTTGATCCTTCTAGTGTGTTCCTGGACTCCTAGTTCTACCATATTTATTGCGGGTCATGGACTGCCAGAAAAGACAGGATGGAATTAGGGAGTAAGTGGGAACTAGTCTGCAGGTGGCAGTTTCCTCTTCAAGGAATCAGTTCTGTTAAGGCCTTTCAGCTAATGGAATCAGGCCCACCCAGAGTAGGAGAGTCCAAAGTCAACTGATAACAGACATTAAAAACATTTATAAAATCCTTCATAGCAACACATAGGTTAGTGTTTGGCTGAGCGGTGGGACTACCCAATTTGACACATGAACTGATCATACAGTCGACCCCTTGTCAACCTGGCATTCACACTCCACTCTGAACCACACTTAATTAACAAACAAGGACAATAACAAGATGATACATCTAATGCGATGGAACTATCCTGCATACAACCCCCGACAATCTCTTGGTCATTCTCACTTGTCTTGATAACCCACATAAATGCTGAGATACAAAGTTGATTGTTACTAGTACATAAGGTTAGATGATGAGGGAAGAAAACAAATTTGCTCTTTGCATGTGAGTGTATATACAAACATAAGGAAGAAATATAATTCACAGTCCTCATTTCAGCAACTGGTCACGTGGCTATAGCCGGTTTTTATAGCTGCCTTCCATCATCCATTTCATATTTCCTTTGCCCTCAGCAAGCACTTCAGCTGGTCAAGTTTCTTAACCTGGAGAGGTGACTTAAACCTTTGTCTGAATTTGGTTGTAGTTTTCTACTCACTTCAATCACAGGACGTGGTAGTATAAGAGATGCCTGAACAGCTCTGTTTTTCCAGATGTCCTGTCGCTTAGCAACCCAAATTTCCATTGGTAGTCAGGATCGGTCCCTCTACCCAGCAGAGTAACTAACTAGCTTCTTTGTTGATTCAGAGGCTTGTGAAGCTCAAAGTGGTTGGGTGACGATCTCAGCTTCTGGTTCAGTGGAACCACTGCTGTGTCTGCTGATGGAAGTCTGCCTTCCTTTAGAACTAAGATCTCTAGGCCAGCAGAGCACAAGTTCTCAAGGACAGGGAGTATACAGTTTGCTAGTGAATCACAGAGATGATAGTGAGTGGTGCCACTCCCATTTTCACTCCTTGATTCCTGGATGTGCGAATTGTGGCTATGGGATCAAAACAGCACCATGGTTAGAGCATAGAAAGCCTCCTGGAATTCAAAGTCCTAGCCCTGAGACATTGCCCGCTACCTGGACCTGTCACTTGAGTTTTCAAAAGGCCGTTCTATCAATCCATTGCTCCAGGATGGCAGGGGAAAATGGTAAAACCGGTGAATCACACAGATGTGGGCCCATTGCCACTCATCATTGGCCAAGTTCCTTCATCAGAAGCAATATTATGTGGATCAGCATGATGGTGGGTAAGGTATTCTGTAAATTCACAAGCATTTTGGCAAAAACATATGCAGAGAAGGCAAATCCATATCCAAAAATAAGTGTCTATTTGGTAAGAACAAAATGCTGCTTCTTCCATGGTGGAAGTGGTCCAATGTAATCAACATTCCACGTGGCTGATCGCTCCCAGGAGTGGTGCCATGTGGGGGCGTCAGTGTTGGTCACTGCTGCAGCAGTTTGGGCACTCAGCAGCAGCTGTAGCCGGGTCAGGCTGAATACAAGGCCCTGTTGCTGGACCTGTGCATCACCTCCATCCCTGCCACCATGGTCACGTTGTTCACGAACCCACTGGGTGATGACAGCGATGGCCAGGGAATGAAGCTGACTGGTACACCTAAAACAGGCCATCTCATCCACTTGTTTTTTAAAACACTCCTCTGCTGAGGTCATCTTTTGGTGAATATTCACATGGAACACAAATATCTTTTTAATTTTTTTAAAATTTATTTATTTTAGAGAGAGAGCCTGAGCAGGAGGGACAGAGGGAGGGGGAGAGAGAAACGTAAGCAGACTCCATGCTGAGCACAGAGCCCGTTGCTGGGCTCGATCTCACGACCCTGAGATCATGACTTGAACTGAAACCTAGAGTCTGGTTCTGAGCTCCCCAGGCACCCCGGGACACAAGTATCTTTTTTTTTAAAGATTTTATTTATTTATTTGACATGGAGAGAGAGAGATCACAAGTAATCAGAGAGGCAGGCAGAAAGAGAGGGGGAAGCAGGCTCCCGCCAGAGCAGAGAGACCAACGTGGGACTCGATCCTAGGACCCTGAGATCATGATCCGAGCAGAGGGCCAGAGGCTTAACCCACTGAGCCACCCAGGCGCCCCAGGACACAAGTATCTTAACACTCTTTTCCCATTCAGAGATGTCTCCCCATTTACCTCCTTCCCACCTGCCTTGTCACCAAGTTTCCAATCATGTCCTTTCTGAGTGCATCAGCCAACCTGTTGGCTTCAACCCATGAGCTGGTACAGACCCACCCCTCTGAAAGGCCATTTCTCTTTCCAGGCAAAATGAACAACCAGCTACAGTGCTTGTGATTCTGCCCACTGGAGTAGTTCCCTTTTTAAAAGATATTTATTTGTTTATTTGACAGAGAGAGAGAGAGAGAGAGAACAAGCCAGGGAAGGGCAGGCAGAGGGAGAAGGAGAAGCAGACTCCCCGCTGAGACGAGAGCCTGACATGGGGTTCGATCCTGGGCCCCTGGGATCATGACCTGATCTGAAGGCAGAAGCTTCACTGACTGAGCCACCCAGGCACCCCTGGAGTATTTTCCTTTACCACTGTCCTTCAGGGATGTCCCAGAAGGGAGTTGTAGAGGGTCGCTGTCTATTTGGGGTGGTGCCTGCATATTGTGCAGACCCTGTAAACCAGAATCATGTTTTCTCTTCCTCAGTCCACTGGTCATGGGAACTCCCCAGGAAGCTGCAGACTGGGAGAGTGAAGGCGATGTCACAGGAATGGAGGCCGTGGGCGTTTGGGGCCACTTCTTCACGTAACTTGTATCTTCAAGCCCGATGTCATATATATGCCACTTTCATTTGATGGTAGAGTGCTGCTGCGCACACCCAGCTGTATGGCTCAGTGGGTTAGAGTACTCCAAGTTCAGGAAGGGCAGCTCAGCGTGCGTGGTGGTCCGTGGTTAAGCGTTTGGTGTTTACCAAAGCCCAGTGATGAGTAGGATCTTGATTCTCAAGGAAGATTTCCTGTCTGCAGAGGAGGGCAGGCCTTTGTTCTGAAATCCTAAAAGTGACCATCACACCCAACCCTTGATCAAGTTTATAGAAAAGAACCCAAAATCTGGGGATAGCTTTAGAAAGTAATTATCGGTGCTCATGGAGGAGGAAATCAAATACCTTTTTCAACTACTCCCTGAAAATGATTTCAAACTCATCTGGGCTGTTGTATTTATCAGAGAATTACTCTAAATTATATTTGGGTGTTATACTTCAAACATTCACATGTAAATACTAGTCATAATTTATAGCTAAATTATGCAATGAATATTCACTGTATGGGTGTCTCCTGAACCACGTAGTAAATAAAAACAAACAGTTTAGAGACAAGCAGATAGTTGAAGAGCTATGTCATAAAGTTAGGATGAGAAAAATCCATTTAGAACTAAGCATTCCAAACACACACCCAGTGCCACCACCACCGTCAATAAAACAGACTCAAATATCGAGGTAGCCGAAAAGTATGTGTTTTTCATTTCTCATAAATCTCATTTGGGGTTGGCTTGATTATTTTTGATTCCTTCCTTACGGAAGGATATCCGGTATAAAGGTATAAAGAGAATATTTTTTTCTCTAATTTTGGTAGGATGGTACTTTTTGAAACAACGAAGTCCCTGCCATGGTTTGCCTTTCAGTGTCTCTTCAAATTACACCTAAAATTTAAAATCGGTGCATTTCTAAGAACCTTGAGAAAGTTTCCATATTTATGATTTTGGAAAGAAATACCTCTGTGAGCCCAAAGGATCTGATGCGGTTTCGCTGTCATGCTTCTCAGCTACTGGCAGGTGCTAAGGTGTGAAGGAACCGAACATGTCCAAGGCTGAACTCATTACCTTCCCTCCACAGACCTGCTGCTTTTCTATTCAGAACACCTGCCTGCCAAGTCGCTCTCGTTACAAGCCTCGGAGATTTTTTCTCTCTCCCCACCTCCAATCAGCCCCAGATCCTGTCAATTCAAGTCAGAAATGTCTAGGCGACCCACCTCTCTTCTCCCTCCCCCTGCCTTCTTCTGCCTCGCATCCTCTGATGAAGCTCTGCCTTCCTGTCCTTCCCTCTTAGTGTTTCCACCTTGTGCCTCTTCTCTGAAATGTGGATCTGATCACTGTTTTCCTCGTTTTACAAGTTTGGCTGGCTACCCTCCGCCTATAGAAGGTAAAATAGAAACCACCCCCCCAACCCCATCCCAATTCATGGTCCTTAGGCTTTTCACAGTCTGGCTCCAATTCAACTTTTTAATCACACTAGATCGCTCCCCATTTTCTGAATTAACAATGTCAATGTCTTCTGTGAACGCATCCACACATCCACCTCAGCGTGGCAGTTAAAGGTTTGGATGCTTAAGCCAGGCTACCTCAGTTTGCCTCCAGGCCTCTCTATGATTCGCTGAAGAGCTTAGTTGATTACAGGCATTCTCTGTGGCCTGAAAGTCTTGTCTCTAAATGGGCTTGAGAGTAACTGTACCTACCTCATCAGGTTGTTGGGAGAATTAAGTGAGTTAACAGGCAAAGCCTTAGAGCAGAGTCTGGTACATTGCTAGTTCATATTTGATAAACTCTGGCTAGCATTCTTTTCTGTTAATATATGAACATTGTATTGACCTGTCTGTGAGCTCTTTGAAGGCAGGAACAGTGCCATAATCATTTCTGGATACCTGATGTGTGACTGAGGGTAGGTGCTCAATTAATGTTGAGAAGGGAAAAGAGCCAGCAGAAATACCTTAGTACCAGGGTAACTGGGGGAGGGACAGACCTTTGATACTATATTAGGTCATGGGGGAAGCATGAAAAGGTGGTTAGGACTATTTCTAAATAGGCTGGTTTCGGGGCTGCTTCATTTTCATCAGATAAGCATGCTGCTTATCAACTATGACAATGGTTCTCAACTCGGACTGCATATTAGACTCATGTGTGAAGCTTTTAAAAAAATAATGATGTCTGGAGGCACCTGGCTGGCTCAGTCCGGTAGAGCGTGCAACTCTTGATCTCAGGGTTGTGAATTCGAGTCCCACCTTGGGTGTAGGAATGACTTAAAAATAAAATCTTTTTTTTTTTTTAAAGATTTTATTTATTTATTTGATGAACAGAGATCACACGTAGGCAAAGAGACAGGCAGAGAGAGAGGGGAAAGCAGGGAAAGCAGGCTCCCTGTGGAGCAGAGAGCCTGATGCTGGGCTCCATCCCAGGACTCTGGGATCATAACCTGAGCCGAAGGCAGAGGCTTTAACCCACTGAGCCACCCAGGCGCCCCCCAAAATAAAATATTTTTTAAAAAATAGTGATATCTGGGGCGCCTGGGTGGCTCAGTGGTTTAAGCCTCTGCCTTCAGCTCAGGTCATGATCTCAGGGTCCTGGGATCGAGCCCCACATCGGGCTGTCTGCTCAGCGGGGAGCCTGCTTCCCCCCCTCTCTCTGCCTGTCTCTCTGCCTACTTGTGATCTCTCTCTATCAAATAAATAAATAAAAATCTTAAAAAAAATAGTGATATCTGCCCCCTCTACCTACCTAGAAGATTCTGATTTAATTGGTCTGGATGGAGTTCAGTCATCAGTACTTTTTTTTTTTAATTGGTACTTTTTAAAAGGTCCGCAGGTGATTCTGAAGTGCAGCCTATTTGGGAAGCACAGGTCCATGAGTGGGTCGGAGCGGCTCTGCTTTCTTAGACGTGGGCTGGCAGGGGATAGAGTCAGACCCGTCCTGACCAGGATCTTCAAGCCGTTGTGCCTGTAGCAAAGGTGTTCACATGGTGGTTGTGCCTGGTGACAAGTAGGGTGACTTTCCACTAGCCTCTCATTTGGGTTTCTGCAGAAATCCAAAAGGACACGTGGATTTATGCTAGAATCATCTGGGTCTCGTGCCTAGTGCCTGAAACACTGTCATCATCAGATCCAGAGCCCAGTCCTGCATCTGAAAACTTGCTACATGGCCCCTGTAAGCCTCTGTGGGTTTCAAGAGGATTGGACTTTTCAGAAATACTTTACAGTTTTATTTATTTATTTTTACGATTTTTATGTATTTGAGAGAGCGCGCGCATGCGCGCTGGAGCCGGGGAGGGGGCGGGGCAGAGAAGCTGACTCCGGGCTGAGCTGGGAGTGCAACAGGGGGCTGGACCCCAGGACCCCAAGGTCGAGACCTGAGCGGGAGGCAGACCGTTAAGCGACATTGCCACGCAGGTACCCAGTACTTTACAGTTTTAGAATACTAAGATTCCATTCAACTTAAAATATTCCGTGATTCAGAATGTTATTCTTCTTCTTATTTTTTTTTCCTGAGACCTTTTGTGAGAAATTAGGCTCAGTACTCCTATGCTGAGCTTACAACAATTTATGCAAGTTCATTGGTGTTACTCTAGAAGACACTGGGCATTCATATACATTTGTTCTGTTACTCAGCTGTCATTTTGCTCCCTACCACAATTTATGAAGACTCTGAGAAGGTTTCTCTCAATGATCGATTAATACAACCTAAGTGATAGTTGTTTTTTATCTTAAATGAGATTGCAACAACTTTGAACTGTTCCATGAAGCTTGTGAAATACAACCAGTGACACAACTCTGGTTGAGACTTGGGTGTGAATGCAATCAGGAAACAGTTCCCCTTTGTAGCCTCATCATTAACAATGTGTTTATCAGTACACAGTTATTGTTTATTTGCTTATTTATTCTGTCTTGTTCTAATAAAAGATTTGAGTCAGGTTATAGAATTATGCATTATATACTGGGTTACAAATACATGAGGAATTTGAGGTAGAGAATAAATAGGGGTAGGAAAAAACCATGAGTTCATGGATAGGATTCAAGAATGCTTGTCATGAGGTTCTGAATAGTTCCTATAGCCAGTTGAAGGAAGGGGCCATGACTCCAAACAGAAGTTAAATTGCTTGTGCATTTAAAACACGTGCGTAAACAAGAAGGCCTGAGGTCTGAGGAAAGCTTTTTGTATGGGTCCTTAGGAAGGGACTTCAAGGTAAATATGGTCAACATCATTAACACCATCCTTGTGATGAGCAGAACTGTTTCTTAAGTCTATTTCTTAACATTTTCTTTTTTAAAGATTTTATTTATTTATTTGACAGAGAGAGATCACAAGCAGGCAGAGAGGCAGGCAGAGAGAGAGGAGGAAGCAGGCTCCCTGCTGAGCAGAGAGCCTGATGTGGGGCTCGATCCCAGGACCCTGAGATCATGACCTGAGCCGAAGGCAGCGGCTTAACCACTGAGCCACCCAGGCGCCCCTATTTCTTAACATTTTCATCAAGACAAGTGACATAGCAAAGATTAATTGAGCAGGACAGCTGATCTTTGAACAACAAGGGGATTAAGGGCTCCCATCCCCCCACACAGTTGAAAATCTGTGTATAAATAACTTTTGACTCCCCTCCAAAACATAACTACTAGACCCAAAAATACAGAGAAAAAACTAACGGTTGCCAGAGGGAAGGGTGTGGAGGGGGATGGGCAAAATGGGTGAAGGGGAGTGGGAGATCCAGGCTTCCAGCTGTGGACTAAGTCATTGGGATAAAAGGTGCAGCATCAAGAGCATAGTCAATGGTATTGTAACAGCATTGTGTGGGGATAGATGGTAGCTATACTTGTGGTAAGCACAGCGTAATGCATTAACTTGTCAAATCACTAGGTTGTACACCTGAATTAATGTAACATTGTATGCTGACTATACTTCAATAAAACATATATAATAAACTGAATTAAATTAGCAAAAAAAAAAAATCTCCCAACTATTAGCCTAGTGTTGACCAGAAGCCTTACTGATAACAAAAAATGGTTGATTAACACATATTTTGTATGTTATATGTATTATATTTTGTACTCTCACCATAAGTAAGCTATAGAAAAGAAAATGTTCCTTAAAAACTCATAAGGAGGGGTGTCTGGGTGGCTCAGTCATTAAGCATCTGCTTTTGGCTCAGGTCATGATCCCAGGGTCCTGGGATGGAGCCCCAGATTGGGCTCCCTGCTTGGTGGGAAGCCTGCTTCTCCCTCTCCCACTCCCCCTGCTTGTGTTCCCTCTTTCACTCTGTCTCTGTCTGTCAAATAAATAAATACTAAAAAAAAACCCCAAACTCATTCATAAGGAAAAGAAAATACATTTACCATATTGCATTTATTAAAAAAAAAAATCTGGACATAAGTGGACCCACACAGTCCAAAACTGTGTTGCTCAAGGATCAACTGCAGTTTTATCAGAGCTAAAGTGGTGTTAACCAAATATGCAGCTCTAAAATTGAATATTTGTAAGGAAAAAAACCTCCGAATGTTTAGAGGAGTCTGTAGACAACATTCTCCATGAATGAACTTTTGATATGGATTGAGCAGAAAATAATAGTAAATGCCATGTACCAGTCATGCTAAATGTTTTTAACATATATCCTTTTATTTAATACTTGAAGCATTTCTAAGGTTCCTCTTCTTATTTTTTTTTAAAGATTTTATTTATTTGACAGAAAGATCACAAGTAGGCAGAGAGGCAGACAGAGAGAGAGGAGGAAGCAAGCTCCCTGCTGAGCAGAGAGCCTGATGTGGGGCTCGATCCCAGGACCCTGGGATCATGACCTGAGCCGAAGGCAGGGGTTTTAACCCACTGAGCCACCCAGGTGCCCCAATACTTGAAGCATTTCTATGTGGTCAGTGCTGCTACCATCACCATCACCTTTTAAGATGAGGAAACCAAAATGGGAAGGTGTTCCGTAGCTTGCCCAAGGTGACCCTGTAGTAGACTGGTATCCGACCCAGGTCATGTGGCCCCTTGCTTTCAGCCAACTGCTCTATCATTGTCTCCTTGAGAGTCTGGGATTATCTTCTCTGGTGGGATCATGAGGTATAGCTCTTCCTTTTGCTGTTTAAGAGCAAATGCATATGTTTTTACATTTAAACATACAATAAAGTGGACATCATGTCGTGAAAATTAAGGAGACTGCTCAGGGCTGGATAGCAGCCATGGCATATCCAACTGGGATGTTGGACAAACAACTGAATCCATGATACAGGCCACAGAGGTCTATGATTTTCAAGGAGGTTAGGAAGGGACCCAACAAAGGCATATGGGCATGGGGTAAATGGTGAAGGAGACAGATAAACAGACTGTGCCCCACAGCTCTTTCCTGTCTCCCCCCCATCCTCCCCTCTCCCAAGGAGTACACTTCCATGGTGATGGTTCCCTTTGGGGGCTTCCATTTAAGTTTTAATTAAGCAAAAAATTACAAGGCAAAACAATTTAAACAATTACTCTTCTATGCCATTACAACAACAATAATTTCTAAATCCCCACATTTATTGTTTCCTTCCAGTTATGTAAGCAATATATGTTCATTGCGAAACACATGAAAAAAAGAAGTACGAGTCACTCCCACCACTGGCAATGACTACAATTTGCATTTTTTAAAAAAGATTTTATTTATTTATTTATTTATTTGAGAATGAGAGAGTGAGTGAGTGAGTGGGAGGGAGAGGGAGAGAGAATCTGAAGCAGACTCCGTGCTGAGTGCCGAGCCCAGTGTGGGGTTCAGTCCCACCATCATGAGATCATGACCTGAGCTGAAACAAAGAGTTGGATGCTTAGCCAGCTGAGCCACCCAGGCATCCCTACAATTTGCATTTTGATATCGTCTCCAGTCTCTTTCCCCTATTTGTCTATACAGATATATGTACATGAAAGCATATGTAGTTCAACAAAGTTGTTTTATAACCTGCTGTTTCACTTAATAATGTATCATATGAGAGCACCGAATCCTAACCACTAGACCACCAGGGAAGTTTAATGTATCACGTGATTGATCACTTTAGCAACACAGTTTTTAAGTAGTTTCCTTTTATTGGATTTTTTTGCTTTCCCCAAATTTTTATTTAAATTCCTGTCAGTTAACGTACTATCATTGGATATATAGATTGTATCTAATCTGCTCCAGAATATAAATAAATAATATTTCAATAAAAATCTTTGTACCTAGCTCTTTGCTTAGACTTGTATTTCCTTTTTTTTTTTTTTTTTTAGATTTTATTTATTTATTTGACAGACAGCGATCACAAGTAGGCAGAGAGGCAGGCAGAGAGAGAGAGAGAGAGAGGAGGACGCAGGCTCCCCGCTGAGCAAAGAGCCCGATGTGGGGCTCAATCCCAGGACCTTGGGATCATGACCTGAGCCGAAGGCAGAGGCTTTAACCCACTGAGCCACCCAGGCGCCCCAAGACCTGTATTTCCTTTTAATGAATTCTCGGGAGTAGGATTTCTTGGTGGATATTGCAGTATGCCATCTGGATTCTCCCTTCAGGACCTGGGGACTGTTTCCCTGCTTCAGAGGGTGTTGATGACTGACAGCTCACTACTGAGTCTCTTCCTATGACTGCTATTGGCTGAAGGAAGTTGCCTTGCCTAAGGTTATGTCCCCCCACCAGGGTCAGCTCACTTCCAGTGATTGTGGGTGTGGAGGTCCAAAAACCTATCTTCTGGTCTCAATCCCAATTTATTTAGAAGGGCCATCTCAGCTCCAGCTCCCATGGGATCAGGTAAGGCCTGCATTTGCAGTGTGTCCCAGCCCCACGGCTCCTTCTGCCCAGTCCAGCTTCCCTCAGCCCCTCACAAGTGTTGATCGCTACACATTCCCCAATAAATTTCCTGCACACAGATCTTCTCTCAGCATCTGCTTCTCTGGGAACTTGATGTAAGACAAAATGTTACATACATTTTCATGTAATTTTAAATAGTTTTTAAAAAAGCATTTTATTCATTTGAGAGTGAGCGAGAGAAAGCGATGGGGAAGGGAGAGAACGAGGGAGAAGCAGGGACTTGGGGCTCCATCCTAGGACCCTGGGATCGTGACCTGAACTCAAGGCAGACGCTCAACTGACTGAGCCACCCAGGTGCCCCATAATTTTAAATGGTTTTAAAATAACAGGAACATAGACTTGTTAATATTTCAAGTTGGTGGACCTATCTGCAGAATTGAAAGAAATCTAGGTGGTTGTAGCAGAAAAAGCGGGAAGGATAGAGGAGCAGGAAGAGGGCGGAGAGCTTTGTAAGGGCCAGACCATAAAGGATTTTGCAAATGTTGTATTAGGGGTGTGGCAGGAAGCAGATGACACTTCCAATTGGGTAATATGAGGACAGTAATGAAGAGGCTTTACAAAGAAGTGGGCGGGGTTTAGTAAAGACTAGTAGGAATCAGCATCATCCTGGGGCTAGCACCAGCAAGGAGCCCTTAACCCCCATCGTTTGAAGGAACAGGTACTGGAATCCACTTGGTCACTGTGTGGAGAGGTCTAGTGGGTGGAAGCTGTGGCTTTCGGGAGAAGGACGCAGCCAACCTGAGGTGACCTGGCAGAGAGGAAGCCAGGGGGGAAGTTCCTCCCATTTGCCCAGCCCTTCTGGAAGCTGGAGAGCACAGGAGCCCATGCTGTCCATACAGCTCAGCCTCCAGGAACATAGCAGACAGCATGAGGCCCAATGAAGCATGGAAATGAAGGGACAAAGCAGAGATCTACAGTGCAGGCTTGGGCACAGTTCCAGTTTTATCCCAAGGGCAATGGTGTTATGGGCTGACTTGTGTATCTTGCAAATTCGTATGTTCAAGTCCCAATCTCTAGGATATCAGAATACAACTGTATTTGGAGATAGGGCCTTTGAAGAGGTAGTTAAGATACAACGAAGTCATTTGGGTAGACCCTAATTCGATAACACTGGTGTCCTTATAAGAGATTAGGACAGAGACATTCACAGGGGAGTGCCATGTGAGGACTGAGAGAAGGTAGCCATCTATGAGACGGGAGAGGTCTTAGAAGCTGTCAGCCCTGTCAATACCTTGATCTTGGACTTCTAGCCTCCAGAATGGCCAAAAAAAAAAAAAAAATCAATTTCTGTTGTTTAAGCCACTCGGCCTGTGGTATTTTCTTACGTTAACCCTAGTGAACAAACACAAATGGAAAATCACTGAAGGACTGGGAGTGGGGTGATACAATCAGATCTTTATTTGGGAAGATGGCTGAGGATTGATTGGAAGGTGGCCAGAGTAGAGGCAGAGACACCAAACAAGGCTGTTTTACAATCCAGGTGAAAGCTAGATGCCACTCCTAGCGGCAGAGATGAGAAGTGGACGGATGTGAGATGTACTTAGAAAATAAAATCAACACACCTTGGTAATGGATTGGAGAGCCTTTGTGTGGGAGAAGGAGTCATTAAAAAATATTTATTGATCAAGGACTCTATGCCAGCCCCTTTCTCTTCTAGACATTGAGGGGTGCTGATTGTCTCCCAGGTTTTCAGGGTACGCAAGTGAATGGATGGTGATCCCTGACATGGGACCAGGTTTTCAGTCGTTCTTTGAGTAATGGATATTTAAGTGGTTTTCAGATATATTTCTGTATGTCTCTCTCTCTATATATATATACATATGTATGTACAGACACGGGTGTTTGGTGCTATTACAAACAACAGTGTAATAAGCATTCTTCATATACATGTATTTTGTGTACATATTCAATTCTTTTTTTTTAAATTTATTTATTTGACAGAGAGAGATCACAAGTAGGAAGAGAGGCAGGCAGAGAGAGAGAGGAGGAAGCAGGCTCCGTGCTGAGCAGAGAGCCCAACGTGGGACTGGATCCCAGGACCCTGAGATCATGACCCGAGCCGAAGGCAGCGGCTCAACCCACTGAGCCACCCAGGCGCCCACATATTCAATTCTTTGAGCATGAAATTAATAGTTTAAAGTATAGGTGCATGAAAAATTTTAGGAGATACTGTTAAATTGACATCCAAAGAAGCTGTACAAAGTTATATTTCCTTTAGCAGCCTGTAAGAGTACTTGCAATGGACATTATCAATTTTAAAAAATTTTGCTGTGCCCATTTTTAGGGCTTTTGATAATATATTGCCTCAATGTCTGCTACAAAGGTCATATCAATTTCCACCAGCATGCAGTAATATTAGCTTGGAAATTTTGTGACACAGAAGTTACCAATCGCTCACCTATAACCATTAAAATTTTGATCTATAGAAATAGATATACATGTACATATATAAACACACATATATACATAGATATGTTTTCTCCACATATATGTATATAAAATATATAATCCCATATGTTCTCGATTTGTAGGATACATTCTATAGATCTGTATATATGTTCTAATGTCTTTATCTCTGTGTATCTATGCATCTATCATATATCAACACAGAAAATAATCAATAGAGTCATGAACCTTAGAATGCCCAAACATTAAGTGATTTGACTTACAGTCTACTTCAAACATGATTTCAGATGTTTTTCTAAGTAACCAGGGATTCCTAGACATGAGCTATTCTGTACCTGTTAGCATTTGCAAAACCTGAAGTTTAGGGGTTTCGAATATTTGATCTTCACCCATATTCTCTGCCACTTGCACTTTTTTTTTTTGGCAATCCAACTGCCTACCATAGAGAATGGATACCCTCATCTTTCTCTTTTCTCTAAGGGGGAAATGTGACGGTTAATCTTCTAGTTAGCCCCTGGATTCCTTCTCTGCCTTTTTCTGCCCTGCTCTGCCACTTTTTATGCCATCTCTGTCTCTTTTTCTGCCATCCTCTGGTGCCCTTGACCTCAGACTACTGGTTGGGGAAATTACTGGGAGGCCCTGGCAGGAGAATGGAGGGTGGGAGGAGAGGGTTGAGGTATTGACCTCCTCAGAGCGCAGGCTTTTGTATGGTAGTGGCCCCCCTCTGTGTGCTGTCCCTGGGTGTGTGTGTGCCCGTCTTCTGTGGCACAGCCTCTCCCTGCTCCAGTGACACCTGGAGCCTGATGGAGGTCAGACCTTCTCATTGTTGCTGGACTGTGTGCTCTACCTTTCGTCTGTGGTTCCCTTGACCCTGCCAATGTTTTTGCAGATCTTTCCTTCATGAGGTCCACTTCAGTTCCCCCCTTTTGGCGTGCCATATGTTTTCAGGGCCCTGCTTGTGACAGGGAATCATGCATTTGGTTCAGATAGTAAATTGAAGGCAAAGATAAAATGTAGGGGCCCCTCCGTGACATCCTAGCTCCCCCTCTTGCCATATCCTATAGGGTTCTTCTCTTGATCTGTAGAATGGCTCCATGGTCCTGTCCCCCACATTTGGGGACAGGCTCCCAGCAAGCCTCAGTACCCTGTACGGAGTCACCACAACTTAGTGTAACCCAGGGACAGTACAGGCCCAGAGATAGATCAGGAGTGGGGCAGATTACCTAATGAAATACCTGGTGGATTTCTCCCCAGTATGATATACACAAAACCATAGTCTACACTGGAATAACCTGTCCTAAAACTCACTGGTCCCCCGTATAGAATATGGACCAGAGAAGCAGGCTTTCAATTTATCATGGAGGAATTTTAGCTTAATTCACTTAAAAGCTTAGTTTCTTTTAAGTTAATTCATTTTTTTTTTTATCCAGAAAGGTCTTACAAATAATTATAGCATCAATTTGTGCCTTGACTGAACTTTTTTTTTTTTTTATTTTTAAGTAATCTCTACACCCAACATGGGGCTTGAACTTACAACCCTAAGATCAAGAGTTGTGTGCTCCATTGACTGAGCCAGCCAGGTGTCCCTATTGAGTTCTTAAAGTAACTTTCCTAGCCAACCCCCTTCCAATTATAAGAAGAAATTGTCAAGGATTTTAAGTCAAAGCCTTAAATGATTAGTTTTGTGTGGAGGGATTTTTAATTTTTTTAAAAATACTTTATTTGAGAGAGAGAGCTAGAGAGAGTGCAAGTTGGGGGGGAGGGGCAGAGAGAGAAGCAGATTCCTTGCTGAGCAGAGAGCCCGATGCGGGGCTTGATCCCAGGACCCTGAGATCATGACCTGAGCCGAAGGCAGAGGCCTAACCCACTAAGCCACCCCAGTGTCCTTAAAGCCCCTAAAATTTAAATACTAGATTTATTTTTGGTGTGGTGGGGAGAAAATGAATACAGGAAAGTACATGGGCAATTATGATCACTTGAGCTTTCATTTAAAAAAATTTTTAAAAGGCTCCCCGCTGAGCAGAGAGCCCGATGCGGGGCTCTATTCCAGGACCCTGGGATCATGACCTGAGCCGAAGGCAGAGGCTTTAACCCACTGAACCACCCAGGCGCCCCCAAATTGATATTTTTTAAAATTTGTTTTTCTTTTTACCCTTCATCATTAAAAATACCACACACATTGATGGATGAATGCATAAAGAAGTTGTGCTATATATATATACAATGGAATATTACGTCACCATCAAAAAACAAAAAGAAATCTTGCCATTTGCAATGATATGGATGGAACTAGAGTGTATTATGCTAAGCGAAATAAGTCAGTCAGAGAAAGACAATTATATGATCTCACTGACATGTGGAATTTAAGAAACAAGGCAGAGGATTATAAGGGAAGAGAGGAAAAAAATAAAACAAGATGAAACCAGAGAGGAAGATTAACCATAAGAGACTCTTTTTTTTTTTAAAGATTTTATTTATTTATTTGACAGACAGAGATCACAAGTAGGCAGAGAGGCAGGTAGAGGGAGAGGAGGAAGCAGGCTCCCTGCTGAGCAGAGAGCCCGATGCGGGGCTCCATCCCAGGACCCTGGGATCATGACCTGAGCTGAAGGCAGAGGCTTTAACCCACTGAGCCACCCAGGTGCCCCAACCATAAGAGACTCTTAATCATAGGAAACAAACTGAGAGCTGCTGGAGGGGAAGTGGGTGGGGGGCTAGGTTACCTGGGTGACGGACATTAGGGAGAACATGTGTTGTAATGAGCACTGGGTCTTATATAAGACTGATGAATCACAGAACTGTACGCCTGAAAGCAATATTACATTATATGTTAATTAAGTGTATTTAAATTAAAAAAAAATTTGCTGAATAAAGAAAAATACCACACATCAGTGAAGTCCCATGGGGTCTTCTCTCTGGTCCCATTCTCTTCCCATGCCCCTAGAAGCAGTTATTATAAAGAATCTGGTAATTCTAGTCCATGCTGAATTCATATATAATTCATTTATTTTACCTTCCATGAGTATTCTGTTACACAATTACATCACAATTTATGTATCTAATTTCTTGCTGATGGACTTTTAGGTTTTTTCAGATAGTCCTACTGCAGGGTTGCAATGAACCTTCTCATATATTACTCATTGTTCATTTACTTTTTTAGGGTTTATATGTAGACATGGAGTTGCCAGGTCTTGGGGATATGTTCATTTCCAGCCATATTAAAGAGCAAGAACTGGTTATTTTGGTCCATTGATTTGCTCTTCACTGCATACACAGCCTTAAACAATCTGTAATATTGCTTGCTGTGTTTGTTCCCGTTTCTAGGACTGTGTAGCAAATTATGCCAAAATACACGGCACAAAACAACTGTTTGTTATGTTCACAGATTCTGAGCAAGGCACAGAGGTGTCTGGGGACTTGGCTGGAAGAATCAAAGCTGGGGTGGGGTCACCCCCATGTTTGGTGACTGATGCTGGCTCTTGGATGAGCCCTTCCCTGGGCTTTTGGCCAGAACATCTCCATGAAACCTCTCCATGTGGCCTGGGCTAATTCATGACACGGTGGCTGGGTTCCCAGGGGGTGGGGGGAGAGTGAGAGAGAGAGAGAGAATGAGGAAGATAGAACAAATCAGGCAGAAGCTGTATCATCTTTAAAGAACTACCTTTGGAAATAATGCCATCTCTTTGCATTCCATTCATTGGAAGCAAGTCACAAAGTCTGGCCCATATTTCAAGGGACAGGAACAGAGGTTCCTACTTCTCTATGGAGCAGTGTCAATGTCCTACTGTAATAAAAACATACGGGAGGAAATGTACATTAGTGCAGCCATCTTCGGAAATAAAATCTGCCATGTTGGGTTTTTGTTCTTTCTTTTTTGTAGAAAAATTTTTTTTCTGATTGTAAAAGTAATACTACTAGTTGCAAAAAAAAAAAATCAGAAAAATGTGGAAAATATAAAGAAGAAAATATAGCCTATCAGGTATCCTGCTTTCCAGAAATACCCAGAGTTAATTTTTATGTATACACACATACTTTCTCTGAAACAAAAATCAGCTCATCATGTACATGATGCTTTTTCCCTTAGGAAAATGAAGAAAATAACATCAATATCATTGACCTTTTTCAGTGTTAACAATAGAGATTTACACTATCATTTAAAAAATCTTTTATTGTATGAATATATTGTTTTAATTTATCCAATCCCCTCTTTAGGAACACTTAAGTTTATTGCTAAATTTTCATTATTTTGTCCATATGTCTTAGAATTTATATATGGTAGTATACTGACTGAAATATTCTGCAACTTGCTTTTATCTGCTAAAATTATGTGTTGAAGAGCTAAACTAACAACAAGAGTCATTGTGTTAACTTCTACGAGTATTCGATTATATAATTATGTGCAATTTATGCATTTTTTTCTTGCTGATGGACTTCTAGGATTTTCCCAACTATGCTACCTCAAAGAGTGTTGCAGTGAACATTCTAGAACATGTCTCTTCGTGCATTTATTTTTCAGAGTTTATATCTACTTACGGAGTTGCTGGGTCATGAAGGTACATCCATTTTCAGCTGTACTAGATAGCAAGAACTGATTATTTTAGTCAACTGATTTATTAGCATTGCCTTCGCCAAGCCTCTAGAGTGCCGTTGGATGGATCTTGGAGGTTTCTTAGCAAGGACTGGTATTGATTAGATTCAAGGTGCTACTCCACTTCTAAATACGTGCTCATGGATGGTGGAATTACTAGAATGAGTAACTTATCACCACCTGCAAGAACGAGAGCAGGGCAGACCTCTGCTAGTACTTCTGTGATGTAGTATTTGGGGGTCATATATGAGAATAGTTTGAGGATCTCAGAAATGTGAACGTGTCCTGTCCCTTTAACTTATTCAGGAAATCTCTCACCAACTACCGGAGTTAAGCAAACAGAGTCAAACAGCTTTGGTACGCAATCACCAAAATGAGTCTCCATGAACCTCTGCAACAGGTGGAGTGACATCCCCAGGAAGACGGACTTCGAATGAGAACACGGAGAGCAGATGATCTTAACCAGTTTTATTACCCGGAGTTTTCCTGTTCTTCCGGTATTGCTTGTGAACAGCTTTGCTGAATTTGGTTGCAAATAGGGACCTTTACAAAGTCAACTAGCTCCTTGGATCAGGTTACATGTGGTCCTTTCCTGTGTTTACAATGGTGCTTTTGTGTCTAAAGACCTCAGTACATATTTAAATGGACATTATGGGAAGGTATTTGATCTGCTTTCAGATGGCTGGGTGTTTTGATTTTCCAACAAGAAGTTGGCCGTATTTCCTCTTCTGTCCTGATCATGTTCTATACTAAGCAACTGCACTAGATACAGTTTTTAAATGAAATATTTGTCATATGGTCCTAGTGCCAGTGAAGATTTTTTTTTTTAAAACACACGCTGTAATTCTTGTCTTAAACCACAGTGTCAGGCAATCCACAGTCCCACAACCTGTTTCTGCTTGTGTTCTTATTTTAAAAGAAAAAAAAAACAGGATTTCTTTTAGATTGCATTTTCTATTTTGAGTGGAAATATTTCACTGCTTTGTTCCAGCCCTGAGAAAGGAGTCAGATCGCCTCTAGGTAAGTGTTCTTGGCTAGCCAAGTGAATCCTTTCAGATTTTGGGTCCCTGGCATGCATGATCGGGCCACTGGTTTCTTCATGAGCAACTAGCTTCTGGGAATGAAGTGGAACTGCTGAGAAAATGTGAAACAAAATTCCAATACGGAAAATTACCCCACAAAGAAGTGATTTGTAAACTAAGATATGATGTCACCACTTGATTTTTTGCATAATTGCATTTGTGATTAACCCGGGGTAAGGATCTTCTTTGATATTTTAAAAGCCTTTGTTCTCCAACCCCCACTTTTTTTGGACTCTTCCTATTTTATAAACAATGATTACAAATGAAAATGATTGATGATCACAAACTATAAATGTGACCATGAAGAATGACCTCTAGGAAGTTTTCCCATTTATTCTCCCCCAAATTTGTGTTTCACAACCGTTCTTGAATGACTCATCGTATAAGCAAATTTCCCAGACAATGACAAGAAAGAGAAATCCTGAGGAAATCAAAATAAATGAGCAAAAACTTCTCTTTTTATTCCCAGAAAAAAAATTTTACTCGATGAAATAGTCACAACATAAAATCTGCCTTCTCAGTCATTTTGAAGGGTACAGTTCTGTGGCATTAAGCACATTTGCACGGTTCTGCAACCATTGCCACCATCCATCCCTCCATCCATCTCTGGAACTCTTTTCTTCTAGTCAAACTGAAATGCTCCCCATTAAACAATAACTCCTCACTCTCTTCCCCCAGCCCTGGGCAAACCACCATTATTTTCTGTGCTTATGAACTTGACTATTCTAAATTCCGCCTATAAGTGCCATCATACAAAGGCTGTCCATGTGGGACTGGCTTTCTTGCAGTTAGCATAATGTCTTCAAGGTTCATCTGTGTTGTACCTGTGTCAGAATATCCCCTTTAAAGTCTAAGTCATGGGGCGCCTGGGTGGCTCAGTGGGTTAAAGCCACTGCCTTCGGCTCAGGTCATGATCCCAGAGTCCTGGGATCGAGCCCCATGTCGGGCTCTCTGCTCCGCAGGGAGCCTGCTTCCTCCTCTATCTCTGCCTGCCTCTCTGCCTTCTTGTGATCTCTGTCTGTCAAATAAATAAATAAAATCTTAAAAAAAAAAGTCTAAGTCATACTCCACTGTATGCATACACCACATTTTGCTTATCTCTCTATCTACTGATGGACATTCAAGGAGCTTCTATCTTTTGACCATTGTGAAAGATGCTCTCGGGAATGTGACATACAAATATCTCTTGGGGGTCCCCGCTTTTGGTTCTTGTGGGTATAGACTCAAAGCGGAAGTGGAAATGCTGAATCGTGTGGTGGTTCTATGCCTTAGCATTTTCCATTTCCACCAACAGCACATAGTAAAGTCCCAGTTTCTCCCCATCCTGTCAACACTTATTTTCTCTGTGTGTGTTTAATAAGAGCCATCCTACTGAGGATGAAGGGTCACGGAAATCTCTAACGTCAACACATGGATAGATATATTATGTTCTTTTTTTTTTTTTTCTAAAGATTTTATTTATTTGCCAGAAAGAGAGAGAGAGTACACATAAGCAGGCAGAGAGGCAGGCAGAGGCAGCGAAAGAAGCAGCCTCCCTGCCGAGCAAGGAGCCCGATGTGGGACTCAATCCCAGGACTGGGATCATGACCTGAGCCGAAGGCAGCGGCTTAAGCAACTGAGCCACCCAGGCGTCCCTGATATATTTTCTTCTTGAAAGACATTTATTTAGTTTGTTTGCAGTTTTTCACCATGGAAACAAAAATATTACCAATTAAATCTTTGTGTGTACCTCTCTGTGGTTGTGGCCCCTGGTAAGCTTGTATCATATTACCAAAAGTTCAATTGCTGGATGAAGGGTATACACATTTACAATGTTTCCTCCTATGGGTACTCTGAGAGGGTCTAGCCTCTGCACTCTAACACCAAGAGAAGATACTACCAAGAAACATTATTATTTTGCCAATATGATGCTCAACAAGTGATATCTCATTATTTTTTTTATCATATTACTTAGTTTCTGGGGAGAGTTAATATATTTTTATTTTTTTATTTAAGCCCCACTCAAATGGATTGAAAATTGCAGATGAATGGTTCCTCCCCACCCCCCCCCAAATCCTCAGCCTTATTAACAAAAGGATAAATATATACTACACAGGCAAAACCAACACATTTTCATTGTTTTACTTTTCACATTAAAAAAAAAAAGATTTTATTTATTTATTTGAAAGAGAAAGAGAATGAGAGAGAGAAAGAGAGCACGAGAAGGGGAAGGGTCAGAGGGAGAAAAGAGGGAGAAACAGACTCCCCCCTGATCAGGGAGTCCAATGTGGGACTCGATCTTGGAATTCCAGGTCATGATCTGAGCTGAAGGCAGTTGCTTAACCAACTGGGCCCCTCAGGAGCCCTACTTTTCACATTTTCATATTTGATTCATCTACAGTTTATTTTAATTGTTTCAGATTTTTCAAATGTTTAGCTAGTTGTCACAACATTGCTTATGGAGTAGTCCATCTTTTCTCCACCGATTTTAAATGCCACCTTTATTATATTTTAAACTGTATACACTTGACTCTTTTTTGGAGTATGTGTTCTGTTGAATTGTCTGTTGGTCTTGTGCTATTTTATACTGTTTTAATTACTATAGCTTTATAATGTATTTCAATTGCTGATAGGACAAACCAGCTTGTTTTTCTTTTCTTTCTTTTCCCCAGACATTTCTTGCTGGTCTTCAGTGTCCTTCTCAACCTTGGCAGAACATCATAATCACTCAAGGAGCTTTATAAACACTGATAACCCTACCCTACTCCCAGAGGTCCTGGTTTGTTTGGGGGTGCAGTCTGGGGATAGAGGACTATAATCCCCCACCCCTGATGATTCTAATGTGTAGCCAGAGTTGAGTACCGCTTTACAAAACGAACTTGAAAACCATTTTATTCCATTTCTGTTATTGTTTTGATCTGTATTGTATTGAATTATAAATTCATTTAGAGGTAACTGACATCTTTATGATACTATGTCCTTCTGTTTGATTCAGTTACAGTTCTTTGGCTGAAAAATATCAGCAACAGTCTTGGGCTGACTTAGAGAAAAAGATACAAAAAGGAATTTCTGAAAGGGTAGGAAGTGGTTCACAGATGTGAAGGGAAGCGGAAGGAGCAGATCTGGGGTTGAAAAGGAGCAGAGTAGCCACAGGGACTTGGGGCCAGCCCACCGCAACTTCAGCACATCTCTCATCTCCACCAGCTTTCTCTCTTTGAGGCATTTCACTCAAATTTCAGGTTTTGAAAGAGAATGAAGTGATCCTTCCTCGGGTAGCTTGTTTATACCTTGGGCTAGAGACAGGCAGGACACTTTGGGTGATAGTCCCAAGAAACCTGCGCACAATGATCAGGGAACCCAGAGAAAGGGACTCAGCTGTTCTAGAAACATGGGCTTGGATTTGGGTGGGGGGCAAAGGCAGTTAACAGTGACGAGGACAAACAAAATGAATGTGTGGTACACATGCACGAACACAGCATTTCTCTTCATTTATTTCTATTTTCTTCAGTGCTCCTTGGTGTTTTATAGTTTTCATCTTTAATTTGCAGATTATTTATTTAGCATCTTTCTCTTTTATGCATCTCTTTTAATTTTTTCTACTTGGTTGTTGTCAGCCTAGAAGAAGTGTTATTTTTTTTTAAATTTAGCTTTACTGAGGTGTGATTGAGAAAGCTTTGTTTTTATGTGAATCTGACCACTTAATAGAACTCTCTAATGATTCTAACACCTAATGATGGTAACAAGCTGATTGTCTTTTCTGAAAATGACAATCTTGTCTCTTTATTTCCAATAGTTTACACACCTTTTTTCTCTTTTCTAATTGTTTTAGCCAGAACAAGATTAAATAATAGAGCACCTTGCCTTGTTCTTTATTTTTATGGAAATGATTCTTATATTTTATTATTAAAGTTCCCGCTATAATAAATACATAATTTGTCATGTTTAAAACACCCTTTTAAACCTTGGTTTTACAAAACTCGGTTAAGCCTTCAGTTCAGGTCATGATCCCAGCATCCTGGGATCGAGTCCCACATTGGGCTCTCTCTCAAATAAATAAATAAAACTTTAAGAAAAGATAAACTGCTCTGTCAAGATTCTCCATTCCACAGTTAGTTATCTGTAGTAACATTTATTAATTATGTATTCTTAGAAAATGTTTAGTTGTATTCAGATTTTGTATATATTAATCATATTAAATAAAATATCTGTCTACAATTACTTTTAATTTCCTCTGTGCCTGTTCCTTTTCCCTTTTTGTCTTCCTAATTCTGTATATTTGGTATGACTCTGACCTAAATATCTTTAATATGATGCCACTGAAGGATTTTTTTGGTGGGTCCTTTGTGAGTGAGGCTTCTTGCAGAGTTGCCTAAAATCTTATTGAACCCAATTTCCATCTCAGTTTAGAAAAGTAACATTTAGGGTCTCATCAAATGTTGCTCTTTTTTTTTTTTTAAGATTTTATTTATTTATTTGACAGACAGAGATCACAAGCAGGCAGAGAGGCAGACAGAGAGAGAGGGGGAAGCAGGGTCCGTGCTGAGCACAGAGCCTGATGCGGGGCTTGATCCCAGGACCCTGAGACCATGACCTGAGCCGAAGCAGAGGCTTAACCCACTGAGCCACCCAAATGCCCCAAATGTTGTGCTTTTTGAATTTGTGAATAAGTCCTAGTATTTATGAGAATAAAGTCTAAATATTCCTGGCCAGCATTAGACTCATGTAATATAGGAACAGTGATAGTTAATTGGTTTGACTCTCTTGTGGTTTCAAGGTCTACACAAATGGGGGCAAGCCTATTTGGATAAGTGGGGTCTCATGCTAAGAAAGCACTCTTCAGGGATGCCTGGGTGGCTCAGTCAGTTAAGTGTCAGGCTCTTGGTTTCTGCTCAGGTCATGATGTCTGCTCAGGTCATTCTGCTCAGGTCATGATGTCAGGGTGGTCGGATCAAATCCTGTGTTGGGCTCTGTGCCCAGCCAGGTCTGCTTGAGATTCCACTAGCTCTTCTTCCTCTTCTGCCCTGCTTCCTGGTCATGCTGTCTCTCAAATAAATAAATAAAATCTTAAAAAAATAAATAAAACTCTTCATATTATCAGGAAAAGGCTTTACCTGCCTGGTTCTAATGGAACAAAAACAGACCTATTTTTTAAAAAGATTTTATTTTGGGGGCGCCTGGGTGGCTCAGTGGGTTAAGCCTCTGCCTTCGGCTCAGGTCATGATCTCAGGGTCCTGGGATTGAGCCCCTCATCAGGCTCTCTGCTCATCAGGTGGGGAGCCTGCTTCCCCCTCTTTCTCTGCTTGCCTTTCTGTCTCCTTGTGATCTCTGTCAAATAAATAAAATCTTTAAAAAAAAAAAGAAAAGATTTTATTTTTAAGTAATTGCTACACCCAACATGGGGCTTGAACTCATAACCCTGACACTGAGATTGCATTTCTACTGACTGAGCCATTCAGACACCCAAACCTATTTTTCAATTAAATTTTTTCATTGAGCTGATTCAAGATTCATACGCAGTTGTAAGAAATAATGCAGAGTGATGCTGTGCATACTTTGTCCAGTTTCCATAACCAGTAATATTCTGCAAAACCATAGTATAGTATCACAACCAGCATGTTAACATTAAGCCACGGATTGTATCACATTTCCCAGTTTTGCTAGCATTCATCTGTGTGTGTGCATGTGTATGTGTGTATTTAATTCTATGCAATATGATCACATGCATAGACTTGCGTATCTGCCATCTTAGTCAAGATACTGAACAGGTCCAATGCCAAAGGGATGCCTCATATGGCTTTTCACAACCACACCTCCCTTCCCCACCCCTCTTGCTGTCCCTAACCCCTGGCAACTACTTATGCATCTGTTCTCCATTTCTAAAATTTCATCACTTTAAACTGCTGAATAATGGAATCATACAGTATGTAACCTTTTGGGATTACTTTTTTTTCCCTGATCATAATTCCCTGGACGTTAGTCCAATTTGTTGCATGGACCAATAGTTCCTTTTTATCGCTGAGTAGTATCAGATGGTGTGTAAAACCTTTATAGTAGAGGCTAGAGACCAAACACTGAGTGGCAATTGTCTTAGGATAAGAGATTGCCAGTTTAGTGATTTGTATCTGCAACCAGACTTTTGAGAATACAATGATGTACACATCTCATCCAATCTCAAAAATCTAAGAAAGTGCTCAGGAGACATTACAGTTGATTTTGTGTTAAGACCCAGTTGCAGTCATCTGAGTTCTTGGAAAACTCCATTCTTGGACTGAGAAGTAGTCATCAGACTAAATTTACAGCAGAAGACTGAAGCTTGACAGGTTGTCTTGGTTCAATGCCTGGATAACAGGAAAAGTAGAGTTCTCCTCTCCAAATGTCAGAACCTTCCAGATGGTTTTGATCAAAGCACTTCATAGAAGAAGGAACTTTCTTCCAGCAGAGTTTAAGTGACTTGCTTAAGGTCAGTCAGCTTTTTTTTTTTTCCTGAGCCAATGCTATAAACACTTCTGACTACTTGAATATATGGCTCAGTCTTCTGTTTTGCAAATAGGGTCCAGCTGGATAAATTCTTGGGTCTGGACTCTGGTGGATCCCATCCCAGAGAGGATCACAGTCAGGGCACTGACCATAGAGAGGCAGAGTGCTCTCTGTTTCGCCCAGCCCAGATCATACACCCACCTCTGATTTGGCAGCACAGACAGTTCCCACAGAAGGGAAACAACAGGTAGGGCCAACAAAGATCACAGAGTCTGCATCAATCCTAAAGGTTTGGATATGGCCTGGAGTAAATATTTTAGGCAATATACACACTTGGTTTTTGATAGGAATATAGTGTGTGGTATTAAAGATAAGGGAGTTGTGATGTAGAGAGACTGCTTGGTATTCAGATGGAGCATCATAGAGGGATGGCACATTCTTGGGCCCTTAGATTCCATGCTCATTTTTTTTTAGTACATACTGTTCATCAACTCAGGGAGACTCCTTTCTCTTTGTTTGTTTGTTTGTTTGTTTTGCTTTATTTAAATTCAAGTTAGTTAACATGTAATGGATTATTAATTTGGGGGTAGAATTTAGGGATTCATCAGTTGCTTATAACACCCAGTGCCCATCACATCAAGTGCCCTTCTTAATGCCCATCCCCCAAATACCTTATCCCCCTACTTATCTCACCACCAACAACCCACAGGTTGTTCTCTATAGTTAAGAGTCTTTTAGAGCTTGTCTCCCTCTCAGTTTTTATCTTATTTTATTTTTCCTTCCCTTCCCTTATGTTCATCAGTTTTGTTTCTTAAATTCTACATATGAGGGAAGTCATATGGTATTTGTCTTTCTCTGACTGATTTTTTTCACTTAGCATTATCCTTTCCAGTTCCATCCATGTTGTTGGAAATGACAAGAGTTCATTCTTTTTTGTGGCTGAGTAATATTCCATTCTATTTATATACACCACATCTTTATCCATTCATCAGTCAATGGACATCTGGGCTCTTTCTAATTTAGCTGTTGTAGACAGTGCTGCTATAAACATTGGTACAGGTGTCTCTTTGAATCACTATGCTTGTATCCTTTGGATAAATACCTACTAGTGCAATTGCTGGGTCATAGGGTAGTTCTATTTTTAAGTTCTTGAGGAACCTCCATACTGTTTTCTAGAGTGGTTACCCCAGTTTGCATTCCCACCAACAGTGTAGGAGGGTTCCTCTTCTTCCACATCCTCACCAACATCTGTTGTTTCCTCAGTTGTAAATTTTAGCCATTCTGACTGGTGTAAGGTGGTATCTCATTGTGGGTTTGATTTGTATTTCCTTTATGAAGGCTATTCTGAGTGTATAATAGCATTAGTAATCACTTACTGAATGCTTACTAGACACCAGTCCTTATTTTTTTTAAAGTAATCTCTGCCCAACATGGGGCTCGAACTCAAGACCCCTGAGATCAAGAGTCACATGCTCTACCGACCGGCCAGCCAGGTGCCCATGATAGCAGCATTTTTTGGTTTCTAAGACCATATTTAAAATTTTTAATTGAAAAATTTAAATATAATTTTGATTAAAAAATAAACTTACATATTTTTAAAAAATATAAATCGTTCTACAGGCTTTATTATGAAAATAGTCTGGTCTTTTCCTTTCCCATCCCTAATTCCTTTTTTAAAAAAAATTAAATTAGTCAACATATAGTACATTATTATTTTCTGACCCATCCCTAATTCCTATCAAGAGGCAAACACTTTCAACCTTTTTAGATGTTTTTAAGCCACTTTCCTCTTGGTTTCTAAATGACATGGTTATGCATCTATTTCGTGATATTTTAATTTTGAACCTATATTGGCTTCTCTCTACAAAGGATGAGGACTTAGCTCTTTTGTAGCTTTTGTCCTTCCCCCATTGTTCCCTTTCACCCAACAGAGAGGCAGGCACAGAGAGAGAGGGGGAAGCAGGCTCTCCACTGAGCAGAGAGCCCGATGTGGGGCTTGATCCCAGGACCCTGAGATCATGACCTGAGCCAAAGGCAGAGGTTTAATCCACTGAGGCACCCAGGTGCCCCTTAACACATCCTTTTTAAAAATATATTTAGTAGATGCTTAACCGGCTAAGCCACCAAGGCACCCCTTTTAAAAATATTTTATTTAATAATAGAAGTCTATTTAGTAATTCTTCCCTGTATGTTTTTCCCTATAGAGCGTTAGTAGCTAAAGCTCTATAGTAGTTTTCTTTTTTTTATAAAAGGGTATATGAAAGATAAAAATTTAAAAACCGTGGAGGCCCAAAAATGTCTATTTTCTATCCCATACTTGATTGTTAGCTACTCTGGGTGCAATTCTAGTTTGGGAACCATTTCCCTTTAAATTGTAAAGGAATTTTCCCTTGTCTTTTAGGTTCCAAAGAAGCCTGCTGTCACTCTAAGCCCTGATTTTTTGTATATGACTTGCTTTTTTCTTTTTCTTTAGAAGCTTTTAGGATAATCTCTATCTTTGGCAGGATATGGGATATATAATGTATATTTTGAATAAGTAACAAATTCACATTGTTCAGAATTCAAAAGGGTATAAAATGGTGTGAAGTGAAACTCTTCCTTCCACTCCTGTGTGCTAGCAATTTAGTCTCCTTTCCAGGGGCAATTGGTCTTAGATCTTTCTCAGGCATTCCTGCAGAGATATTCTGATTGATATTTTATATATATATATATACATATACATATATATATTTTACACAGATATTCTGATATATATAAAATATATATAAATATGTATTTTTACAGAGATATTCTGATATATATATTAAAAATATATATTTATATATATATAAAATATATGTTTTTTTTATACAAACACTGTATTTTCCAAAGATGACTCTGTGATATATTTTATCCCACTTTCTCTTTTTACAGCATGACTTTGGCACTCTTCCCAATGAGAATGATGTTTATTATGTCCCCTCGCCAAATGGAAGGACCTTTGTAACTCTCTCAGCCAACAGAATATGGTGGTTAGGAACAGGTCAGTTTCTGGCCCCAGGCCTTAAGGACGTGGCAGTCACCTTGTATTGCCTCTTAGGATCCTTGTTCTTGAAATCTAGCCACCATGTTGTGAGAAAGCCCAGGCCACAGGAGGGGCTACACGTAGGCAATTTAACTGAGGTCTCAGCAAATGCTAGGATTTATTGCCAAACCTGTGACTGAAGTCACCAGACGATACCAGCCTCCAGGCATCAAGTCCTTCCAAGTCCTTTCTGCCCAGGTCTCAGAGGCTGCGGCAGAGCAGAGACAAACTGTCCCTGTGCCCTGTTGGAAATCTTGACCCACAGGACTTGCGAACATAATGAAATGGATATTTTATTATGTTTTGGGTGGGTTTGTTACACAGAAATTGAACTAATACACATATTCTATATCTTGTTCTGGGCTTTTTTTTTTTTTTTTTAAAGATCTTATTATTTATTTGACAGAAAAAGATCACAAGTAGGCAGAGAGAGAGAAGGAAGCAGGCTCCCCGCTGAGCGGAGAGCTCGACGCAGGGCTCGATCCCAAGACCCCAGAATCATGACCCAAGCAGAAGGCAGAGGTTTTAACCCACTGAGCCACCCTTTGTGCCTTGCTTTTTAAACTAATGTATCTTCCAGGACATCTGGCTGTCTCAGTAGGTAGAGCATGTGACTCTTGATCTGGGGTTGTGGGTTTGACCACCATGTTGGTTGTGGAAATTATTTAAAAATAAAAATCTTGGGGGACGCCTGGGTGGCTCAGTTGGTTAAGCAGCTGCCTTCGGCTCAGGTCATGATCCCAGCGTCCTGGGATCGAGTCCCACATCGGGCTCCTTGCTCGGCAGGGAGCCTGCTTCTCCCTCTGCCTCTGCCTGTCTCTCTGTCTGCCTGTGCTCGCTCTCTCTCCCTCTCTCTCTGACAAATAAATAAATAAAATCTTTAAAAAAATAAATAAATAAAAATCTTGGGGCACCTGGTTGGCTCAGGGGGTTAAAACCTCTGCCTTCAGCCCCGGTCATGATCCCGGGGTTCTGGGATTGAGCCCCACATTGGGCTCTCTTCTCCGAGGGGAGCCTGCTTCCTCCTCTCTCTCTGCCTGCTTGTGATTTCTCCCTGTCAAATAAATAAATAAAATCTTAAAAAGAAATCTTTAAAAAATTAAAAAAATAAACTAATATACTTTACATTTTAGTTCATAAATGACACAGACCTCATTCTTTTTCAGCCTTGTATGCCAGTTTATAGATATGTTATAGTTTACTTAACCTATCTTCTATTGATATAAGTTTTAAAAAATTATTCATTAAAACAGTGCTGAAGAGAATAATGTTATACATAAGCATTGTTACCTATGTTTATGTATAGGAAAAAAATTTGGAAGTAAAATTTCTGGCTAAAAAATATGTGCATTTTTATTTTAAGTTATCTCTACACCCAAAGTGGGCTCTCTAGTGTGTTCTCTCACAGATAAATGAAATCTTTACTTTTTATAACTATTTTATTTTAAGATTTTATTTATTTATTTGAGAGAGAAAGAATGAGTAGGGGGAGAGGGAGAGGAAGAGGGAGAAGGATCTAGATCTTAAGCCTCTGGGATTATGACCTGAGCAGAAGGCAGACACTTAAGTGACTGAGTCACCTAGGAGCTTCTAAATAAAATCTTAATTAAAAAAATGTTAATCTCATAGGTGAATAGATGTCTCAATGAGATTTAATTACTATTTCTCTAATTAGTTAGGTTGGTCATTTTTTCATATTTCAAGGGCCATTTAAAATTCCCTGTATGTGAATTCTTGCCAATTTTTCTATTAAGCTATTAGTCTTTTTCTTACTATTTTGTAGGAGCTCTTTATGTTTTAGAAAGAAGAACCCTTTATTTTAGTGTGAACTGCAACTAATTTATCCCATTGTTGTTTGACTTTTGTATTTGCTTCCAGTTCTCCTTGATGATCGAAATTTCATGACAACCTGCCATGAGCCCATTACTGAACTATTTTTGTTCTAATAAATATTGTTATGTTATTCCTTTAATAAATTCCTCCCTTTTGTTCCTTCTCTTCTGTTTTTCTGGAAATAGTTGGATTGTAGACTTCTTGGATTTTCCTTCTAATTTTCTTTCTTTTTGTAAGATTTATTTATTTATTGGAGTGGGAGAGAATGCTCGGTGGGGGGGGTAGCGGGTGGTGGTGCAGGTGGTGGTGGGAGGGGCAGAGGGAGAGGGCGAGAGAGTCCTAAGCAGACTCCGTGCTGAGTGCTGAGCCTGACACAGGGCTTCGTCCCACAACCCTGAGATCTTGACCTGAGCCGAAACCAAGATGCAGTCACTTAACCAACTGTACCAGCCAGGCCCTTCTCTTCTGATTTCCTTCTTTTTTTCATATTTTCCATTATTGATAGAAAATATATTCAACTTTATCTTCTCATTAATTAGTGTTTTTTCACCTTAGCTATTGTATTTTAAACTTCTAACAGCTCTTTCTTGTTTTCTGGTTATTCCTTTATTCTCGGAGCATTCTGTTCTTGTTTTATGGATGAATTATATTTCTTGTTTTTCTGAGGATATTTATGATAAATTTTTGATATTTTTTTCTGCTCTCTGCCTTACCTGTTTTTTCTAAGATTCTTTTATTCTGTGTCTTGTTTGTTTGCTTTTCTCTCTCTTCCTGTTAGCGGTTCTCCACAAATGTCTGGTAATTTCTGGATATCCAAGAAACAAATACTCAAGAGTTCATCAGAAATTCTAGGTATGTGTATGTGGCAGGGGTCAGTAATCGTTGACTTATGGGATTCAATGTAGAGAAATAAGACTTTTTTTTTTAGGTAGAAATTCTAAAATCAGTGTTTGTATGTATTTTCCTGGAGCTGTTCAGTTTCCACAGAAACATACCCTCCAATCTTCTCCCTGGGAGTAAAAGTCTGGCTGTCAATGTTTTGATTGCCAAAGAAAGAGGATTGGAAGACTCATTCAAAATTTCAACTTTCATTAAATCCTCATTTTCTCAGGCACCTGGGTGGCTCAGTTGGTTAAGCAACTGCCTTTGGCTCAGGTCATGATCCTGGAGTCCCGGGATTGAGTCCTGCATTGGGATCCCAGCTCAGCAGGGAGTCTGCTTCTCCTTCTGAACGTCTCTCCTCTCATGCTCTCTCTCTGTCTCTCTTTCTTTCAAATAAATAAATAAAATCTTTTAAAAAATCCTCATTTTCTCTATAATCCCGTATCCATACCTTCACCTGTACCTGCTATGCACAAACCTAGAGCTTTTATGTACCAATCTTGCAGAGATTAAGACTTTGACTTTTGCCAGGGTTGGAGAGTAGATGTCACCTGACTAGGCAGGCAGAGGGAGTTGGGGTACCTGGGGGGTTTAGCCATTCCTTATAGAGACTTTCAACACCTCTTTCTTTATTCAACCCTATACATATTCCTGCCTTCAAAGGTAATATCCTTCCTCTAGCCCAGAAAATCCTTTTGGTTTAGGATGAGGGGAAGGCCTCCTTATTTATCCTATAATCACCCTATAACACAATATATTGCCTATCCTATAATCACAATTTATTGTCTATCCATTCCCTTCAAAGCCTTGGCCTCTGAAATTGAAAATCAGATAAATACACTCCTTTTCTCTACCTTCTGCTCTTATCTTACATAATGATCTGCATGACTGAATGGAACCAAAAGCCAACGGTAAAAGGGAATGCTTGGGAAAAAATATAATACCATTCTATTGCTCTATTATTATACAGTGGTACTATCTCAGTTCAAGCTTCTAGAGCAAAACACTATAAATGGGGTGGCTTGAACAACAGAAGTTTATTTCTAATGGTTCTCGTAGTTCTAGAAGCTGGAGAGTCCAAGATCAAGGTGCTGGCCAGTTTGGTCCCTCTTCCTTGTTTGCAGACAGCTGCCTTCTTGCTATACGCTCACATGGTGGAGAAAGAGAACATTTACCGCATGTCTTACTTATAAGGGCACTAATCCCATTCATGGGGCTCTACTCTTATGACCTAATTACCTGTCAAAGATCCCATCAAGGATTAGGGATTAAGCATATGAATTCTGGGGAACACAATTTATAGTTAGTTCCTACTAGGGGAAGTCATTTGGCATCTCAACTACATTGTCTGATTAATCCTCTCACCAACTCATTCTACAGATAAACAAATGGGTTTAGAGAAGTTAAGAAATTTGTCCAAAGTTACACAACTAGCATGTCACAGAACAGGATTTGATACCTTATCTAACACCAAGCCAATGAACTTTCCATCGTAGCAAGTGGCCTCTTGTGGATTCATAATAAGCCTTTGAAAAGTAACAACTAGAAACTAGGATCTCTGCTTCCTGCTTAACTAGACATCAAGGGAAATTTGATTTTAAAATCCTTTAACAATATTTATTATTGCTTCTTCTGTTGATTTTAATTTATAACACATATCATCTTGTTGTCTAGGATCTTTAATGACCAGCACATATATTGCAACTAATCAAACATATTTGGGGAGCTAAGTATTTGTGTTGTTAAGCAGCATATGTATTTACTATCCAAACATCTAGCAATTAACTTTCAGTGCTGGCACAATTTCCAACAAAGTCCAACAAATTATAGATGCATTTTAAGCAGTCTACTAAATGACACAGATTTCCTGATTACTGAGTCTCATAATTCTCTGCACACTGAACTGAACTACTCAAAAGCTGCTCAAAAGCTATCTGGTAGAGGTAGATTCTGCCTCTGAAAGTCTCCAGATTCCTCTGGAGGAAGAAGATTCTGTCTCTTAGAGACTTTATTTATTATTTTTATTAACATATAATATATTATTTGCCCCAGGGGTACAGGCCTGTGAATCAGCAGGCTTACGCACTTCACAGCACTCACCATATCACATATCCTCCCCAATGTCCATAACCCAACCACCTTTTCCATACTCCTCTCCCTCCAGCAACCCTCAGTTTGTTTTGTGAGATTAAGAGTCTCTTATGGTTTGTCCCCCTTCTGATCCCATCTTGTTTCATTTTTTCCTTCCCTACCTCCCAAGCTCCCCAACTCTGCCTCTCAAATTTGTCATATCAGGGAGATCATATGATAGTTGTCTTTCTCTGACTTATTTCGCTCAGCATAATACCCTCTAGTTCCATCCACGTCGTTGCAAATGACAAGCTTTCATTTCTTTTGATGGCTGCATAGTATTCCTGTGTGTGTGTGTGTGTGTGTGTGTGTACCATTTCTTTATCCATTCATCTGTTGAAGGACATCTAGGTTCTTTCCATAGTTTGCCTATTGTGGACATGCCCCTTTGGATCACTATATTTGTATCTTTAGGATAAATACCCAGTAGTGTGATTCCTGGGTCATATAGTAGCTCTATTTTCAACTTTTGAGGAACCTCCGTACTGTTTTCCAGAGTGACTGCACCAGCTTGCATTCCCACCAACAGTGTAAGGGGGTCCCCCTTTCTTTGCATCCTCTCCAACATCTGTCATTTCCTGACTTGTTGATTTTAGCCATTCTGACTGGTGTGAGGTGGTATCTCATTGTGGTTTTGATTTGTATTTCCCTGATGTGGAGTGATATGGAGCCTTTTTTCATGTGTCTGTTGGCCATCTAGATGTCTTCATTGCAGAAATGTCTGTTCATGTCTTCTTCCCATTTCTTGATTATTTATTCTTTGGGTGTTGAGTTTGATAAGTTCTTTATAGATTTTGGACACTAGCCCTTTATCTGATATGTCATTTGCAAAGATCTTCTCCCATTATATCAGTTGTCTTTTGGTTTTGTTGACTGTTTCCTTTGCTGTGCAAACACTTTTGATCTTGATGAAGTCCCAATAGTTCATTTTGGCCCTTGCTTCCCTTGCCTTTGGTGGTGTTTTTAGAAAGAAATTGCTGCAGCTGAAGTCGAAGAAGTTGCTGCCTGTGTTCTCCTCAAGGATTTTGATGGATTCTTCTCTCACATTGAGGTCTTTCATCCATTTTGAGTCTATTTTTGTGTGTGGTGTAAAGAAATGGTCCAGTTTCATTTTTCTGCATGTGGCTGTCCAATTTCCCCAACACGATTTGTTGAAGAGACTGTCTTTTTCTCATTGGACTTTCTTTCCTGCTTTGTCAAAGATTAGTTGACCATAGAGTTGAGGGTCCATTTCTGGGTTCTCTATTCTGTTCCATTGATCTATGTGTCTGTTTTGTGCCAGTACCATACTGTCTTGATGATTACAGCTTTGTAATAGAGCTTGAAGCCTGAAATTGTGATGCCACGAACTTTGGCTTTCTTTTTCAACATTCCTCTAGCTATTCAGGGTCTTTTCTGGTTCCTTATAAATTTTATGATTATTTGTTCCATTTCTGAAAAAAATTGATGGCATTTTAATAGGGATTGCATTAAATGTGTAGATTGCTTTAGGTAGCATAGACATTTTCACAATATTTGTTCTTCCAATCCATGAGCATGGAACATTTTTCCATTTCTTTGTGTCTTTAATTTCTTTCATGAGTACTTTATAGTTTTCTGAGTACAAATTCTTTGCCTTTTTGGTTTATTCCTAGGTATCTTATGGCTTTGGGTGCAGTTGTAAATAGGATTGACTCCTTAATTTCTCTTTCTTCTGTCTTGTTGTTGGTGTATAGAAATGCAACTGACTTCTGTGCATTGATTTTATATCCTGACACTTTACCGAATTCCTGTATGAGTTCTAGCAGTTTTGGAGTGGGTTCTTTTGGGTTTTCCACATACTGTATCATATCATCTGCAAAGAGTGAGAGTTTGACTTCTTCTTTGCCGATTTGGATGCCTTTAATTTCTTTTTGTTGTCTGATTGCTGTGGCTAGGACTTCAAGTACTATGTTGAATAGCAGTGGTGATAGTGAACATCCCTGCTGTGTTCCTGATCTTAGTGGAAAAGCTCTCAGTTTTCCCCTTTGAGAAAGATATTCGCTGTGGGTTTTTCACAGATGGCTTTGATGTTATTTGATGGCATAGATGATATTGAGGAATGTACCCTCTATCCCTACACTTTGAAGAGTTTTGATCAACAAAGGATGCTGTGCTTTGTCAAATGCTTTTTCAGCATCTATTGAGAGTTATATGGTTTTTGTTCTTTCTTTCATTAATGTATTGTACCACATTGATTCATTTGCAGATGTTGAACCAAACTTGCAGGCCAGGAATAAACCCCACTTGGTCATGGTGAATAATCCTTTTAATGTACTGTTGGATCCTATTGGATAGTGTTTTGGTGAGATTTTTGCATCTGTGTTCATCAAGGATATTGGTCTGTAATTCTCTTTTTTGATGGGGTCTTTGTCTGGTTTTGGGATCAAGGTAATGCCAACCTCATAAAACAAGTCTGGAAGTTTTCCTTCCATTTCTATTTTTTGGAAGAGTTTCAGGTGAATAGGTATTAATTCTTCTTTAAATGTTTGGTAGAATTCTCCTGGATGCCGTCTGGCCCTGGGCTCTAGTTTGTTGGGAGATTTTTGATGACTGCTTCAATTTCCTTACTGGTTATGGGTCTGTTCAGGTTTTCTATTTCTTCCTAGTTCAGTTTTGGTAGTTTATACATCTCTAGGAATGCATTGATTTCTTCCAGATTGTCAAGTTTGCTGGCGTATTGTTGCTCATAATATGTTCTTCTAATTGTTTGTATTTCTTTGGTGTTGATTTTGAGCTCTCCTTTATCATTCATGATTTTATTATTTGGGTCCTTTCTCTTCTCTTTTTGATAAGTCTGGCCAGGGGTTTATCAATTTTATTAATTCTTTCAAAGAACTACCTCCTAGTTTTGTTGATTTATTCTACTGTTCTTTTGGCTTCTATTTTATTGATTTCTGCTCTGATCTTTATTATTTCTCTTCTCCTGCTGGGTTTAGGCTTTCTTTGCTGTTCTTTCTCCAGTTTTTTTAGGTGTAGGGTTAGGTTGTGTACTTGAGACCTTTCTTGTTTCCTGAGGAAGGCTTGTATGGCTATATACTTTCCTCTCAGGACTGCCCATACTGTGTCCCACAGGTTCAGAACAGTGTGTTTTCATTATCATTTGTTTCCATGAATATTTTAAATTCTTCTTTAATTTCCTGGTTGACCTATTCATTCTTTACTAGGATGCTCTTTAGCCTCCATGTGTTTGAGGTCTTTCCAACTTTCCTCTTGTGATTGAGTTCTAGCTTCAGAGCATTGTGGTCTGAAAACATGTATGGAATGATCCCAATCTTTTGGTACTGGTTGAACCTGATTTGTGACCCAGGATGTGATCTGTTCTGGAGAATGTTCCATGTGCACTAGAGAAGAATGTGTATTCTGTTGCTTTGGGAGGAAATGTTCTGAATATATCTGTGATGTCCATCTGGCCCAGTGTGTCATTTAAGGCCTTTATTTCCTAGTTGATCTTTTGCTTGGATGTTCTGTCCATTTCAGTGAGGGGGGTGTTAAAGTCCCCTACTATTATTGTATTATTGTCGATGTATTTCTTTGATTTTGTTATTAATTAGTTTACATAGTTGGCTGCTCCCATGTTGGGGGCAAAGATATTTAAAATTGTTAAATCTTCTTGTTGGACAGACCCTTTGAGTATGATAGAGTGACTTTCCTCATCTCTTATTATATACTTTGACTTAGAATCTAATTTATCTGATATAAGGATTGCTACCTCAGCTTTCTTTTGGTGTCCATTAGCATGGTAAATTGTTTTCCAACCCCTCACTTTAAATCTGGAGGTGCCATCAGGTTTAAAATGAGTTTCTTGCAGACACCATATTGATATATATTTTTTAAAATCTATTCTGATACCCTGTGTCTTTTGTTTGGGGGCAGTTAGCCCATTTACATTCAGGGTAACTATTGAAATATATGAATTTAGGGCGCCTGGGTGGCTCAGTGGGTTAAGCCGCTGCCTTCGGCTCAGGTCATGATCTCAGGATTCTGGGATCGAGTCCCGTGTCGGGCTCTCTGCTCAGCAGGGAGCCTGCTTCCCTTCCTCTCTCTCTGCCTGTCTCTCTGCCTACTTGTGATCTCTCTCTGTCAAATAAATAAATAAAATCTTTTAAAAAAAAAGAAATATATGAATTTAGTGCCATTGTATAGCCTGTAAGGTGACTATTACTGTATATTGTCTCTGTTCCTTTGTGGCTTACTTTTAGGCTCTCTCTTTGCTTAGAGGACCCCTTTCAATATTTCCTGTAGGGCTGGTTTGGTGTTTGCAAATTCTTTTAGTTTTTGCTTGTCCTGGGAGCTTTTTATCTCTCCTTCTATTTTCAATGATAGCCTAGCTGGATATAGTATTCTTGGTTGTATATTTTTCTCATTTAGTGCCCTGAATATATCATGCCAGTTCTTTGTGGCCTGCCAGGTCTCTGTGGATAAGTCTGCTGTCAATCTAATATTTCTACCATTGTATGTTACAGACTTCTTGTCCTGAGCTCCTTTCAGGATTTTCTCTTTGTCACTAAGACTAGTGAGTTTTACTATTAGATGACGGGTTGTGGACCTATTTTTATTGATTTTGAGGGGGGTTCTCTGTGCCTCCTTGATTTTGATGCTTGTTCCCTTTGCCATATTAGGGAAATTCTCTATTATAATATGCTCCAATATGCTTCTGCCCCTATATCTCTTTCTTCTCCTTCTGGGATCCCAATTATTCTAATATTGTTTCATCTTATGGTATCACTTATCTCTCAAATTCTCCCCTCATGGTCTAGTAGTTGTTTGTCTCTCTTTTGCTCAGCTTCTTTATTCCCCATCATATGGTTTTCTATATTACTAATTCTCTCTTCTGCCTCATTTATCCTAGCAGTAAGAGCCTCCATTCTTGATTATACCTCATTTTTAAAAAAATATTTTATTTATTTATTTGACAGAGATCACAAGTAGGTAGAGAGGCAGGCAGAGAGAGAGGGAGGCAGGCTTTCTGCTAAGCAGAGAGCCCGATTCAGGGCTCAATGTGGGGCTTGATCCAAGGACTCTGGGATCATGACCTGAGCCGAAGGCAGAGGCTTTAACCCACTGAGCCACCCAGGTGCCCTTTGATTACACCTCATTAATTAGTTTTTTGATTTCAGTTTGGTTCGATTTTAGTTCTTTTATTTGTTCTAAAGGGATTTTATCTCCCCAAACAGGTTTTCTCTAATATCCTCCATGCCTTTTTTAAGCCCAGCTAGTACCTTGAGAATTGTCATTCTGAACTCTAGATCTGATATTTTACCAATATCTGTGTTGATTAGGTCCCTAGCCTTTGGTACTGCCTCTTGTTCTTTTTTTTGTTGTGAGTTTTTCTGTCCTGTCATTTTATCCAGATAAGAATATATGAATGAGAGGATAAAATACTAAAAGGGTGGCAAAGACCCCAGAAAAATGTATGCTAACCAAATCAGAGGTGACTGCAAACTGGGGGAAGAAGAAAGGGGGTAAAAAGAAATTTAAAAAAATATGTATGTATGTCACCCACTTGATTTTGGGTATATTTTGGTCTCTTAGAAGAAACTACCTCTCAAAATTTTAAAGAAAGAAAAACTTATGTATATACAAAAATAAGGGTAAACACAATGAAGGGATAGAATATGACTGTGCAGATGAAAATTTAATAAAATTCTAAAAAGGGAATTGATAAGATAAGTTGGTTGGGAAAAGAAAGAAGGAAAAAAAAAGGGGGGGAGAGAATGTGCTCAGGCTGGAGACTAGTACAAAGCCCTGTGCTAGATTTAGGGAATATTTTGATCTATTAGAAGAGATTGTATCCCAAAATTTTTTTAGGAAAAAAAAAACCTATATGTATACAAAAAATAAGGTTATATACAATGATGGATAAAATATAACTATAATAATGAAGGTTTAATCTTTAAAAAGATCTTTTTCTTCAGAAAGGTAGTGTTAAGGTAAACTAGTTAAAAAACATTAAAAGAAGAAAGAGGAAAAGTTAAAAAAATTAGAATAAGAAAAAAATAAAATTAAAAAATTTAATTCTGGGAGACTAAAGAATCATGGGGATAAAGCCATGAATTCTTTGTTTTGCTTTCTCCTCCTCTGGAATTCCACTGTTCTCCTTAATCAGTGAGCTTGATCTTGGCTGGAAGTTCTTGCTGATCTTCTGGGGCATAGTCCTGTTGTAGTAACTCTCAAGTGTCTTTTCCAGAGGCAGAGTTGCACCACCCCTGCCAGGGGCTGGGCTAAGTAATTGGCTTGGGGTTTGCTCTCAAGAGCTTTTGTTCCCTGAATGCTTTCCAAAGAGCTCTGGAGGACGGATTGAAAATGGCGGCCTCCCAATCCCCCGCCCAGAGGAGCCAAGAGCTTGGGGCCCCACTCCTCATTGTGCCCTCAGAGAAAAGTGGTCAATCACTCCCGTCTCCCTGGTCTCCAGCTGCACTCCTTGCTCACCCAACCTGTGACTGAGCATTTCTGTCTCTGGTGTACAGCCCTGTTTGGAGTCTCCAAACCGAGCAGATTCCTGCCTCCAAAGAAGGAAGGTGAGTCTCCCTGGATCTGCCACTTTTGGGGTCCCTGCTCAAAGAGCAGTGGCCTGACTGTGCCGTGGATCATGGTTTAAGGTAACCCCAAGCTGAGAGCTCAGTCCTTGGCTCTGTCTTTGTAGTTGGCTTCCCCACTCTGATACCTGGAGCTCTACCACACTCAGGCACCCCGATCTTTCTGTGACCCCGCAGGATCTGAAACCACACTGTTCCTGCAAGGGCTCCACCCCTGCTTAGCCTCTGAAGCGATGTCCCTCAGTGGAGCAGACTTCTAAAAGTTCTGATTTTATGTTCTGCTGTTCCACCGCTTGCCAAGAGCCAGGCCCTCTCCCACAGTCTATATTCCCATCACTTCAGATTCACTTCTCCACATGTCATACCTTTCAGAAAATGGTTGATTTTTTGTTCCTAGAGTTGCTGCTCTTCTTCTCTTTGATCTCCTTTTGAGTTTGTAGGTGTTCAGAATGGTTTGATAACTATCTAGCTGAACTCCTGGGACCTGATGTCATTTTAGTCCACTACTCCTCTGCCATCTAGCATCTCTTAGAGACTTTAGGACTTAACACAAAACCAATCAATTCCCAGTCATGTTCATTTCTTCCTCAGATGCTCAGTACCAGCAGGGCACTTGTCCTAAGGTTACACCTTAGGATGGAGAAAAGAAGGCAGGCAAAGGGAGGGGAGTGAGAAAGGAGAAGGATCCCAGAGACCAACCCATCAATCACATTAATCCAGGAGGTCACAGAAGCTAACATGGGTAATACAAATGTTAGTGGCTATGGGGTCTCTTGGCTTGGTAAGACTACATTATATTTAGCTCTGTTGCAAGAACCATTACTTGTCTCCACCCCTGACAGCACCTCCCCCTTTCTTTACCAAGAAGCTGGTCTGGTTTACCAAGAAGAGGGAGTTTGGACTAGGTGTCAGTCATAGGTGAATCCTTCAGTAACAAAGAGCCATTATTTAGTCCCAAAGAGAACTGTGCATAGGAAGGCTTACCACAAGGACTTCCCAACTTCCCATTCAGGGTTTGTCTTTCTATTTCCCCGCTGTTGACCATCTCTGGATGTTTATGTTATCTTCAAGTCCCATAGAAATTCTTTCCACCAGACCTGGCTCTCGTCAAGTTCCAATGAAAAGATTGTGTGATTAAGGTGCCATATTGTAGTATAGGACAAGACAACAAGCAAGGCTCCAAAACCAAAAAGAGACCTTAAAATGGTGGCATTTCAGGTACCATGACAGGTAAAGTGTTGGTACTTCCAATTCATATTTTCTCTGGAGCCAATTGACAACAGTAGAATGAATAAAAGTAAGTTCCAAAAGTCCAAAACCATTCCCTGATACTCCAAGGATGGGTCTCCGAGACCTCCCAAGGGGCACTTTCAGGGTCATGTATTGGAGAGACCAATTCCAAGTCAAATTCCAAGTCAACACATCAACTCTTTTAAAACCCTCAGTTTGTCTAACATCTTTGTTTAGATGTGGTCATGTGACCTGAGAAGGTGAAGAGGCCTTTCTGTAGCAGGAAATACACTTATCTCAGGTTGGCTGGATTGGCCTCCAAGTCAACACCCTCCCAACAGAGAAGTGGAAAGCCTGTGGGTATTATTGTTTTATTAACAAAAAAAAAAACCCCAAAAAACAAAACAAAACAAAACAAAAACAAAAAAAAGGAAGGCTCTCCCGTTGTAAATACGTCAGCAAAAGCGTATGTTCCTAAAATGATGAATAGTCCAGGGCTTCAAATGCAGTTATTGTTTAGTAGGATTTTGTTTAACTTAGTGCTGTTGTTAGCTGTAATTGTTCTGAAACAGGTGATCCTTCACTAGTAAATACTTTATTTTTTAGCCATGTAACAAAAATTCAGTGAGGATGTGACTTTGTGTAGAGAAATAGAATAATTTCATAGCCTTATGTATTTTTTGTGGCTGATATGGCTAGGGTTACATTATGTGTGGTGCTGTGTGACCTATTATTTTAACTTTGGTTAGACCAAGGATTTTCTGAAACGGGGGAGTCTCTCTGTATTACATATGAAAGTGGGCTGACCCCCTTCATTTCCCTCCTCTCTTCATGTTTCCCTGCATTTTCCTTTTTCCTTTTCCTTCCATGTCTTTGGCTTTAGTTTCACCAGATCACTGTGGCAAGGTGAGGGGAGCAGACAATTGTTTGGAGGGTGGGAAGAAAATATTAAAATATTTATTTATATTTGTTTTTATCTAAAAATATGGAGGTATTACGCCTTGCTGATATTTACCATATGGTTTGATCTCTGGCACTTCACTTGTGTGGAGTTTGGGCAATGGTGCCTCTTGTCAGGAAGCATCCTGAGGAAAGTGTTCTCATGTCAGGAGAGCCCCACATCACAGGGTGTGTGGTGGCCATCTCTCATTGTCCTCCAGGCCATTTTGACCTATTGTAGATTTACGTGAACACAGTTTCAGGGATTTATAGATTCTACTTCCTAACATAACTAAAATGCGTAAGTGGCTAAAAAGATTCCTGTAAAGAAATTATGATTGACGATAGAGCTGATAATGCAAGCTCAGGAAAGCATGAGAGTGGTCAAGAGGACCCCTCCTGGGATCCTTATCTGAACTTTTTGTCAGCTCATGTGTTCCTGAGACCTAACTTCCTATAATATGAGAGAAAACTTGGGAGATAATCCAGTCTTGCCAACCTGGCCTATGATCTTCTTTCTATACATGACATTATTTTTATAGAATTTTGCTATGTTTTTTTAAAAGATTTATTTATTTATTTGAGAGAGAGAGAGAGAGAGAGTGTGTGCTGGCACAGGTTGGGGTAGGGGCAGAGGGAGAGAATCCCAAGCCAACTCCCCACCGAGCACAGAAACCAATGCAGAACTTCATCTCACAATCATGAGATCATGATCTGAGCCAAAACCAAGAGCCGGCCACTTAACCAGCTGAGCCACCCAGGTCCCCCAGAATTTTATGATTTTCAATTTCAGAGATTGATTATATCTGACATCCCCTCCTAATTCTGGGTCTCTCTCTTGTCTGTTCACTAGCACTATTTAGTAATATGGTTTCTGTGGAATGCCATATCATGGACAGAATGGTTCCCTTTTAACATATATCTTTCAATTAGATAAAATATTGTGTTTTATTTATTTTTTATTTTTAAATTAAATTAAATTAAATTTTTTTAAATTTTTATTCATTTATTTGACAGAGAGAGATCACAAGTAGGCAGAGAGGTAGGCAGAGAGAGAGGGGGAACCAGGTTTCTCGCTGAGCAGAGAGCCCAACTTGGGGCTCGATCCCAGGACCCTGGAATCATGACCTGAGCCGAAGGCAGAGGCTTAACCCACTGAGCCACTCAGGTGCCCCTAATTTTTTATTTTTTAAAGATTTTATTTATTTATTCGACAGAGAGGAAGAGAGACATTGAGAGAGGGAACACAAGCAGGGGGAGTGGAAGAGGGAGAAGCAGGCATCCTGCTGAGCAGGGAGCCTGATATGGGGCTCAATCCCAGGATCCTGGGATCATGACCTGAGCTGAAGGCAGACACTTAACGGCTGAGCCACTGAGGCATCCCTATTTTTTTAATTAAAAAACAAACAAACAAACACAATAAACTCCACAACCAATGTGGAGCTTGAACTCACGACCCTGAAATCAGGAGTCACATGCTCTATCAACTGAGCCAGCCAGGTACTCTTTGAAACATATTTTAAAACATATTATTAAAAGTAATGTATTTTCACTATAGAAAATAGTTACTCAAAAGGAAGAAAATTAAAGAGAACTAAAATCACACTTCTAGGAGATAGTCATAGTTGATAGTCTTTTCTATTCATAAATATACCTTTCTTTTTTTCTTACACAAGTGGATTTTATTATACATCCCATTTTATGAACCACTGGAAAATTTGGGGGTAGTAATCCATGCAATGGATTAGCTAACTTGAAGCCACTTCAAAATTGTCTGTAGACAGTTGAAAGTCAGGCTAAAAATGTCTTCCTTAATCCAAATTTCATGCTTCTATTTTCTTTTATTAATTTGCATAACCTTTTGCTCTCTTTGTGGGGAAGAAAATAATGTGTTATCCATTTGTTGTGTGTTCCATCAGAATTCTCAGTCTGGCAGTTGGCTTCTGGGAAAGATTTCAGAGTCTTTCATGACCACGGTAATCTCTGCTTTATGGAGGAGCCAGGAAGCCCTGCCAGATGCAGAAAAATGCAGAGTGAGCAAGAGAGGCTCTGCTGCAAGCTTCTGCTTGGCTTTTCCTTTTCCATTCACATATAATCTCATTATACTCCTGATTCAGACCGTGGGCTGGGCCCTGGACGTTTGTCCAAAACAAGGAGAAAAACAAAGGAGAGTGGGTGATGGTGACCCAACATCTGGGCGAGGCCACATGCCTGCCCAGTAGGGGCAGAAGGAAAGCAATTCTTTTGAATGAAATTTGGATCTGCACAGGGAATTGTGACCTTGCTTCCTTTTGCTGCTTAATGGTTTTGTTTTATCTTGTAGAAAACCACATCCCAATTAGTATGTTTTCAAGAAGGCAGTGGCTATATCTTAGTCATCCATCAGATCCGCATATCACCCAGGACCGTGTCTTTTACCTAGTGAACACTCAGTAAACATTTGTTGTTGTTTGGGTTGATTGTCATAATAATAGGGTAGCATGCGTTATGCACGCCATATGGAACCTCAAAAAAGGAGCAGATTTGGATAACGAACAGGCGATGCCATTGTGTGCAAAGAAAACTTATGGGTTGACAGATATTCACTGGAATTGATCAGAGAATATAGCCAGGTGGCTGGATGTGTAGGTAAGAGTCAGTTGCTTTTCTATGGGATTGTACTGGCCTGAATGATGGTTCCCAGTAGATATGTCCACATCCAAATCCCCAGAACCTTGTACAGATTACTTTATATAAAAAAGAGTGAATATTATCTTACTTGGCAAGTGATGTGATGACATTAAATATATTTTTAAAAAGATTTTATTTATTTATTTGACAGAGAGCGAGATCACAAGTAGGCAGGGAGGCAGGCAGAGAGAGAGGGAAGCAGGCTCCCTGCTGTGCAGAGATCATGATGCGGGGCTCGATCCCAGGACCCTGAGATCATGACCTGAGCTGAAGACAGAGGCTCAACCCGCTGAGCCACCCAGATGCACCGACATTAAATATTTTGAGAGAAGAAGCTTATCTTGGATTATCCAGGTGAGCCCTAAATCCAGTGAGAAGAGGGAGGCAGAGAGACATTAGACACACAGAGGAGAAGGTGGGCTGAAGAGGGAGGCAGAGACTGGAGTGATGTGCTAACTGCTGGGCAGCTTCTGGGAGCCAGAAGAGGCCAGCAAGAGTTCTTCCTTAGAGTCCCGGAAGGGAGCACGGCCCCACCGCATTTTGTATTTCTAGCCTCCCAAACTATGAGAGAATAAATTCACATTGTTTTAAAGCCACCCGATTTGCAGTGATTTGTTACAGCAGTTTCGGGAAAGTAATTCAAGAACACACGGAAGAACGGGATGTTGTGTTTAAGCGAGTGTGCTCTGGAGGCGGACTTCCCATCTTCGGTGCTGACTTCATCAGTTCCTAGCCCGCATGTTGCGCGTGGTAGCTCCTGTCCCAGCTCGTGGAGCAGGTAGCGCGAGCATAGCCCGAGAGGACCTATGTCAGGCATATAGCAAATGAGCACTCCACGTCGGTCACCGTTCTCATCATCACCATTAATGCAATAGTTATCATCGCCAGCAACAGTGAGAAAATAGGGCTTGAAAAGGCAGGTGACACAGTGGTAACAAATAAAAACTAGGGAAAGAATAAATAGAATCAGTAAGGTCTTGATATGCCAGGTCATAAAATTTCCTGGAAAGATATTAAAGCAGACCCAGAGAAGGGGGGGGGGTCTATATTATGTTCAATGATAAAGATGCTCAGTAACATAAATAGGTCAATTCAAAATACAAAATTCAATACAAAATTCATGTCAGTTTTCATGCCATTCTAATCCAAATCCCGGTAGTTTTTTTTTTGTTTTTTTTTTTTTTTAGAAACTTGACAACTGACTCTAAATCAGAGATGGGAAAGCAAATATCCCAAAATAACCACTTCACACCTAAAGGAAAGGAATCAAACCTAAGAGTTTGTCCATATGCTAGAATACTGCGTGGCAATGGAAACAAACACTGCTTTTATCTTTAAGCTTTGTATTAAAAAATACTTTTAGAAAGGGAAAGGAACATGGAATGATACTTAACGTATGTGCTCATTTCAGTAAGGCTTTTGTGGAGCAGGCTTATTTCTTTGTCTCTTTGAGTAGTTGCAGTTTTATAACTACCAAAGTATAACCTTCCACTTTTCCACTTCAGCATGGTCGTTGAATTCCCCTCCCCCACCAAGGTCATGTGTCCTCATTCCTGTAGCTGTTTCACAGGACCGACTGCACTGCACACGGAAGCTATCCGGCCATGGGATGCCTGGGTGGCTCCGTCAGTTAAGCGGCTGACTCTTAATCTCAGCTCTGGTCTTGATCTTATGGTTTTGAGTTGAAAGCCCTGTGTTGGGCTTCGTGCTGGTCAGGGAGCCTACATTAACACAAAACAAAAACAAAAACAAAACAAAAAAATCCCCTATCCAGCCAGGAATACACATCAGACACTTGGGAAGTTTTAGAAAATTCACCGCCCACCCTCCCCTTCTTTTGATAAGCTTCTTTGGGTGGAACAGAAAGGGACATGCCCTCCTGCTTTTCTCATTCACCTTGGCAGAGAATCACGGCAGTGTGCTGAGAGATGATCATTGTGTTAGCTCTGTGTGAGAAAAAGAAAGTGTTGAAAGTGTTGAGAACCAGGGATCTAAAAGAAAGATGACATTCTTTTCCCTTAAAGGTTTTCTTTTCTCTAATGGATTTTAGATTGGAGCTGAGTCAGAAACCTGCAGTAGAGAAATTTGATGTACAACATAAGGGCAGTTTCTAAGACTAGAATATGAGAAGGGCTATGAGTCAGTGCCCACAGGCAGACTCAGATAACCCGTGGGGAGAATAGGTTACTTTCCCTGTGGAGAAATCTCACACTGTGTGGCAACAGGTGCACCAGAAGGGGCCCCTGGAGACTTTGTCTAGTGACTTGACATCTGGATGTTGCTTTGACTGCTCATAAGCAAGGACTCCCCAAAATAGTTCAAAACCCTTGTGTCCCTGTAGCAGCAATGATTATAGTCACAGCCAAGCACTCAAAGTCAACTGCATTGCCGGCGAGGCCATTAAAATATTGGAAAATAAATGCTAGCCTTTATGGAATCTCTAGCCCAATCCCCAGTATTATGTATTCCCTCCAATCTGAAAATCCAGCATTTAAAAAAATGTAAACAAAAACAAGTACGGAAATGTAAAAAAAAAAAAGGGGGGGGTGCCTGGGTGGCTTAGTGGGTTAAAGCCTCTGCCTTCGGCTCAGGTCATGATTCCAGGGTCCTGGGATCGAGCTCAGCATTGGGCTCTCGGGGAGCCTGCTTCCCCCCCTCTCTCTGCCTGTCTCTCTGCCTCCTTGTGATCTCTCTCTCTCTCTCTGTCAAATAAAAAAAAAAAATAAAATAAAAAAAAAAAGAATAAGTTGCCAGATTAGGAAAATAAAATTTTATATATATATATAGAAATGTAGGGACGCCTGGGTGGCTCAGTTGGTTGAGCAGCTGCCTTCGGCTCAGGTCATGATCCCAGCGTCCTGGGATCGAGTCCCACATTGGGCTCCTTGCTCGGCAGGGAGCCTGCTTCTCCCTCTGCCTCTGCCTGCCATTCTGTCCTGTGCTCACTCTCTCTCCCTCTCTCTCTGACAAATAAATAAATAAATAAAATCTTAAAAAAAAAAGTAAAAAAACCCCTTTATATCTTATACTTAAACTTCATATAAATCCAAAGGTTTTTTTTTTTCTCTTTTTGCACCAAGACATGAATATGTTTTAGACTTAATCATGAGAATGGAAGATTGTTCAATTGTAGGGCAGCATTGAGGAATGAATGGAATTTATTGAATTTATGTTCTGTATTATACTTTTATGCTGCTAGGGAAAGAACTGACAGGTTGAGAAAGTTATTAACTTCTTATGTGTATTAAAACAACACTTGAAGGCAACTGACTTTAGATAAGACAAAAATAATCATTACAGCCTGTGATGTTACTTTAGTTTAAATCCAGGCTGCCCTGAAGCTCAAATAGCGATAAAGAGCAAGGGTAGGATGAATGTTTTCATTGAAGTCGTAACTTCAAATATTGAGAGGCTCTTGGGAGGTTATCCAGTCTATTCTCAGTCTTTGACAGGATTATAGTTAAATCAGCTCAAGCAGATGGCAATCCATCTTATTTCTAAAATTGCCCACTCAAAAAATTCCACATGATTCTCTCTGTAGTTCTTTCTATAACCTTAACTTCTCTTTTTCTTTCTTTTTTTTAGTCATCCGTCACCATACAAAGGTAATGCACTATTCCTGACTATATTCTCCATGCTGAACATTATATCCCCTTGACATATTTATGGAAGACTGTACTTCTTACTCCCTTTCGCCCCTGTTGCCCACCCCCAACCCCTTGCCTCCTAGGGCAGGAACCAATCTTTTTTCTGTTTCTATGGGTCTGGGTTTTGTTTGTTTTGTCAGATGTTTTTTTCTGCATCTATTGAGATGATCATATGGTTTTTATCCTTCATTTTGTAATGTGGTGTATCACATTGATTGATTTGCGAATGCTGAGCCATCCTTGCATCCCTAGAATAAATCTCATTTGATCATTGTATAATTGTTTTGATATATTGTTGAATTCAGTCTGCTAATATTTTGTTGGGGATTTTTGCACTTATGTACATCAAGGATATTGTCCTGTAGTTTCCTTTTTTGTGGTGTTCTTTTCTTACTGGTATCAGAGCAATGTTGGACTCATAAAATGGGTTTGGAAGTACTCCCTCCTCTTTAATTCTTTGGAAGAGTTTGAGTGTAGGTATTAAATCTCTAATGTTTGGTAGAATTCACCAGTGAGGTCATCTGATCCTGGACTTTCATTTGTTGGGAGAGTTAATCGCCTTACTAGTAATTGGTGTATTCAGATTTTCTTTTTTTTTTTTTTTAAGATTTTATTTTTATTTATTTGAGAGAGATAGTGAGAGAGAGCCTGAGTGAGAAGAAGGTCAGAGAGAGAAGCAGACTCCCCATGGAGCTGGGAGCCCGATGCGGGACTCGATCCCGGGACTCCGGGATCATGACCTGAGCCGAAGGCAGTTGTCCAACCAACTGAGTCACCCAGGCGTCCCATATTCAGATTTTCTATTTCTTCATAACTCAATCTTGGAAGATTATAAACTTCTAGGAATTTGTCAGTTTCTTCTAGGTTGTTCAGTTTGTTGGCAGGTACTGGTTTGTAGTTTCTTACGGTCCTTGTATTTCTATCAATTGTAACTTCTTTTTCATTATTTTATTTTATTTCTTTGAGCTTTCTTTCTCTCTCTAAAGAAACTGCTGCTAGTTTTGTTTTTTAAGTCTTTTCTATTTTCTTTTTAGTCTCTATTTCATTTATTTCTGCTCTGATCTTTGTTATTTCCTTCCTTCTACTAACATTAGGCTTTGTTTGTTCTTTTTCTTCTAGTAGGTGTAAAGGTAGATTATTTATTAGAAATTTCTCTTATTTCTTCAGGTAGGCCTGTATTGCCATGAACTTCGCTCTCACAACCACTTCTGCTGCATCCATAGATTCTGGACTGTCATATTTCTGGGGCACCTGGGTGGCTCAGTCGTTAAGCATCTGCCCTTGGCTCAGGTCATGATCCCAGGGTCCTGGGTTTGAGCCCCACATTGGGCTCCCTACTCAGTGGGAAACCTGCTTCTTCCCCTCCCACTTCCCCGGCTTTGTTCCTACTCTTGCTGTATCTCTCTCTGTCAAATAACTAAAATTTTGAAAAAAAAGCTCGTTTTCATTGTCTCTAGGTATTTTAAAATTTCTCCTTTGATTTTTTTCCTAAGACTCAGTAGTTGTTCAATAGTATGCTATTTAATTTCCATGTATTTGTTGTTTTTCCAGTTTCCTTTTTGTGATTGATTGCTCATTTCATAACATTGTGGTCAGAAAAGATGCCTGGTAAGAAAAAAAAAAATAAAGAAAGCAAGAAAAGATGTTTGGTATGATTCCAGTCTTCCTGAATTTATTGAGACTTATTTTGTTGTCCAGCATGTGATCTATCCTGGAGAATGTTCCATATGAGCTTGAGAAGAATGTGCATTCTGCTGCTTTTGTCTGAAATGGTATGTATGTATCTATTAAGTCCATCAGGTCTAATGTATTGTTTAAGGCTGATGTTTCCTTATTGATTTCCTGTCTGGATAATCTATTCATTGATGCGAGTGGGGTATTAAAGTCCTCTCGTACTATTATATTGCTGTCAACTTCTTCCCTTAGGTCTGTTAATATTTGCTTTATATATTTTGGTGCTTCTATGTTGGATGCATAAATTTTTATAAATGTTATATCTTTTTCCATATTGACCACTTTGTCATTGTGTAATGCCCATCTTTGTCTTTTATTAGTCTTTTTTTTTTTTTTTTGAAGTCTATTTTGTCTGATATGAGTTTGGCTACCCCAGCTTTCGCTCAGTTTCCATTTGCATGACACATCTTTTTTCATCCCTTCATTTTCAGGGAGTTTTTTCAAGGATTTCTATGTGTCCATTTCTGAAGTGAGTCTTTTGTAGGCAGCATATAAATGGGTCTTTTCTTCTTTTTTTAATCCCAACTTTTCTTTTAATCTGAGGGGACATCTTCTTTTAATTCCTTTTTAATTCAAAGGGAACATATAAGGCAGCTTGCATATGTCCCCCTCATCACAAAGGGGACAGAATTATCTTTCGCTATCTGTGATGATTTATAAACAATACTAAATCATATACCAATCCTTTGTTCTTCTGAATCCAACTTCACAAACATTCTGCCTGTCTAAGCAACCTCTCGTCCTTGTTTCCCTCAATTGTTTCCTTCCCCTCCCATTCAGAATTTCCCAGGAGGGTTTGTAGAAGACTTTAATGCCTTGGGAATAGGAAAAGCAACCCTGCCTCAGCCCATAGGGATTTGTCAGCACCACGGACAGTAACTCACAATGCAAGCCTTCTACTGAGGCCATCTTGCCAGGTGAGCAATATCTTTGAAGGACTTCCTCCACATATTCCCCTTCTTTTCCTAGCCTTCTACTTTTTAAGGCAAATCACTTTAATTTCACCAATGCCAGTAGAGGCAGAGGAGTCCACAACTCATTATCTCTGAGACTCACAGACTCAGGCTGCCAGGAGGTAGGCCCATCTAGGCTTGCTCAGGTCAGCCCATCACTTGGTCCTTGGGTTCAGGGAACAAGTACAAAAGAGGTAGCGCAGAAGGATGGACTAGGCAAGAAAGGTAACTCCTCCATTTCTTCTGTTGCAGATGCCTCTATTAATTATATTTCATAAAAGGTTAGTGTTCCCTCAAATATGCCATTCCTCACAGTTCCTGTTTTCTGGTTAGCAAACATTTGTTTTATCTTTAAATCTATCAAAAATTAGCTCAGCAGTCTTGGCTACATCACCTAAAATTTCTGTCTAATCTTACAGATTTCACAATACTTCTCAAATTTTTAAGTGCATGCCAACATGGAAATTATCCAACAGATACATTTGCTAATGTGTGAATGACACACACATAAGTTTACTCATTAAGAACAGATTGGAAGCAACATGAAAATCTATCACTACAAAACTGTTTAAATAAATTATACATTTATACAATTGGATATTATGAAAATGTAAGAAAGAGGAAGTTCACTACATACTGATATGAAAGATCTCCAGAACATGCCACAAAATGAAAAAAGGCTAGGTCGGAACCACATATTTATGTAAAAAGGAAGAAAACCATGTGTAGTTATGTAAGCTTGTATAAGCATACAATCTCTCCTGGGGGCTAGATAGGAAACAGGCCAGTTGCCTCCAGGAAGGGAAACTGGGTACCTGGGGTGAGATGTGGAGGGAGGTTTGCTTCTGTATACCTCTATGTGCCTTTAAAAAAGTTTTTTTTTAAAGTAAACTCTATGCCCAACATATTTTGAACTTATGGCCTTGAGATTAAGAATTGCACACTCTACAGACTGAAGCAGCCAGGCACCCCGCTTTATGTGCCTTTTGAATTGTGAGTAATGTGAATATTTTAACTATGTAGAACAGAATACATTTAATAAAAATGAAACAAATTACCCGTGACTCTGTTTCCTCATCTATGAAATGGGACATAGCCATACCCCTTTGATTGTACTGAGAATCAAAGAGAATGATGTATGTAAACGTGCTCTGAAAAATACCAATGTTCTTTACGTATAATCTTTATTTTGAGTATTTTAATAATATATGGACACTCTTTAAATTTTGGAGTGCAGAACTAGACATAGTTTAATATAAATTAAGTATTCGTGAAGCATTTTAGAGTTTATTAGTCCAGTACAGTTACCATATAAAGGGACTCTATGCTATGCTTCCTACTGCACTTTTTCTCTTCCTGCAGGTCAGGATAATTTTTGCCTGCAATAAGTGGTGCTTCCTAGCTGCTTCAGAAGAGGGTGGAAAATGCTCGGGTGCCAGCAGGGTCCTAATGAGATCAGTGAGTAGCTGGTAGAAAACTGCCTCGTCGGAGAAAAGAAGGGAAACAGCTGGAGCATTAAAAAGCGTGTGTAACCCACTGAGACACTGGACTGGAAATTCCGTTGTTTAATATTTAGAAGGAAGAAACACTATACTTTCCTTTCTGGAAAAAAAAAATCCTCTGGGTCCTGTACAACACATTTAAAAAAGTAATAATAAAAGCCAGTTTAGAGGGGTTTCTTGTCCATCCTATAAGAAAGGAAACTTGAAAGAGGGTAGCACATAGTATCCCGAAGAGATGTGTTAAAAAAGGATCCCCAGCTTTCCACATCCCGAAGAGGTCCCCTTTGTCCTTCTACACCTCATTAAATATGTGAACAAGTACAAGACTCAGAACCTCTGTAGGGACTCCTGGCCTCGACTGGGAGAAAAAAATACGATGAGAGATTTGTAGGTCTTTGTAAAGTGGACCACAGTATAACAGAAAAATAAAATAAAGCTCCTTGGGTACTACTGAGGGAGAAGACTATAAAGAGGAAAATAAACCCACACTCTCATTTCAGTTTTTTTCTCCTTGGGAATATATTTTTTTTCTGCAGAGTGCCAAGAAAATTTCAAGAAATTTTCAAGAAATTTTAAGAAATGCCAAGAACATTTCATTTATTTTCTGAATGTCTCCTCTATTTTTCATTCTTCTCTTCCTCTACCCTCCCTGCTTCTACCTTCCTCTCTTCTTCTTCCTCTTCTCTTTGTCCTTCTGTATTAGGAGTTGGCATACTTTTCTGCAAAGGGCCAGAAAGTTAAGTATATTGGCTTTTTGGGCCATGCAGGCTCTGTGGCAACAACCCAACGGATCTTGTCACATGACAATGGCCATGGGCAATTCAGAAATAATGGGTGCAGCTGTGTTCCCATCACCCTTCCTTCACAAAAACCACAGGTTCTAGATTCTCTGCCCCTGTTACGTGTTGTGATAGTTTAAATAAAGCTTACAGAAGATAGACAGTCATCAGTAAGTGTTTGGGACAACAGGTAGTTATCTAGAAGAAAATAAATAGACATCCATGCTATACACTTCTTAAAAAAGATAAAAGATTTTAATGTTAAAATAATACGCAACGCCAATATGAGAAAAGAACCTAGGAAAATTATTTTAACCCTTCAACATAGGAAGGGTGAAACCTTTCTAAGTATTAAATAAAATTGTTAAAATGATAGATTCAATTAATTAACATGTTTGCATAAAAACTACTATAAGCGAAGTCACAAGACAAGTTGGAAAAAATATTGCAACTCATGTCACAGACAATGGGGTAATGTTCTTAACATGTTGATTTCTACACATCATTAAGAAAAATAAACAACCATTTACTAGAAAGATTGGGGAAATGCTATCACTAGCATCCACAGAAAAGATAATGCAAAAACTTGTCAAATATTTTTAAAGAAATGTTCTACATTATTCATAATAGAAGATGCCCAAATTCAAATTATACTTACGTATGAGTTCTCACATATCAGATCGGTAAATGTTCTGATATTTTATAAAAATTGGTTTGGTAAGGCCTCTTTATGTAGTTGTGATAAATTAGTATGACCTCTGTAGAGGACAATTCGGCAATATCTGGCAAAATTTGAAATGAATGTATTTTACTCTAATTATTTATTTATTTTTTTAAAGATTTTACCTATTTATTTGAGAGAGAGACAGCGAGAGAGAGCATGAGAGGGGAGAAGGCCAGAGGGAGAAGCAGACTCCCTGAGGAGCTGGGAGCCGCATGTTGGACTCGATCCAGGGGTTCCCGGATCATGACCTGAGCCAAAGGCAGTCGCCCAACCAACTGAGCCACCCAGGCGCCACGAAATGAACGTATTTTTTAACAAAACAGTTCATTTAAAAGATTTTTTTTTCAAGATTTTATTTATTAATTTATTTATTTATTTGTCAGAGGGAGAGAGAGAGAGAGAGCACAAGCAGGCAGAGTGGCAGGCAGAGGCGGAGAGAGAAGCAGACTCTCTGCTGAGCAAGGAGCCAGATGTGGGACTCAATCCCAGAACCCTGGGATCATGACCTGAGCCAAAGGCAGATGATTAACCAACTGAGCCACCCAGGCATCCCTAACACAACAGTTCATTTAAAAGTGTTTAATCAATAGATATACCTGGGCATATGCAAAATGATATCTATACAATGTTAGCTATTGTTGTACTTCTTGTAACAGCAAGAAAAGGAAGTGACCTAGATGTTCCTCCATAGGGGCCTTCCTAAATCTATTATGACACATCCAGAGGGTGGTAGCTTTATAGCTACTATGGGGCTATACAGATAAGAAACTCTTGGGGTACATGACTGGCTCAGTTGTTAGAACATTTGACTCTTAAGAAAAAAAAAAAGAACATTTGACTCTTGATCTCAAGGTTATGAGTTCAAACCCCATGCTGGGTGTGGAATTTACTTAAAGAGAAAAAAAAAAAAAAAGAAAAGTGAAAAAACCTCTTTATGTTCGGATATGGACAAATCTTAAAGATACATTCTTAGAAAAAAAGAAAACTGCCGAACAGTGTGTATGGTGTGTTTCCAGTTTTATAAAAGGAAGACAGAGTACCTATCTGTATCTGTTTGCACAAAAAGTCTCTGGAAGGCTACTCAAGAAACTGGTAAGGGGGGCTTCCTGTTTGAAGGGGAGGTGGGACTATTCGGATGGATGAAAGAGGTAAAAAAGGAGATTTTTTACTGTATGCTTTTTTATTCTTTTTGACTTTTAAACCATTTGACATCATTATTCTTTTTAATTTTTAAGATTTTATTTATTTATTTGAGAGAGAGTGAGGGAGCACAAGAAGGGGAAGCAGCAGAAGGAGCGGCAGCAGGAGAGGCAGGCTTCCCGCTGAACTAGGAGCCTGACACTGGGCTCGATCCCAGGACCCTGAGATCATGACCTGAGCTGAAGGCAGAGGCTTAACCCACTGAGCCACCCAGGTGCCCCACTTGACATCATTATTAATATTAAAAGAAATAAAGCCAGTAAGAATCACCCAAATAACTTGGCTTGACACACACACACACACACACACCTTCTTTGTTAACCAGTTTTAGATTCATAGATATTATGGTATTTGGGGTATGCTAATAATGAAACCCATAATTACCTATAAATCTTTTTTTTTTAAAGATTTTATTTATTTATTTGACAGACAGAGATCACAAGTAGGCAGAGAGACAGGCAGAGAGAGGGGGGAAGCAGACTCCCAGCTGAGCAAAGAGCCCGATGTGGGGCTTGATCCCAGGACTCTGGGATCATGACCTGAGCCGAAGGCAGAGGCTTTAACCCGCTGAGCCACGCAGGCGCCCCATAATTACCTATAAATCTTGAAAAAAAAGATCTGCTCATGTTAGAAAGATGATTAACTAGCAGGATAAAGTTTTATTATATGGTCCCTAGCTAATCAATTCGAGTAGACACAAAGAAGATACTTTTCTTTGTTAGCCTGGTGTTAAGAGGGACTGGGGCTGGCTGGGGAAGAGGCAAGTTCCCCACCTTGGGTTTGTTCAAACGTGGCACAACCACCTGGAGGCCTCTGGTAGGAGGGGGAAAAACTCTAAGTCACTTTCTCTATTTCAGTCCTGAGATTCTATAATCATGAGAAAAAGAGTGATGTGAACACCATACATTTCTTCCTAAGAGGCAGGGTTCTTTGGAAGGCAGCTGGACTCATCACTCTACGCCCAACACAGCAGTGAGATTCTTTGGGGAAAAAACCAAAATAAAACAATAACAACAAAAACCTTAGAGACTGATGCTTTAGAAACTGGCTTGAGGATCATAAAGGGGTAACAGTGATGGAAGGAGAGCCCAGGATAGTTGGGGATGGAATTGGCAGTGAGCCAAGCCAGGTTAGGAGCTCGGCACAATGCCAAGGACATGCAGAAATTCACATCCAGGTAAATAACTCTAGTCTTTGACAGAGACTCGGGCAGCATTTCGCTGGCAGAACAGAGCACACCACAATGCACCAATTTCCAGAACACTAGGCAATGTGCAGATGGGAAGTAATTTTTTTAGGAAATGGCTAGAAATTATTGACATTGATTTTTCAAATCATTCCTGTTTGTTCAGCTGGTGAAACACCTGGTAGCGAATGCTTTCAAGCACTCTAATTATAAGTGTGCTTCAGCTGATGTTCATTGCCCTAGCTGGATGTAGCCTCTAATACAGTACAAGACAGTAAATTTTTGATGAGAATAATGCTGGATGAAATGCAGTGTTCTTACAGGGAGCATTTGGAAAGACAGCGGAGGTATGGTGAATGAGTGCTTTGTACCTCCTCCCCCACCTTCTTTCCTTTTCCACGCCCATCTCTTTCCTTTCTCCTTTTTAAAATGTTGTATCAGGGGGTGCCTGGGTGGCTCAGTCAGTTAGGTGTCTGTCTTCAGCTCAGGAATGAGCCCCACATTGGGGCTCAATTGCTCAGCGGGAAATCCTGCTTCTCTCTCTCCCTCTACCTGCCACTCTCCCTGCTTGTGCTCTCTCTCTGTGTCAAATAAGTAAAATCTTAAAAAAAAAAAAAAAGTTGTATCTGTAGGCCTCCTGAAGGACGGAATGACCAGTCTGTGGGGGGAAATAATGCAATAGCAGTACTTAAAATTTATAAAAGCTCTACATCGTCATACATGTTGTTGCTTCCCACTATGCTCTCAGTGTGAGAGGAACAATGGAATCCTTTCCTCTGCTGACACGGAGGGGCAAGCTGATCATCAGAGATGTTCAAGTTCCTTGCAGAGTCACAATTAGGTACCAGGTGCATTCCATGTAGTCAGGGGGCTGAAAGAGATTTTGAGAGGTTAATGTTTAACAATTAATTTTCTGTGTCAACTGGGCTGGGCTATGGTGCCCAGATATTTGCCAGAATTCTGTTCTGGATGATTCTGGGAGGGTGTTTTGGGGATAGGATTAATATTTACATATGTGGCCTTTAAATAAGTAGACTGCCCCCCATAATGTGGGTGGGTCTCATCCTATCAGTGGAGGGCTGTAAGAGAAAAAAGACTGACCTCCCGGGAGCAAGAAGGAATTCTGTCAGCTGACAGCATTCAGAGTGGACCCGCAACAAAGGCTCTTCCCTGGGTCTCCAACCTGCCAGGCTACTCTGCCGATTTTGGACATGCCACCCCACATAATCATGTGAGTCAATTCCTCAAAATTGGTCTCTCTCCATGTACACTTCCCATTGGTTCTGTTTCTCTGGAAAACCCCAACACATTCATCATGCTCCTTTTTATTTTGGTATAAGAATCCTTTGAAATTATATAATATCTTGCAAGTGAACCACTTAATGACTTAATTCTGTATTAGGAGAAGTTAAGTCTGTGTTAATGTCTGTCTCAAGTCCCTCAGCTGTATAATGAGAATTGTTTGATGGGAATTGTTAGTCATCCCCTGAAATCCGTTCTTTCCTTCTTTGTGGGCCTGTTATCCTACATTTACCAGCTTCCTGGAAAGTCAAGGTGGCCATGTGTCTGTGTTCTATCCGATGGGATGTGAGTGAAAGGGATGTGTGCCACTTTGGGCTTTGTTCTCAAAATAGTGGGTGTGCTTCACGTGGGCTCCCTTCCCCTGTCAGGATGGATCTTTGCCCACTCACTTTGACCATAAAAATGCCTGAGAGGGTGGGAGAGCACGACAATGGAAAGAACCAGGATCTCTGATAACTGTGTGAGGCAGAATTGTACCATCAACTTGCCCCGTTCACCTCAACGCTATCATGTGAATGAGAAATACATTTCTTTACACTTTAAGCCACTGTATTGTTAGCTTCTTAGTAATAGTAGCTTGGCCTTTGCCCTAACTAACACGCAATGTTTGTAGCAACCATCTTCCCTACTTCATGGGATTTTTGTGAGTATCCCATGAAAGAGAATGGTATCTATCTATGATACCTATCGCACTATTTTTACTTGATTATCCAACATTAAGCTTCCTCTAGACCTTTGTGGAATCTCTGTGAAAAGGGGACATAGGACTCAATGATATCTAGGAACTGCCCTGCAATTTCTCTGACTGGAGAGAGACTGCCTAGGGACAAGAATTGCATGAGAAATACAAAATGGCAAACAGATTTTGTTAATTACCACCATCCACGTCTGGATCGTATTTAGGAACTAACAGCTAATGCCAACAGTGGGGAATGAGTGGCTATTGAAAGCATCTGACACATCAGATAAACCTTAATTTCATAACCATTTTGCAACCTGGTGATGATTCCTGAAGTGCCTATGGGAGCTACAATATGTTGAATGTCATGAATTGTCTAGACTCTGCCAGAAAACCCGTTCAGAGTGACAGGATTTATGGTTTCACACTCCCGGGAGGGCACAGACTCCACTAGACTACATTAGCCTGCTAAGAGCCAAGTACTACTCTTAGTGATTCGTACTTTACACAAAAACACTCCCATTTCCAAAGTACATTTCCAAAGTATAATAAATCAATATATACCCATGTAAAAAATGTCTTCATAAGAGAACAAGTCCACATTTGAAAGAGATATGAGCCGACGTTAAAAAGAAGAGGCATGGAAAGAAAATGGTCAATGGCTTAAAGTGATGACTACACATGGCTCAGAACTTGTGTTTAATTCTTTTGGGATGAGAAAATGGGATCTTTCCTGCCCCTTCACACAGGCAGTCTTAGGTCTGATGTGCCAGAGGAAGTGGTTTACGAGACCTTTGAGAAGAATTATTTTCACAATCTTATTGACACTGCCTTCATTTGGTTATCAACACTTGGTTGGAGAGAGGGGCACCTGTGTGGCTCAGTCGGTTAAGCACCTGCCTTTGGCTCAGGTCGTGAGCTCAGGGTTCTCCCTTTCCCTCTGCCCCCAACTTATGCTCGTTCTCTTTCTCCCTCTCTCAAAAAAAAAAAAAGACTTAGTTGGAAGGAAAAACTGTTAGTTTTTTTTTTTTTTTTAACTTCCCATTACGAAAAGCAATCCATCAGGAAAAACCGCAAGAGGCACTTTCAGATTTGAACAGTTCCCTGGACTGAAATCTAGCCATGAGTGTAGAATGATGAGAAAGGACATCTTGGAAAAATATGTGTTGTAAAAATGTGTAACTTGGGGGCACCTGGGTGGCTCAGTGGGTTAAGCCTCTGCCTTTGGCACAGGTCATGATCCCAGGGTCCTGAGATCGAGCCCCACGTCGGGCTCTGTGCTCAGCAGGGAGCCTGCTTCCCCCTCTCTCTCTCTACCTGCCTCTCTGCTTACTTGTGATCTCTCTCTCTGTGTCAAATAAACAAATAAAATCTTTTAAAAAATGTGTAACTTGTAGCAGCTGAGCATAATGCAAAGGTGTTTCTTTGGACCCATATGCACTACCTATTGACTTAAGTGAGCAAGTTCCCAGGGCCTGTTTGCATTTGACCCTGGCGGCTGCTTCTCCAAGCAGTGCCTTAACAGAAAACCAACAGGAATCATTTTGGCAGGAAGGAAGGATCGTCTTAGGTGCTTAATGAGAGAAAAGATCTGAGCCTGTTTGTAACAAGAAATAGATATTAGCGGTTCAGAGCCCATTTGGGAATTTTCATCATGCTAATAAATGTCAAAGAGAAACATTCTTCCTTTATTATTAGACCTTAGACTAATTTAACCAAATACAAAGTTGTCTTTGTCCAATGAGAAAGAGAAAAATAAAACTAAATGAAGTGAGTAATTAAACAGGGGAAAGAAGACGAAATCGAGACTGTATTTTACATATGGCTCATGAAGTTCTCTTTGGGCTGAGGAGGATTAACTGTTATGAAGATTTTATGCTGTGGGGAGCTGATGGGATGGATTTGTGACAGATGAGAGAAATGGAGATGAACATGTAGCTCATTCAAATGTTTCCAGTGTCTTGTTCTCCATCTTGCTGAAGATGAGGGCATAAGGTAAGATACCGTAGCAGTACTGAGTCCCATAGCTCTGTATAAAGAATCACAAAGTCTGTGATGAAATATGCTTTCTTTCTTTCTTTTTTTTTTTTCATAAAGACTTATTTATTTTAAAGAGGAGGAGAGAGAGCACACGTGCAAGTGGGATGGGGGGTGGGGCAAAGGGAGAGGGAGAGAAAAGGAATCCACAAACAGACTCCCTGCTGAGGACGGAGCCCAATATGGGGCCTGATCCCGGGACCCTGAGATCATGACTTGAGCAGAAATCAAGAGCTAGCTTAACTGACTGAGCTACCCAGGCGCCCCTGAGATATACTTTCATTTGTTCTTATTTTGTGTTGGTTTGATTTTTGTACACTTGAGTCCTTGTTTTACTTAGGGTTCTCCAGAGAAATAGAAACCCATAGAATGTGTGTATATGGGTATGGGTATGTGGGTGTGTATTGTTAAAAACCACAAGCCCAAAATGGCGTCACTTAGGCCAAGTCACCAAACTGGGGCTTAATACCTAACCTAACTGCATTGCAACCTACCCCAGAAATGTAAGTCTTAACTGGTCAATCAAGAATTTTCTGATTAGTACGTGAGATAATCTGTCACATGGGTTCTAAACATCTCCCGAAGGAAGGTGAGATAATATACCTAATAAGTCCCCTTGCCCTTACACCTGAGGGAAGATGACCTTGCCTGGAACAATTCTTTCTTTTCTTTTGCTAGTAAATTCTTGCCCCATTCTTCTTAGGAAAACCTTCCTTTTTGTACAATTCCTTGGAAGCTCCCCATTACTTGCTAGATGGGATGCTACCCAATTTGTGAATCACTTAATAAATCTAATTAGATTTTCAGATTTACTCAGTTGATATCTTTGTCCTTTAACAGTATGTGTTATAAGGAATTAGTTCACACAATTATGGGGCTGAGAAGTGCCAAGGTCTACAAGCTGGAAACCCAGTCAGTCAATGGTTTAGCTCCTGCCTGCGTCTGAGTCTAGAGTCTGAAGGCAGAAGGAGGCCAATATCCCAATGCAAAAGACACGCAAAAAACGTGAATTCTTTCTTACTCTGCCTCAGTGAAATGGAGGAGGCCTACCCACATTGGGGAGGGCCATCTCCTTTACTCAGTTCCTGGATTCAAATGCTAATCTCATCTGAAAGTTCTTTCACAGAAACACCCAGAATAATGTTTAAGCACATATCTGGGTCCCCCATGGCCCGGCCAAACTGACACATAAAATTAACCATTACAGTCACATTATGAAAAAATTGAATGTAATATAATTTTAAGAACTCAGAACATGCTCTGTTGATGACATGGGGCCTTCCATTTGCCCCTAGAATACTCCTTTGTGACATCAGCATCATTCTATGACAAGGAGAAGTAATGGCGGCTGTGGACAGATCAGTCTTTTTGCTTACTTGTACTCTTGGAATTGAAATGTTCGATGGATTCTGCCTGGATAGTAAAGCACTTTGTATCATGTGATCCTTTTTTCTGAACCCTCACCACAGCTGACTGGACCAGGGTACAAGCAAATCCATAGGCTCACCAGCCACCTACGAGCTGGCGTGTCAAGATGCATGGAGCCAATAAGAATAGAGCATGTGGAACAAGAAATACTGAAAACCTGTACAAAGTAGCAGCAGAGGGAGAGGTGATGCTCTAAGGTAGGGCCCAGGCCAAGGATACAAAGGCCTGTGAAAGAGTTTAACGGAGTGAGGGGACAGCCTATAAAAAGGGAGAGGTCAGATCACTGCAGACAGAAGCAGAGATATTGGGAAGGTCTTGTTCTCAGAAGTTCTGTGCTTTCGGGAATACCCAGTTCCAGTTCCTGGCCATGTCGGTCTTTACATGAACCCATTTCTCTTGAGGCAAGTCAGGTAGGTCTCTTACACTTTGCATAGGTGAGTTCTCTTCTATTTTACATTGTTTGTATGAGGGTCTGTGTAAAGATTTCACTCAGATATGTTTGTTCAACTTTCCTTTTGCAATTCAGAAACTGAAATACAGAAAAATCTTTTGGCCTCGCAGGCCACCATGATGGCCGGGAACAAGTTTGAATCTGTCAGTCACAACTTATTGCATGTTCAGCAATGTATTCTTTTTAAGTTGGGTGTAGAGATTACTCTTGATAAAGTCCATTTTCCTTTTTTTTATGACCAGAGCTTTTGTTCATATTAAAAAATTTTTTTTAAAGATTTTATTTATTTATTTGACAGAGAGAGATCACAAGTAGACAGAGAGGAAGGCAGAGAGAGAGATAGAGGGAAGCAGGCTCCCTGCTAAGCAGAGAGCCCGATGCGGGACTCGATCCCAGGACCCTGAGATCATGACCTGAGCTGAAGGCAGCGGCTTAACCCACGACCACCCAGGTGCCCCATATTTAAAAAATTTTTGCCTAACCCAAAGATCCAAAGATTTTATCCTGTATTTTCCTCTATTTCTTCTAGAAATTTTATAGTTGTAGTTCTTGCATTTTGGTCCATAATTCATTCTGAGGTTTTGTTTTGCTGTTTTATTTGTGGTTTGAAGGTTCATTTTTCCCTCATACGATTGTCCAATTGTTCTAATACCATTCATTGACAAAGTTATCTTTTCTCCATTTAAATATATTGGCGCCTTTGTGAAAGTTGAGAGGCCTTATACCTGTTGGGCTATTTCTGTACTGGCTTCTTCTGTTCCATTGGTCTATTTCAGGGGTTGACAAACGATGGCCTGAGGTCCAAATCTGGTTCACTAATTGTTTTGTAAATAAAGTTTTGCTGGAACTCGGTAGAGCCCATTTATTTCTTTAAGTATCATCTCTTACTGTTTTCATGCTATAGAGGCAGAGTTCAAACAGATTAGAAAGCCCAAAATATTTACAGTCTGGCCCTTTGCAGAAAAAGTTTGCTGACTCTTGCTATGTGTTTATCCTTGTGCAATATCACACCATCTTGATTATTATGACTTCCCAGTAACTCTTGAAATCAAGGTATGTTTTCCAGCTCTGTTCTTTTTTGAAACTGTTTGTTATTCTTGCCTTTTTTTTTTTTTTTTGGTATTTCCATATGAATTTTCAAATTAGCTTTTCTACCAAAAAGTCTCTGGAATTTTACTTGGAATTACTTTGGATCCATAGATTGATTTGGGGAGAATTAAAATCTCAACAATATTGAACCTTCTAATCCATGACATGGAATGTCTCTCTGTTTATTTAGGTCATCCTTATTTTCTCACAGAAATGTTTTGAAGTTTCAGTTTACATGTCTTGCATATTTTTGTTAAGTGTATCCATAAATATTACACAATTTTTGAAGCTTTTTTAGTTTGTTGCCTTTTAATTTTCAATTGTTTATTACTAGTATGTAGAAATACAGTTAATTTTTATGTATTAATCTTGTGTCTTCCATCTTTGCTCTATTTACTAATCAGTATGGGAAAATCACTTAGGATTTTCTGCATAGATATCACGTCATCTGCAAATAAAGGCAGTGTTATTTTTTCCTTTCCAATCTAGATACCTTTGATTTTTTTTTTTCTTGTATTATTCCACTGGCTAGGACCTCCAATACAATGTTGAATATAAGTGATGAGAATGGACATTCTTGCCTTATTCCTGATCTTTGTGTAAAACCTATTTACTCGTTCACCATTAAGTATGATATTAGCTCTAGAGTTTTTTGTTTTTTTTTTTTTTGGTTGCCTTTTGTCAGGTTGAGAAAGTTTACTTCTAGTCCTAGTTTGCTGAGAGATTTTTATCATGAATGGGTGTTGAATGTTGTCAAATGTTTGCTCTGCATCTACTGAGATGATCATATGGTCCCTGCTCCCATGAGCTTTTAGTCTCTTGGTAAGGATAGACACCAAAAAAAAGTGAAAACAAAGAATAATGTGACGTGTGAAAGATAAGGAAAATCCAGGAGCCTAGGCCAGTCCAGGGTCAGAAAAAGTTTTTTGTTTTCTTTCTTTCTTTCTTTCTTTTTTTTTTTTTTTAAAGATTTTATTTATCAGAGAGATGGAGAGAGACCACAAGTAGGCAGAGCAGTAGGCAGAGGGAGAGGGAGAAGCAGGCTCACCCACAGAGCAGGGAGCCCGATGCGGGGCTTGATCCCAGGACCCGGCGACCATGACCTGAGCTGAAGGTAGCTGCCCAACCAACTGAGCCACCCAGGGGCCCCGAGAAAGTCTTTTTCAAGTAGTGAGGTTTAAAGATGGGATCGGGAGGGAGACAGACCATAAGAGACTCTTAATCTCACAAAACAAACTGAGGGTTCCTGGGGGGAGGGAAGGTAGGGATAAGGTGGTTGGGTTATGGACATTGGGGAAGGTATGTGCTATGGTGAGTGCTGTGAAATGTGTAAACCTGATGATTCACAGACCTGTACCCCTGGGGCAAATAATAAATCATATGTTGGGGCGCCTGGGTGGCTCAGTGGTTTAGGCCTCTGCCTTCGGCTCGGGTCATGGTCTCAGGGTCCTGGGATCGAGCCCCGCATCGGGCTCTCTGCTTAGCAGGGAGCCTGCTTCCCCCCCCCCCTGCCTACTTGTGATCTCTCTCTGTCTATCAAATAAATAAATAAAAATCTTAAAAAAAAATAAATCATATGTTGATGAAAATAATTAAAAAAAAAAAAAAGAAGTGAGGTTTAAATTGAGACTGAAAGAGGAGTAGGAAATTGGTAGGTGAAAGGAGGTGAGAAGCAAAACAGGAGTTGACATCCCATGACGCAAGTTCCAAATCTGGCTCTGCCGCTTTCTGGTGAGATGAGGAGAGGGTTTCCTGCTGAAATGCTATCTGTGGGTTTTGTTTTTGAGTTGTTTCTCTTAGTATGTGTAAGGTACACTCTGAGTTTTCCTCTAGATGATGATGTAGAGATGGTGGCGCCATATCCCTCTTGCCCTACTCCATGAAACCCCAGAGGGAAAAAAGCCCACAAGAACTTGACCTCAACAACTGCTTGTTTGCTTCTTTTCTCATGGACAAGGAGAATCAGGTAATCCACTTGATTTCCCTTTCCTCTGCAGGAGCCTGGAAACTCAGAGATGGATCCGAGCCTGCCCTTAAGTAACCGAGTAGGACCTCGTGTAGACATGTTCTGATTTTCTTGGAGTTATGACCTCTTTTTTTTCTTGCTCCTCGCTTTATATTTTATTGCACATTTCTTATATCCTATTACTTAAATATTTTATGGAACAAATAGGTTATAAACAAATAAACAAAAAATATACAATGACACAAAAATTAAAGCTTTCAAGAAACAAGTCCTTTATTACTAAGCTTCTGGGACCTCTAACAGCCCAAGCTGCTGCCCCCTTGTCCTTCTAGGATAGCCACCTGCCATCTCCCAAACTTCTCCACTCACCCTGCTCCTTCAGATTTCTTTCCTCTCTCTGGCTGTGTCACCCTCTGATCGAATTTTGCTCTCCCAGCAAAGCCACAGACAGTTCTTGCTTTAAAGGTTTTAAAAGTTGTGCTAATGGGAAGGATAACAGAAAGAGAAAAGAAGAAGCAAAAGTGAGGAAACTGTTAAAATTTCCAAGGTCTTACTAGTTCCTGGCCCTGACCTATGCTTTCTTGACTTCTTTTCAACATGGCCTTTGGAAGTCCCTTTTGAATTTCTGTTCAGTGTTTTCATCTCCTGGTGTGACACTTATAACTCTCTTCCCCATTAGGGAAAGTTAACCCCTGTGGAAGCTCATCTTCCACCCCAGAGACCCAGGAGGACAGTCAAGGATGTACTGTAGGTGCCTCCCATTTTCCTAGTATTCTGCTTTGATCAAGGCCTGAGGACTTGGGCGGTTCACACAGGAATGAGCCTCACTGGGCCTCTTCTAACATTCTGTATCTCTCCCTGGAACCTCTTTTCCTCCCCACAATCAAGGCCCTAGATTTTAGGTGAAAAACGATCGTAATTTTGTTGTAATGGCCTCTGGAAGAGTGGCCATCAGCAACATAGCAGCACTAGATCCTGGAGAGGTATGCTGAGGTGGGACATCTGGTGGGGAGAATCAGCTGGGGCAGGTGAGCTGGGGGCCATGGGGTATATTTATATAGAGGACCTCTTCTACCAAGTATTTAGTGACATGGGTGGAGTGGCTCTTTCAGGCCCCCTTTTCGTAGGACATGATAGACTGTTCTTTGGGTTGGCTCCCCTTCCCCAAATCAATCTGTACCTAAATATGAGTACTTCTACTCAAATCATGCTTTGAAAGTAGCTTTAAAGCAGAAGTTTTATCCCAGGCATCCATGGATCTATGACCAGTGGCTGTACCCAAAGAAAGCAGCTAGGCTTTTTCTGACAATTCTTCTTCATTTCATAGAATCTTATGTTTATCCCATCTCTGGAACACTCTATACTCTATCTTTCCCATCAGTTTTTCTCTTTTTTAAAGGATTTAAAGATTTTTTTTTTAGAGAAAGTTGGGGGAGGAGCAGAGGGGGAGGGAGAGGGACAAGGAGACTCTGTGCTGAGCACGAGCAGATTTGGGGCTCGATCTCACAACCCTGAGATCATGACCTGTGCCGAAGTCAAGAATCTGACGCTCAACAGACTGAGCTACGCAGGCGCCCCATCCCATCAATTTTTAGATAATCTTTGTACTGCATGACACTTTAAGTAAATAAGAATAGAATATATTGTCATTGGAAGTGAATATCTTAGGGGAATTCGGACTCTACTATTCATTCTTTATGCTATGTTTCGTTTTTCTATAAGACGCCCAGTTCCTTTTCCTTGCCAACAAATTCCTGTTCCTTTCTTTTTAAGAATGACCGAAAATGGAACCAAAATGGAGGGTCTGCATCTGAGAAACCCTGTGGGTAAGATTCTCATTAGAGTAAGGTACCTTTCTTGCAGTCCCTCATTAAATAGTTGTTGAGGCCGAATCACTAAGAAGGAGCATGTGTACCCTGGACTAGCAGCATCTGGTCTCTATTTACCTCCCTAAGATGTAGCTGGAGGGATTGGAACCTCCTGGGGAGGGCGCAGTACCCAGAGGAGTTGTCCATGAGTGCCCTGGCCTTTTATTTGTGTTCAACTGAAATTTGGGTAGAGTGAACACTCGGGGGATGTTTTCAGAAGGAAAAAAAATAGAGATGTGACAAAAGCTCAATGAGCAGGCTTTTTCAGGGGTGAAAAGAGGCTGAGTGATTTTCGTTTTGGCTGTTGGCAGATGTTTAAATATGAGGAAATGACAAAACAGGATTGTAAAATATTTGCATTTAGTGGAGCAATGTTTTCACACGTATAAACACCCTGGTGTATGTATAGTTTCATTTGACAACAGTGCCAAAAACAGAACTGCATGGATGTGAGGTCAGGCAACGCTGCCTCTCCTTCTCTCCCCTCCCCCACCTCCTAGTGCCAGCATCACCGTAGAAGGCTCTAGACAAAGGGGGGGGAGGATTTGGTGCCTTTTGGTTGCCAGGAAACCACACTATGGGTATAATCCAGATCCTTTCTCTCTCCTACCCTCACCTCAGCAGATTTCCGTTTTAATTTGGCCTCTTGAATAGGTAACAGATTCACATGTTTCAAACATCAAAAACTACGAAAAGCTATAAAACAAGACTCTCTCCTACCTTATCTCTCTTTATTCAGTTCCCATCCTCCTCAACAAATAACCGCTATTCTTTCTTTCTTGTTTATCCTTCTAGATATCTATATCTATCTATCAATCTATCTACCTATCTATCTTTTCTTAGTGAGAGGAAGGAGGGGGAGAGAATCTTAAGCAGGCTCCATGCCCAGTGCTGAGCCCAACTTGGGGCTCCATCTCCTAACACTGAGATCATGACCTGAGCAAAATAAGAGTCAGATGCTTAACGGACTGAGCCACCCAAATGCCCCCTCCTTCCAGATATTTTCTGTGTGTAAGTAAGTCCTATAAAATATATTTTATTCTGTGGATCCTTTTTAAACATACATGACAGCCTGCTTTACACACAGGCGTGGTTTATGCATTTGTCGTTTTTTGCATGATTTTTCCATCTTGATTCATTAAGGACTTCATTCTTTTTTACAGCTAAAGAATATTCCATTGTATAAATTTACCATAATTGACTAATCAGATTCCTTTTGATAAACATTTATGTGGCTTCCAAGCTTTGGCTACTACAGACAATGCCTCATACAAAACTCTTGTACAAGCTGTTATTTCCCATGTGTAAGTGTATCTGGAAGATAAGTTCCCAGGGTCAAAGGGTATATATATATTTAATTTGGATGGATACTGACAAATTTATCATCTTAGAAATCAAACCATTTTATAATCCCAGAACAACATATGATGAAATCATGCTTTTGGTAGTCTGATTGGTGAAAAATGGATAAAATGGTGAAAATTTTCATTGTGATTTCAGTTTTCATTTCCTTTAGAATAGAATGAACATTACAAAAAAGTTTAAGAGCCACTCTATTTTTCTTCAACAAACTCTCTAAGACATTTGCAGCTTTTTCTTTTGGGTTGTGGATATTTCTTACTAATCTGTCGGGGCATCTACTGTATAATATTAGGGTGACACAAGTTATGAGTATTTTTCCCCTACCTTCCCCTTTGTCATTTATCTTCTGACATTTTTTATGATATTTTTTTAGAAAGGAATGCACATTTTTAACAAATTTTAATTTTTATATAGCCAACATATCAGTCTTTTAAGATTTTTGGATTTTGGACAAATAGACCAAATCTATTCGAAGTTATGAAAAATTCTTCTATATTTTATCCTAACATTCTTACAAATTCATATTTATATTGCTATTACACAGAAGGAAAATAATTTTTCTCCTAGTCTTCTGAATTCTTGGCTGAGACTCCTGTAATAAAAAACAGATTAACAAGAGAAAAACAAGCAGAAGTTTATTAACATGTATATGTTATATATACATGGCAAACACTCAGGGAAAAATGAGTGACCCCTGGAAGTGTCTTAGAATTCAGAATTAAATATCTTATTAGGGAAAGGATATGGGGAATGTTGGCCTCTCAGAGGAGAGTAAGTGATTCGTAGGAAAGATGAATGGGCCCTTAGGAGAACAGATGGGAGGTATGACAGTTTGGGACAAAGTTTGGGTGCAGTGTTGATGTCTGTTTTCCTCCCTTGTAACAGGAGTTAGTCTTCCAGGTTAAGGAAACTCCTGGGAGGGGATGTAGGACAACTGAGCTCCTTTTGGAGGATCTGGAGATAAGGAGAGTTCAGAGAAAGCCTGTCCCAGCATTTGCTTTTTTTCAAGTGTCTACAGCTCAAAGTAATTAAATAACAAAGTCATATTTTTAACAAAACAGCATATATGGGGTGGAATGTCCTGAACTCCTACGGTTTAGGGTGGCATATTCTGCTGCCCTTCAGTGTTTCTAGTGACAGGGAGTTAATTCTGTGTCCGTTTGTTTCCAGATGGCTCTCCAGTTGTTCTGAACCATGACACCATGAATTGATTAGTCCCCGTTTTTCCTTGAGTATCAGGGACACTTCCTTATCCAGGCTGGCAATCTCTTTCCCGAGCAATGTGGGGGTGGGGGTAGGGGTGAGGGTGGGGTGCCAAAGCTAGGTCCCAGGGCAATCTTCCCCTTTGCTGTGACAGCAGAGGAGAGAAGACCTCTGTCAGGTAGGAAGGCCATTGGGATGCAGAGACCGTCTGTTGTTTAGGGATGTGCACACAGGGAATCCCGAGTTGCCACCCAGGCCCCCTCCCCCTCCACAAACAGGGAGTGCAGCAGCTCAGAACCACTGCACTCAGGGGTGGAATTAGGCTGTGGGCCTGAATAAATAATTAGAAATTGGCTGCTGAGAGAATGTCCCTGGTGATTGCTTGCTCTGGAATTTTGCTGGGTGGCACACAGAGTTTTATTACCCAATTAAAATACAGCAGATTAAATCGTGCAAAAGGAAGATGGAATGGGCAATAAATCTGCCATGGAATGGGCTGTGGAAGGCCCACCCCGAAAGGCATGAATTGATGGTTCAGAGAGAATGGAGAAAGAGAGTAGTCTAGTTTTGCCAGAAAGAATCACTAGCGAAGCATATTCTTGAAAGGAGACAGAACGTTTGCCTTGAGGAGGATGGGTGGTAGGTTTGGAAGCGTGGGCATTGGGCGAAGAAAGGTAAGTGTTTCCAGCTTCCAGGGAGGACTCTGGAAAGAAGGGAAACGGAGGGTTGGCGAAGGCAGCCAAAGGTAACGAACCATCCTTCACATTCTTTTGTAACGTGCAAACCCTGGAGGAGATATTGGTGATACCATGGTGTCTGTTGCCCAGCATGACATAACGAATGATTAGGTCATAACAGGTTCTGAAATGTCTGCGAAGTAAGAAGAGGCAGGATTATCTGTTTATTACACAGTAAAGTATATATATATTTCTAGTGGTATTAGTTTGCTAGCGCTGCGGTAACAAGGAAGCACAGCCAGTCATGTGGCTTCAACGAGAGACGTGTACTGTCCCACAGTTCTGGAGGCTGGAAGGCTGACATCCGTGTGTCAGCGGGGCTGGGTCCTTCTGAACGCGACAAGGGAAGAATCTCTTCCAGCCCTCTCTCCTTGTTTTGTGGGCAGCCGTCTTCTCTCTAGGCCTCTTCCCATCGTCCTTCCTCCATGCGTGTCTGGGAGAAGGTTCCCATATGTTCGTAAGGATGAGGGCTCACCCTAATGACTTATTTTAACTTGACTGTCTGTAAAGACCTTACCTCTAAATAAACATATTCTGAGGTAGTGCGGGTTAGGACTTCAACATCTCAATTTTGGGGGCACACATTTTAGCCCGTAGTCATTTGACATCTGGAAATATACCAATTTTCTTCTTTATGTCTATAGCATCACCTTCCCCTTCCCAGCCCCAGGCCTTATGAATACATCTTTTTCACAGTTCTCATGGAGCTGGTTTGCAATGCTGGCTTTCAGCTCACTGGTGAAGCCCTGGGAGTGCAGTACTAGATACGTTTGCTTCTGTTTGATACTCGGAGAAGGGGGCAAACACTGTGCTTATCTTAATGGCAAGTGGGAAAACATGGCTCCTTGGAAAAGATGAAGAGACTTGCCAGTCTCCATCTGGCTGTCCTTTCTTTTCACCTTGCTAAGGGCCACCAGATGTTACATTCGAGACCAATTGGTCCGGCACTGGCACCTTCCAAAAGGAATTTATAAAGTGTATCTATGTATGAGTGTACTGAATATAGTCAAGATTTTAGTCAAAACCATCCAGCTGTCCTCATCTGGCCTGGAGTTTGGGCCTGTTTACATGTCTGGCCATTGGACAAAATGAAACATAGACCCTGCCTTCACCTTGTGTCGACGATAGTCTCCTTGCCTTTGTCTTGCTGCAAAGCAGATTGATAACAAGGATGAAAGTCTGTGTGCCAGATGGCTGGGTGTCCTGGAGGTTGACCTCTCTCCCCAGCCTGTACCTGTCACTAGGCATATTTCTTGCTCCTCATTTCCAGTTTGGGAGGGCTGTGCCTGGCACTGGTAGGCCCCCTCCTTTAGAGCCACCCTTGATTGCTTGTTGGTGTAAACTGACTCCATTCAGTCATCCAGCAAACACTTACTGAATATCTGTTCTGCACTAGTCACTTTTCCAGGTAATAGCGATAAAGTAGAGATAAAAATAAAGACACCCATCCTCCTGGACTCATGGAGTTTATAATCTGGTCAGGCTGAACACTTAGCAGCATAGATAAGGTGTTATATGCTAAAAACAATAAAGCAGGATAAAAGGATCAGGAATGTGGGGCTCAAGACAGGTGCAATTTTGGAAAGGAGTAAGTTTCTTTAAGAAAGTGACATCTGAGGGAACTTGGGTATCTCAGTTGATTAAGCATCTGACTCTTGATTTTGGCTCAGGTCATGATCTTAGGGTCATGAGATCGAGCCCTGCATTGGGCTCCCTACTCAGTGGGAAGCCTGCTTCTCCCTCTCCCTCTGCCTACTGCTCCCCCAACTTGAGCCCTCTCTAATAAATAAATAAAATCTTAAAAAAAAAAAAAAGAGGGGCACCTGGGTGGCTCAGTGGGTTAAGCCACTGCCTTCGGCTCAGGTCATGTTCTCAGGGTCCTGAGATCGAGTCCCGCATCGGGCTCTCTGCTCAGCAGGGAGCCTGCTTCTCTCTCTCTCTCTCTCTCTCTGCCTACTTGTGATCTCTCTCTGTCAAATAAAATCTTTAAAAAAAAAAGATAACACCTGAGCAAAGACTTGAATGAGGGGAAGAAGGTAGCCTTGTGGCTATGGAGTGAGTTTCAGCAGAGGGAGCAGTTAGGGTCCCTAAACTCCTCAGCTGGAATGTGTCCCATGTGTGTGCACAAGAGTGGGGAGGCCATTATGGCTGAAGAGGAGTTATCCAAAGAAAGAATAATCGGTAAAGTGGGGGTGGAGGGGGCTGAACACATCCTTCTAAGCCTTTAAAAGGACTTTGGCTTTTATCTTAAGGAAGAAGAAAACCATTGCAGCATTTTAAGCATAGGAGATAAATGAGCTGAATTCTTTTGTACCTTATGAGAAGGTAGATAAAGATCATTCTGGTTTCCCTGTTGAGAACAGATTGTAGGAAGGCAAGAGTAGAAGCTAGGTGACAAGTTGGGAGCCCATTGCTGTAATTTAAGATAATGGATGCTCAAATTGGGAGGAACCATGTGGTAAGTGATCAGATTCTGGATGTACTTGAAAAGTCAAGCCTGGAGGAGATCTTGATGAGAGGAAAGGAGTCATGGAGGACACCAAGGGTTTGGCCCGAGTATCTGGAAGGATGGAATTGCCATCAGCTAAGGAGAATTGTGGGTAGGGTAGGTTGTGGAAAAAGGATAAGGAGTTCAGTGTGGACATGGGGAGATGCCCATCAGTTCTCATCAAGACCAAGTAGAGGTATCTAGGTATCTAGGAATGCTGTGGCCTCATCAATCAGTCTTGGAATGGCATCATGTTTCAATAAGTACAGTTCCAAAAGGCAAAGTAGAGAGATAGATGGTGCTATGGCCTGAACATTTGTGTCCCTGCCACCACCTCTTCCCCCAAATTCGTATGTTGGAATTCTAATACCCAGAGGTGACGGTATTAGGAGGTGGGGCCTTTGGGAGGTGCTTATTTCATGAAGATGGAACCCTCAAAAATGGATGACTGCTCTTATGAGGGAGATCCCACAGAGCTCCCTAGCCCCTCCTGCCACATGAGGACACAACAAGAAGTCTGCAGTTCGAAGAGGGCCTTCACCCAACCATGCTGGCCCCCTGGTCTTGGATGTCCAACCTCCAAAACCATGAACAATAAATTCTTGCTTTTTGTAAGCCACCCAGTCTGTGGTATTTTGTTAGAGCAGCCCAAACTAAGAAAAATAGATAAACAAGAAATGTGCTTTATCCTGGTCTCTTCAAGGACTTTAAAGAAGATCCAGGTCGTAATCCTTAGTTTGCTTTCTCATGTCCCCTTTTTCTTTCCTCTACAAGTTCTGTTGTAATCCACACTCTCAGAACCCTCTTCTTGGCAAGCGCATCCGCTCAAAACACTTTCTCATCAGCCTCAGTGTGTTGGCTCCCAGCTCAGAGGTCTCTTCAGGATGTAGATTGACTGAACCTCTTGGAAAGGCAGCAGAATATGCCACCCCAAAATATACCACGTTAGCATAAGGGTTATTTTGAGCTGTAGGTAGTTGAGAAGAAAAAGATACAACAAAAGTTCTCTGCAAAGCAGGTTGTTAATTTGTAAAGGTGTCCCCTCCTCTCTACTAGGAAGGACAGAAGTTAATCACTAGAGACAAGTCTAGACGTGTATCAGCCGAGAGATGGTACTAAAGGAATCGATTGTAACCTGTAAATACTAGCCCTCATTTATCATTAGTTCCTCATATATTTGCCTTTCCAAAATTTGCCACCCCTAACAACTCAAAGTCCTTTTCCTTTGTCTTGCTATTTCTCTAAAAATATACTGTTCTTTGTTAAGATGCTATTTAAGCCCAGGATACTATACCACTCCTGTGAGTTACTCATCACTGAATGCTCCCGTGTGTGTCCATGAAGCACATATTAATAAACTTCTGGTTTGTTCATTTCTTATCCTCTTGTTAATTCTTTGTAATCCACTGTCTTTTGTCACTCTAATTTACAAGGCTCCAGCTGGAGAAAGTAGGAGAGTACGGGGAAGGTTTTTTTCCTCCCCTATAAACTCTTTGCCTCCTTTTTTGTCTCTGCCTTCGCACCATGCCCAGGAAGAAATGTGGCGGGGGTGCCTTGTCAGCATAGGCTGGGGTACAGCTGGGGAGAAAGAAAATTGGACCAGAAATGTTGGGATGCTCACTGGCAGATGAGAGAGCTATGTTCACGTGTGGATGCATGGCAGCCCTTGGCCCGGTGAGGCTATCTCTGTGTCTGGGCCATCTCAAGCCACCGTTTTTTATAGCCGCATCTGGATAAGATCAGGAGACACACTCATAGTGTTACATAATGTGAGCTATTTTATGCACTTGCACTTAAGAAATAATAGCTTTAAGCTCTCTAATTTCTACTCTTTACTAGAGATGAGTACTAATTCTCAGTAATTCATAATTCCTTAGATTCATAGAGTGAGCCCCGTGGACTCTCATATAAGGCAAGGATGTGCGGTTCCATTGCTCATCAGTAAACAGTTCACTCATCAATATTAAATATAGTAAATGGGCCAGGTCCTGAGCTAGACACCAAGACAACTAAGTGAATTGGACCTATTATCTCCATTTTTGGGGTGGAGGTGGTGGGGAGCAGATCACACCAATATTCTGCAATAAGGGCTATCAAGGAAGGGTTCCATCCAGAGCTGGGGGCTGTTCTTTTCCAGTTAAAGGATGGGCCAGTAAGACTTACCCGGGACTTTGCATCTAAAAAAATTATAACCTCTGGTACAGCCAATGTGAAAAACAGTATGGAACCTCCTTAAAAAGTTAAAAATAGAACTACCTTATGCTCTAGCAATCGCATTACTAGGTATTTACCCAAAGAGTACAAAAACACTAATCCAAAGAGTGAGCAAGTGAGTGAGAGAGAAACCCAGAAACAGTCTTTTAATTATAGAGAACAAACTGAAGGTTACCAGAGGAGAGGTGGGTGGGGAATGGGCTAAATAGGTGATGGGTTAAGGAGGGCACTTGATGTAATGAGCACAGGGTGTTGTGTGGAAGTGTTGAATTGCTATATTGTACACCTGAAACTAACATTACACTGTAGGCTAACTTATAGGAATTAATACAAGTTTTAATAAAATTTAAATTAAATAATAAAATAAAACAATAAAACAATAAATTAAAAAATATATAAAGTATAAATATAAATATAAAAAATAAATAAAAATAAAATAAAATAATAAAATAAAAATAAAATAAAATAAAAATTAGATATATAATGTAAGTTTGGGAAATTCTAAGTAAGCTCATGAGGACTTTGTCCAAAGAGGTCATCTACTACGTCCAACTACCCCTGTCTTTGATCTCAGGTTCCATGACTCCCCCAGTGTAATCTCCTGATGGCCTGTTTCATTGCTGCTGTTCCCCACAGCTTGCTGGCTTCAGAATGGCAAGGATGAGTTTGTCTTCATCACAATTGTTTGCCTAAGACCTCAGGGGGCTCAGGAATTGGATGCTTTGCTGAATGAATAGGTGGAGAGGCAGAGGAGTACTTTATTAACAGAAACTACAGTATTGTTTTGAGTTCATCTACACGTTTTAAAAGTGCTACATAATCACTACTGAAAGTTTTCTTTTCTTTTTTAAAGATTTTTATTTATTTGACAGAAAGAGATCACAAGTAGGCAGAGAGACAGGCAGAGAGAGAGAGAGGAGGAAGCAGGCTCCCCGCTGAGCAGAGAGCCTGATGTGAGACTCCATCCCAGGGCCCTGAGATCATGACCTGAGCCGAAGGCAGCGGCCTAACGAACTGAGCCACCCAGGCGCCCACTACTGAAAGTTTTCTTCTTTATTTTATTTTATTTCTTTTCAGTGTTCCAGATTCATTGTTTATGCACCAAACCCAGTGCTCCATGCCATACGTGCCCTTTATAATACCCACCACCAGGTTCACCCAACCCCTCAGCCCCCTCCCCTCCAAAATTCCTATAACCTTTTTAAAAACTATTTTTTTTTCTTTTAAGTAATCTCTCTGCCCAGTGTAAGGCTTAAACTCATGACTCCAAGATTAAGAGTTGCTTGCTCTACTGACTGAACCAGCCAGGAAACCCCTTATTCAATCTTTGAATTTTTTTGTATTTTTTATTATTTTAAAAATTTAAAAGATTTTTGAATATTCAACTTTTTTAAAGCTCAGTTTAGTGAATGGATTTTTTCCAGTGGGATCACATCATTAATCTTATACTGAGAGTTGATAGGGAATCAGATTTGCATCAAAGAAATGTCCCCCCCCTTTTTTAAAGATTTTGTTTATTTATTTGACAGAGATCACAAGTAGGCACAGAGGCAGGCGGGGGGGTAGAAACAGGCTCCCCCCTGAGCAGAGAGCCTGATGCAGGGCTCGATCCCACGACCCTGAGACCATGACACACGCCAAAGGCAGAGGCTCAACCCACTGAGCCACCCAGGGGTCCCCCCTTTTATTTCTAGAGAAATATTTTCTACAGCTGTTTTAGAGGAAAAAGTCGTATGTAAACCAGGACTACCAGTTTTCACCTTGACCTAAAGATATGTATAAATTTTTTTTTAAGATTTATATATTTATTTACAGAGAGAACATAGTTTTGAGGGGTAGAGGGAGAGTGAAACTTAAGCAGACTTCCCACTGAGCACAGAGCCCAGCGTAGGCTCTAACCCATGACACTGAGATCATGACCTGAACAGAAACCAAGAGCCAGATGCTTAACTGACTGCCCAATAAAGATATATATAAGATTTTTTAAAAAGAAACATAATGTTCTCTGTTCATTTTATTTAACAAGGTAAGTACATTTTCTAATGTAAATAAAATACAAATTCATATAGACAATTAAAAAGAAAAAACATATTTTGATGTATTTTCTTCCAAAAATTTTTCCATGTCTGGTTTTTTTTTTTTTTAACAACCATGATCATTTTAAATAAAATTCTTAAGTGTGAAGAGTAAAATCTTGGGAACCAGTCTAATTGCCTTTCTAAGATTCTGAAAGATTCATCCAAATAAGAAAGTTAAGCAATATAATTAAATGGGCACAGTAACTGGGTCGATGTAGGGTGATAAAATCCTCCACACAGTGAAAATAAAGCCTAAAGTGATACTCAACAAATAGAACATAAACTCAGGCAGTTATGGCTGATACAGAGAGGTGAAGAAGAACCTAGAAGCCCCACTGGGCCTTTAAAGTGTATCAAAAACAAGAGCCACCCTCGCTAATCTGTGATAGTCAGCAAGATGCCCAGGCAATAAAAGGAAGCATCAGGAGAACAAAGGTATGGTGGGGGAGTTAATGATGTCTTTGCATCAAATTAATATATGAAAGTGAATTAAAATACATCCTTGAGACTGGCAGCATTTACCTCTGTGTCGGCGGGGGGGGGGACCGGGGAGCCAAGAATCTACATTGTTCCTCAAATTAAGTAATTTGTCATGGGAAACAGACTATGTTTATAAATATGGTCAGTTCTACACTTTACTTTGTCGGTTGATGTTGAGAATAACCCAAATAATGTGTGACCGTAAATTGTTGAGAAAAGAAAAAGAAGGCAAAATTCTGTTTTGGTGGCAGTAGTCTTCAGAGCCCTGTCTCCTCCTCCCCCAATGGACATTTTTAGGGTTGCACAGGAGGCAAAACTTTTCTTTTACCCTCTTAGGAACTCTGACTGGACCTGAGAATTAAGTGGACATAAGACAGAATAATAAAAGAAAAGCAACAAATTTATTTTTATAAGTACATGGGAGCCTTCACAGGAAAATGAAGACCCAAAAAGTGGGAAGGCCTACATTTTTATATACTAGATTGAACAAAGAGTAGTAATTACAGAAAAGTAGCTAAAATGTAGGAAGAGACTAAAGGAAGATAAGGGTAACTTTGACAATGTTTGTATAAATTCTTCTTGGCCTTGACTCCTTTTCTCTGGTCATGAGAAGGTTCTTTTCCTCCCGGTGCAGGGAAGGCCTGTTATATATGGGTGTTTTATCTCCTGTTTTTTCAGGGGGGGAAAGGGGAAGTCAGAGCGCATTTCTTACACCTGTTGTTTTTCAAGTGCCTTTAACTCAAAATAGTCAATATGTTAAACTGCCATGTTTTGGGGTGCCATGCTCTGAGCCCACTCATTAAGTCCTGCATTGCCCTCAGTCTCACTCTGGGGAGCCCAGATGGGTTTTAGTGTGGATGTACAAGGTGATGGTAATGGCCTGTGGTGGGACATGAGGAAGTCAAAATGTGCATAAGAGTAAAACCCACTCAAAGCTCTATCCTTTGCACTGATGGTTACCAGAGGGGAGGTGGTGGTGGGTGGTGGTGGTGGATGAAACAGGTAATGACGGGGATTAAAAGTACACTTATCAGAGCACCTGGGTGGCTCAGTGGGTTAAAGCCTCTGCCTTCGTCTTGGCATGATCTCAGGGACCTGGGATTGAGCCCTGTGTCGGGCTCTCTGCTCAGCAGGGAGATTGCTTCTCTTCCTCTCTCTTTGCCTGCTTCTCTGCCTACTTGTGATCTCTGTCAGGTGAATAAATAAAATCTTTTTTAAAAAAAAGATTTTATTTATTTTATTTGACAGACAGAGATCACAAGTAGGCAGAGAAGCAGGCAGAGAGAGAGAGGAGGAAGCAGGCTCCCTGCTGAGCAGAGAGCCCAATGCGGGGCTCGATCCGAGGACCCTGGGATCATGACCTGAGCAGAAGGCAGAGGCTTTAACCCACTGAGCCACCCAGGCATCCCTGAATAAATAAAACCTTAAAAAAAAAAAAGAGTACACTTATCATGGTGAGCACTGAGTAATATACAGAATTGTTGAATCACTATATTGTACACTTGAAACTAATACAACACTGTATGTGATCAACACTGGAATTAAATTCTTAATAAATAATAATTAATTTTTTAAAAAATTTATTTGACAGAGAGAGATCACAAGTAGGCAGAGAGGCAGGCAGAGAGAGAGAGAGGAGGAAACAGGCTCCCCACTGAGCAGAGAGCCCGATGTGGGACCCGATCCCAGGACCCTGAGATCACGACCCGAGCCGAAGGCAGCGGCCCAACCCACTGAGCCACCCAGGCACCCAAGTAAGTAAGTAAGTAAATAAATAAATATCTCTAACCTTTGCTCCTCTCTTAATTGGTTTTACCACTGGTGCCTGAAGCACATGACCTTTAGGGGGTCTGAGCCTGGAGGAAGTTCCCCTGGGCTCCACTAACTCTGGCTTCTGTTGACAGGCATGACTATAGTCTCGATATATGTGGCCAACATCACCCATCCTTCCATTACATATAACTTGCCCATTCCCGCATGTAAGAGAGTACAAACTTTATTTAACTCACAACTTAGAACAACAGCAGCAAAAAGACTCCTGCAGATGTCATGGTAAAAGTAAAAGTGTTCACAGAAGCCAATTTTTCTCCTGACAAACAAGGACACTCCTTTGTAACTATAATATAACCATCAAAATTGGGAAATTGACAGTGATAAATTATGCTGGGGGGATTTTCTTCTACCATTTTACATTTGAAGCGGGAGGTGGGGGGAGCTGTGAATTAACTGACAATAGATTAACAGGAGGAAGGTTTGTTATGTATGTGGAAGGTTTCAGAGGAAGAGGTAAGCTGGGGATGCCTGGGTGGTTCAGTTAAGTGTCTGACTTTGGTTCAGTTTGTGATCCCAGGGTCCTAGGATCTAACCCCATGTTGTGCTCCTTGCTCAGCAGGGAGCCTGCTTCTCTCTCTGCCTGCTGTTTCCCCTGCTTGTGGTCTCTCTCTCTCTCTCTCTCACAGGTGAATAAATAAAATCTTTATTAAGAAAAAAAAAGAAGAGGTAACCTAGACAGCTTAAGGTAGGTATTTATACATCGGTTTAATAAGGGGGCAGGTAGTTGTGTTTAGGGCTTCAAAGGATGTAAGGTTGGGATTGAAGCTTGTTGACACAATTTTTGGAATGTGCTGGTGTTCAAGGTAAGGCCTCCCTGATTGGAGACCTCTCTGGCAGGGGCTGTGACAGCTGACTCTCCCAAAGTTCTGACAGTCAGATAAGGGAAAATTGACCACATAGGAGTTCTTTGGGCATTTGCTATAGCTCACATGTTTCCACTTTGAAGTAATCTGCGTGTCATTCTTGTGTGATATCAGTCCCACAGCAGTCACCTAATCCATAGTCCCCCTTCATGTTTTGTCAACTACTCCACTGGCATCCTTTATAGCAAAAGGATCGAATCCAGAGTCACGATTGCATTTAGTTGTCATATCTCTTTGTTTTTCTTTGGTCTAGAAGAGTTCCTCAGGAACGCTTTCAGGATCTTGAAGGCTTTGAAGATAATAGGCCAGTTATCTTGGCAAATTGTAGTAAAAGTATTTTTATCTAACCATCCGTTCATCTATAAGGGAGGAATAAAAATCCTTGCTCCTTTAGTCTTCTAAGTTCTTGGTTGGGACCCTTGTAACAAAAAGCAGATTAACAGGAGAAAAACAAACAGAAGCTCATTACCATGTACGTCTAATTTATACACAGGAGAAACTCAGAGTAACTCAAGGAGATGCTTTAGAACTCTGGCTTATGTAGCATCTTCAACAAAGAACAATAAATTTGTAGAGAAATGCAGGACAAAAGGAAGTAGTTTTAGGTTTCCAAGGGTGGCAAACTATGGGAAGCTGAATATATGGCAGGAAACCAATGGAATAAGGTTTGTTTATGGATTTCTTCACTGTCACCTGGTAAGAGTCTGTCTTCAAAGAAGGAGAATTTATATCCTGTCTTTACACAGCATAGGAGGAGGGCAGAGAGACCTTTCTTGCATTTGCTAATTGTTTTCAGTGCAAAATAATTTTATGGGTAAAAATTCTGTTTTTCTTCAACTCATTAATTAATTTATTTGGGATAAGTAATTGATTAGCTACTACAGAGGGTTGAGCTCTGTCAAGCACTGGGACACATACAGGGCACTAGATGGTTGTGGATCTTTCCTTGGGAGAGGCCATTTATCCCTAGAGTAGTTAAGAAGATAGATTCTGGATTCAGGATTCCTGGGTTCAGGTCCAGCTCTACTACTTATTCCCATTAGAATCTTGGGTTTGTTACTGAATCTTTACATGCCTCACAGAAAGAGGGAAGGTCAATAAAAATACCTACCACATAAGATAGACATTTGCTTAGATGAGTTAATACTGGCATCTCAGTATATATCAGTGATCTGAATCTAAAAATTAGATTTTCTGTGTGAAGATGCTGAGTTCTATTTCACATTATTTTAAAAAGAAAAAAATTATAATACATTACACATCAATTCAAGATCCCAATTTCTGAAATCTTAACTAAAATACACTTAAACAACTGAAGGAATCAGAGTATTCCACCCCAAAATATGCCACTTTGGGATAAGAGTTATTTTGAACAATGGCATCTGAGTTTCTAAGCAGTCTTGTCTGCCTAAAAGATGAGTCTTACAAAAGAGCTCAATAGTTATAAATACCATCCCTGGGAGCAACTCTAATATTCTCTTCTTGGAGATGATGTCAGGTTTCATGACATCCAGATAGACATTGTCACAAACTGTCATATCTTCCATCTATTTTTCTTTTTTTTTTTTTTAAAGATTTTATTTATTTATTTGACAGAGAGAGATTACAAGTAGGCAGAGAGGCAGGCAGAGAGAGAGGAGGAAGTAGGCTCCTTGCAGAGCAGAGAGCCCGATGCGGGACTCGATCCCAGGACCCTGAGATCATGACCTGAGCAGAAGGCAGTGGCTTAACCCACTGAGCCACCCAGGCGCCCTCCATCTATTTTTCTAAAGGTATATTTATTTTTCTTTTATTTTTTAATTTTTTAAAAAATTATTATTATTTAAGGATTTTATTTATTTATTTGATGGACAGAAATCACAAGTAGGCAGAGAGGCAGGCAGAGAGAGAGAGGGAGGAAAGCAGGATCCCCACTGAGCAGAGAGCCCGATATGGGGCTCGATCCCAGGACCCTGAGATCATGACCTGAGCGGAAGACAGAGGCTTAACCCACTGAGCCACCCAGGCACCTCTAAAGGCATATTTATTTTTCAAAAAGCATTTGCATAAGTGGCCTTTCTCCCCTTCTTTCTAAGAAGTCATTTGTTCTCCCAGAAGTGCTTCTCTGTTCCTCCCCCTCCCCTATTAAGATGATATATAAACTCTAAATTCTGTCTCATTGAGTCTCATTTTTCAGTGAACTCCATATATATGTGAATAAAAATCTATCTTTTCTCCTGTTAATCATTTTTTGTCAGTTTTTAATTTTTAAAAATTTTAAAAAGATTTTATTTATTTGAAAGAGAGAGACAGAGATAGCATCAGAGAGAGCAAGAGTGGGAGGAGAGGGAGAAGCAGGCTCCCCGCCAAGCAGGGACCCCAAAATAGGGTAGGATTCCAGGAGCCCAGGATCATGACCCAAGCTGAAGGCAGACAGCCAACTGACTGAGCTACCCAGGGACTCCTCTTTTGTCATTTTAATTTGCAGGTTCTCAAGACGTAACCTATGAGAAAAAGGTTTTTTCTTTTCCTTCACACACCTATGTACTAGTAACAATGGTCACACTAGGATGCAAAGTGTTTAAAATACTATCACCAAAGAATTAAAACAGTTGCTTTATGTACAGTAACATCTCTTCTATTGTAATTACTGTTTTTATTCCTTTAATTTCTTATCAACTCTTCTCTTCAAAACTTTCTGAACTTTTCACATACTCATTGTACAGCTCTCAGCAAAAATAGTGGCTCAATATGGAAAGCATTCGTATCTGCATTCAGGACAGGTGCCAGTGACAAAGCATGACTCACTCTGAGCATGACACTGTGAGGTCACTTTGAGCATCAGCAACATCGAAAGACTATGCCCCCTCTGTGGATACTCCCTGTGCTTTTCAAAATGTCTATGAGTGTTGCTGCTGTTCTACCACTTGAATTTGGAAGGTAACTGGAAAACTTCCCCCCTCAGTTTTTGCTAAACTGCATTGAACTTTTGGAGATACAAATATAAAATTTTCCGTCAGCTTAAAACAAACTCTAAATTGAGAGATACATATATTCTGTGAAGTTTGGGTATTAAAAAACAGAAGATGTTGTTTCTGGGAGATAATTTGGCAGGCAATGCTTGCATATATAAAGCTTTTACGGTAGAGCTTGGCACAAAGAAATTATTAGCTATTATTATTTACCTCTGTGGACACAACATTCTAGTGGAGATGGAAGGCAAGAAAACAGATGGATAAGTTTTCTATAGACTGTGGTAAGTTTTCTGAGGAGATTGAGTACCATGCTAGAGAATAATGGGGGAACGACCTTCTTCGTGAAGGTAGTCAGGTTAAGCCTCCTTGGGGAAGTGACAACTAAAAATAAACCCAAGGGATGAAAAGAAGCCAGCTATGAGGGCATCTAGGGTGAAGCATTCCAGGTAGAGGCAAGAGCAAATCCCAGAGCAAAGGTGAGATAGAGCTGCTGGAAGCCCTGTTAGTGGAGTCGTAACAAGTCTACGTGATGAGGCCAGAGAGATGGGCAGGCAGAGGTCACGCAGAATCTTGGAGATTGTAGTAGAGTTTGGATCCTATTCTAAGTGCAATAAGAAACTATTAAGAATTTTAAGTGAAAGGATGAGATGGTCTGATCTATGTTTTTGGATCACCTTGCTGAGGAGATTGGGGGAATAGAAGTTTCAGGTGGGAGCTGGGAGACCAAATTAAGAAGTTACTCATTAATTCAGGTAAGAGATGAGATGACATTGAAGATGGATAGGAGAGGTCAGAGATGAGGATTACTGTGGAGGAAGAATTATTGGACTTGCTGTCAGGTGAAGGAAACAGATGACTCAGGGATGACAACTCAGATTTCTGGCTTTGATAACTGGGTAAGTAGTGATGCTATTGATAGAGGGAAGGAAGACTGACTATAAGAATGTTTGCCATGTTATCTCTAAAGTTTGGGCATGTCCACACACAGAAACTCTGAAAATGATACTCCCTGTGTCTCTTGGGAGGCGTTATTTATAAATGACAGCATGTTGCACAATGACAAGATGGCATAAAGGTTCTGTATGACACAGTACAGGAGAAGCCTGAATTAATGTTGATTTGCTTCAGTTCCTTTTGATAGCATCTGGTGACTTCTGCTTTGGTTCTTCTGTACAGTCCTGGTTTTAATATATGGCTTTTTGTTTTTGTTTGTTTTGCCTTATTGCGTAGAAGCAGGAAACTTGTGGCTCTTCTGGTTGTATAAACTAAACATCAGAGAAGTCTGCTGTTGTTCCCCAGTGGGAATCTCTACTTCTTCTTGACCATTAAACAGAGCTATGGTGGTTAATTACATATGACCTTTCTGAAGAGGTTAAGTGTAGGATAATTGCTGATGAATGGTCCAAAAAAATTGTAGGCCACTACTGAAGGGTAGCAGAATATGTCACCCCAAAATGTACCACTTTGGAATAAGAATTATTCTGAGCTGGAGGCAATTGAGAAAAGGCAGATACAGTACAAGAAAAGCTCTCTGCCCTCCCCCATTACCTAAAAGGAGGGCATAAATTTGTAGAGGTGTCCCCTGCTCCCCTCTCTATCAGGAAGGACAGAAGTTAACCATTGGAGACAACTCTAGATCCTTATGAGCCCAGAGACGGAACCAGAGTCATCTACATATCAGATTGTACTAATTAGCCCTTATCTTCCATTATTTTCTCCCATCCAAGTACTAACCAGGCCCGACCCTGCTTAGCTTCCGAGATCAGACGAGATTGGGCGCGTTCAGGGTGGTATGGCCATAGACTCTTCCATTATTTTCTCAATGTTCGCCTTCCCATAATTTGCTGCCCTAGCAACTTAAAGTCCTTTTCCTTTGTCTTACCCTTCTCTAAAATTCTTTGTTCTTTTTCTAAGACGAAATACCTCTTTGAGGGCTCTTTTGTATATGCACAACAGACATGTTAACAAACTCCTGTTTTCTTTTCCTCTTGTTTATCTGTCTTTTGTCATTTTAACTTAAGAACCCCAGCCAGGGATTTGAGGAGGCTGGAGGGAAAAAGGTTTTTTTCCCTTCCTTACATGACAAAGAACAGAAAGTGTATACCAAGAGCCCCAGGAATAGCAGGGTAGTTCTGGTAGGGAGAGGCCAGAGAGCTGGCTGCCTCATTTTCCAGTATGCTTGCTTAATCAGACCAAGGCTTCAGTGAGCCTTGGTTTCTCCATCTATGAAATGTTGTTTTGGGAGGTGGAGGGGAATAGAACAAGAATAAAACAAGGTAGAATATGGGAGCACCTGGGTGCTCAGTCGGTAAAGTGTCTGCCTTCCACTCAGGTCATGATACCAGAGTCCTGGGATTGAGCCCTGTGTAGGGCTCCCTGCCCAGTGGAGTGTTTTCCTTCTCCCTCTTCCTCTCTCCCTGCTCATGGTCCCTCTCTCTCTAATAAATAAATAAAATCTTAAAAAAAAAAAGGTAGAACATGATAACAGAATATCCTGATTAGGTTATAGAAACAACCCTTGAAACTCCATGGCTTTGTGACTTAGCAACCAAAGTAGATTCAGATGTTGGTCATCAGGGGTACTCTTTCTGGAGACTCTGAGAACCATATTGCCATCTTTTTGTGATGTAGCTCAACATGTAGCCTCTAAGATTATTGAAAAAAGGGAAGAGAGGATGTAGAACTGCATGATATATTTTAATGTTCAGACCAGGGAGTGAATTAATTATGTCTGTTTTACCCATCTCCCATTATTGGCCAGTACAGAGTCATCAGGTCCAAAAGAACTTCAAGGTAAGCTGAAAAATGTAGTGCCCCATAAGAGAAAAATAAAATTTGGTGAAATAATGGCATTGTCTCAATCACATTTAAGTGAATGTGTTTTTTAAAATATGGTCTCCAGCTTTTCTCTGGTGATGGTGCTTGAAATGACTTAACCAGGGAAGGAAGTTCGTAAGTAAAGGGTATACATGGGCCACAGATGGATACCCCCCTCTGAATAACAGAGATGACTGTGCTTTTTTGAGGGGACAGAGGAGTAAGAGTGAGAGGGGCAGTGGAAGGTGGACGGATGAGGGATGGGCTTCGAAAGAGGAAATACCTTAGTTGGTAAAGTTCATAACTGGGATGAAAGTGTGGCTGGAGAAGAAAGTTTTATGTCTGAACCAAAAGCAAATGTCATGTTTAAGAGTCAACAGTTTGATAGCCAACAGAAAGGCAAAGTTTACAATGTTCATCTGAGGGCAGGAAGTTCCAAAATGAAGATCTTTTATGCAAATAGGAAGGAAGAGCTATTACTAGAAAGCATTTCCAAGTTAAATGTTAAGATAGGAGGCGGCAATAAATGGAAATTTGTAGGCTGATTTATGCAAGTTAGGAAAATTAAACCCTGTCTCATCCTCTGATGTTCAAAGACATGGGACAAGCACTCTGGGGACTAGAGTTCTGCTGACAGACGTGTCATCTTTCCAGGATAAAAACCACCTCTGCAAGAAGTCTTTAAGAAGGGGAAATTGTGGCAGGGGTTGGGAGTGGGAGCACCTGGCTGGTTCAGTCCGTGGAGTGTCGGACTCCTGTCTTCAGGGTTGTGAGTTCGAGGCCCACACTGTGTGTGCAGATTACTTAAAAGTAAAATCTTAAAAAAAAAAGTGGGGGGGGGAATTGGGGTCCTTGTGTAGGGGAGGAAAGAGAATTTCCCTTCTATCTTCCTTAGTTCTTGGCTGAGGCCCTATAACACAAGATTAGCAAGAGAAAAACAGAACTTTAGATAGGTGGGACACACCAAGGAAAAAAATGAGAAACCTGAGTAGAACTACAGCTGAAATATCACTTTCAGCCGACCACAAAAGAGTGTGGGGAGATCTCCATCGGTAAGTCTCTGGTGACTTAGATTTTCTGCACAGACAGGGCGACCCACTTGCAAATGGAAATCTTCTTTATAAATGTGAACGTCCCTTACAACACCCCACTGCAACAGAGTGACTTTGACTCTCTTTTCAGAGCTTCTCCTGTGTCCGCTCTTTCTTAAAATAATTAACTCAAGATAATCTTTATACCCAAGAGGCATATTTTGGGATGACGCTTTCTGCTATCCTCCCATAGTCTCGCTCCACCCCTGTGAGCTTCTCTCTCACCACCATCCTCCTCACCATACTATGGCCACATTGATGTTCACTGTTCTTTGGACGCTGTGGCTGCGCTCCAACATCCCAGCACTTGCTCTGGCTCTTCCCTTAGCCCAGAAAGCTTTTCCCTGAGACATCCGCGCTCAGCTTCTCAATGATGCGCACCCCGCCCATTCTCTTGAATATCTTCAAACCTACTGAATAGTTTACTTTTTATGCTGATTGTTATTCTTCTCCTATTTGAATGTTAGCTGCCCAAAGTCAGAGATTCTTCATGATTTTCTTCACTGATCTATCCCAAGAACCTAACAGAGGCACAAAAAAGTTTGTTGCATTGAACAGATCCCACATATTACTAATAGCTCCTAATGAGTTCATTGGTGGAGGGGGTTTGTTTTTCCTCTTAAACACCTGCTGGGAACAGAGATTGCTTGTGTTGCCCTAAATGAGGAGGGAGGGGTGCAGCAGGGGAAGCCAGAATTAGGAGGAAATTTAGTGTGAATGTTTAAAGGGTCTTTTTGTGTTGCTGATTTTATATTTTAGGCTCTGACCAATAGGGATAGCATTATTTAAGCCATAATTTTTAGTTTTGAAAGCAATTTCTGTGGAATGTTTTTCTTTCCCTCTTAAACAAGTGATCCCTGTAAAGAACATAAGCTTCAGTTTTAGCTGAAGAGAAAAGCCTGTAGGAGGAGATAAAACAGAAACCAGCATTTCCACTGGATCGCTCACTACCTGGTCTGTTTGAAGAGCAGACGTGTTTGGACAGTGGTACTTAATGAGATCATTTCTGTTACTGTTTGTGAAGGGCTTAGCTTTGCCTACTTCTCCTCCTCTGGGACTTAAGAACTTGGGACATATTAGAATGCTTTTAAAAAAATTAAATACAGGGTTCCAGTTGCTTTGATGAGGTACAAGGGGCCATTGAAATTAATTTTAGAACTATAGGTGAGCACTTACTGAATATTTGTGAAAATACAAATATGTATTGAGTCAACATTTTATACATAAACTACATTTTATACAAAATTACATGAAAAAATGGAGGTATAGGTAATGTATGATATTATGTTCATTTCAGGTGAAACATAGCAATTTGGCATTTGTATACATTACAAAATGTTTTCCACAAAATTACCTTTGGATGACATCGCGGTGGTGGGGGTGGGGATGGGGGGTTGTTTGGAAACATTATCTCTGCTCTAGAAACATTTAAACCTTCCCTTGAATGAATGCCCAGAGTCTTACCTTTGCTGCGTGGCCTGCTAGCCTTGGCATTCAGGGTGGAATCCACATTTGTTTAGCAATCCCTTAAATTTCTCAGCATGAAAAAGAACCCTTTCATCCTCTAAGTACCAGTGCGGAGGACACTTCTGCCTCATTCAGTTACATTCCAGAAGATCTGGGGGAGATTAGCTAGGACATGAATTTTAGGTGCAGTCCTTGCATGCCTCAGGCTCTGTGTTCTTCCCTCCCCTGTCTTTGCTGTTCAGGACTTAGCAAGTCCGCCCACGCTCTACGTTGGGCATTATATCAAAATTAATTGTACTGCTAGGCTCTGGACGTTAATTTTAGTGTATTCAGACTTGGTAAGAGCAGCGGTACATTTATTTACCATTGTGCTTCAACTTGTAATTCTTTACCCAATAACGTTGGTAGATTAGCCCCCTGGGGCTGCTTTATTAGAAAGTCAGCTGTAAGAAATAGCTCCTACCCTACATAATTACTTTGTCACAACAGTCAGAATTTTAGTAAGCAAACTGATACAAATGAGAACGAAGTCCTTCATCTTAGGCTGAGTCTGATTATTTTACTCCACAGCTGTGGGCAGTACTACCATTTTTCTTCAACAGTGCTAGTGATATTCATTATTATACAGTTGGCCCTTGAACAATGTGGGTTTGGATTGCATGGGGCCACTTATACATGGATTGTTTTCATTAAATACAGTACTATAAATGTACTTTTTTTCTCTATGAATTTCTTTTTTTTTTTTTTTTAAGATTTTATTTATTTATTTTACACAGAGGGGGGGGCAGCGAGAGAGGGAACATGATCACGGGGAGTTGGAGAGGGAGAAGAAGACCCTCCCCACCCCCCCACCCCCCCCACTGCTGAGCAGGGAACATGACACGAGGCTCGTTCCCAAGACCCTGGGATCATGACCTGAGCCAAAGGCAGACACTTTAACGGCTGAGCTACCCAGGCATCCCTACTATGAATTTAATAACATTCTTTTAGTTTCTAACAAAAGTGTTGTATATATTCTTGCTAAGCCTTCTGGTCAACAGTAGACTATTAGTAATTAAGTTTGGGGGGGGAGTCAAAATTTATATATGTGGATTTTTGTTTTACTTTTGTTTTATTATTATTTTTAAAAGATTTTATTTATTTATTTGACAGAGATCAGAAGTAGGCAGAAGCAGGCAGAGAAGAGGAAGCAGTCTCCCTGCTAAGCAGAGAGCCCAATGCGGGGCTGGATCCCAGGACCCAAAGATCATGACCTGAGGCTTAACCAACTGAGCCACCCAGGTGCCCCATATGTGGCTTTTTGACTGCATGAGCTTTGACGCCCCAACCCCCGCATTGTTCAAGGGTTTACTGTGTTCTATAACCTGGGGAGCAACAAACTTAAGGGTTTTTCCTTGAGGGGAGAGACCTAGGTTTGGCTATTTGTGATGGGAGTGTTACTTTGCATTCTGACTCCAATCGGATGAGTCCCTTCCTCATCCCCAGTAATAGATCCCTCAGACAGAAGTCTCCTGACCTGTTTTCCTCAGAATCTAGTCAGGGAAGTACTTAAACCAAACTGTTTGTCCCGAAAGAGGGTTATTTTTGAAGAACCCCCTCCCCCCAAGGAAGGAAATACCTACTTCCCCTAAGTCATTATACACCTGTGAATATACAGACTGCAGTTTACCTTCTGATTCCCAGATATAAGAGAGCGCCATACTCTGCTTCCCACTGGGCTGGCTGAGAGGCCTGGAGTGCCAGTGGCTCGTGGCTTCCATGACAGGAAACTGTCAGTCCACGCTAGGAGAACTGGGGACACGATATGAGGAGGTGAGTGTGGGGCGGGAAGCAAAGTCAAATTAATATGAAAAGCAATGTAAAGGTTAAATTGCCTGAAAAAAAAAATTACAGTTTTTAAGGTCTGGTAGAAAGTTAGTTATTTCCCAATCCTCAAGATGTCTAAAAATCTACCTTAAAAATTTCAAATTTTAAATGGCCGAGGAGCCAGAACATGTGACAATTCAGGAGTGTTTATTATTAATAGATACAAATGTTTCATTTTTACAGATTTGTTAGCTATCTGGAAGAAGTATTTGGTAATAGGCAAAATATTCTTCCCTTTTCAGCCACCATCATGCAAAGCATCATGTTAATATAATACTTTTATGTAGTTTATGATAGAAAAGATAGGGCAGACTACAAAAAAACCCTAAGAATTAATGATGTCTGTCAGTATGCGGTCTTCTTCGGCACTTTTCGATGACCCTAGGACTGGGCTGGCCCATTCTTAGGTTTTGGGTAGTTGTCCAATGGGACCCAGACATAGCTGGGCCCTTTTACCTGGGATCATTAAAGTCCACCCAGCTGAGGCAGAGAGAGAGAGAGAGAGAGAGAGAGAGAGAGAGAGAGAGAGTAAATGAAAGGTAAAGGAAAAGAGAGAAAAGGAAAGGGTAAATGATTTGATATATAAATATAAAAGTGATGATGTAGCCATCATAAGAAATGAAATATTTTTAACTTTCCAACATCTGCTCTATAGTTTAATTTTAATTTTATTCTGAATTTTGTGGATGGGGTCAGTTCACCTTTTAGATGAATCTTCTAGGTCTTGCCTGACCAGTGGGCCAATCAGATGGGATCCATTACGGCAGATTTTACAGGTGCCTCCTGTTGCACTAAAAGGGGTTAGCTTCTTTTATTCCACTATGCGTGATAGAAAGAGGCTCACACAGTCAAGAGAGTGAGTGAACGGGGCACCTGGGTGGCTCAGCTGGTTAAATGTCTCACTCTTGATTTCAGCTCAGGTCATGGTCTCAGGGTCCTGGGATCCAGTCCCATATGGGGGGGGGCCCACTCAGTGGGGAGTCTGCTTCAGATTCTCTCTCTCCCTCTCTGTCTGCCCCTCCCCCTGTGTGCGTGCTCTCTCTCTCTCTCTCAAATAAATAAATCTATCTTTAAGGAAAAAAAGAGAGAGTGAGTAATCAAACACAACTCCTGGGACTTATATTTGGCAACAGTGAAAAGCCAACAAATGGGTAAAACCTACTTGACAAGTTCCTCCAGTTTCTGCAAGGTAATCAGGGCAAACATGAGACTGAAGGAGAGGAGGTATTTCAGACCTCCTCTCCTTCAGAATACCTTTAGGTATTTCTGATCCTTCTGTGTGTGTGTGTGTGTGTGTATAGGGTCTTGCCCACACGGCCTCTTGGGGTGGTCTGGGCTGTGTTAGAGAACACCTTCAGTTTCTCTGACAGAGTCCAGGGTGGAACCAATGTGGAAAATGATGACTTATTGGTAAAATGTAACCATATTCCTCTTCAGCTCTCTTAGACTGGATGTATTAATTCTTTTTGTGTGTGGAGTTCATGGGTTGAGAAGAAAGAGCTGGTCCCTCTGCTCGTCAGGCACAACATTCCTTGAGCCCGTGAGAGGAAAGAATAGTGACTGGGAAATACCCCACACATCACCAAGCTTGGAGCTCTCTGAGAATTGAAATCTTTCCCGTCTCTGGGTTCCTTCACAGTGCTTTATTCTAGGCTCTGCTGACACCAGGGTGGCTTTTACTTCCTGGTCCAGTGCTATAGCTTCTCATAGTTGATTCTCTTCAGGACTTGAATAGTCAGGTTGTTTGCGAATTCTTGGGTTGGTCTGGCTTCAGGACTTGAATAGTCAGGTTGTTTGGGAATTCTTGGGTTGGTCTGGCTTCCTTCCTAGGGCCTTGAGGGTTTTTATACAGAGCTTTCTATTTCTTCATTTTTCAGACAGAGAAGATTCTTCCAAGGAAACAGGGAGGGGAAAGATAGAAAACACACTGATTTAGAAAAATAGATGTATTTTTGTTTTAGAGAATGAGAAGACAAGCCACAGGCTAGGAGAAAATATTTGCAAAAGTCACGTTTGATAAGGGGCTGGTATTCAAAAAATATAAAGAACTCTTAAAACTCAGCAATAAGGAAAGAACTCAATTGAAAAAAAAAAATGGCCAAAACATCTGAACAGACACCTCACTAAAGGAGATGAATAGATGACAAATGAGCATATGAAAAGATGCTTGTTGTCACCTGTCACTAGAGATTTGCAAACTAAAACAATGAGATACCACTGCACAGCTGTTAGAATGGTTAAAATCCAAAACACTGACAATACCAAATGCTGACGAGGCTGTGGGGCAATAGGAATTTTCATTCATGACTAGTGGGGATTCAAAATGGTGCAGCCACTTTGGAAGACAGCTTGGCAGTTTCTTATAAAACTAAACATACTCTTACCAGATGGTCCAGGGATCACACTTCTGGGTATGAAAAGGTACGTCCACAGAAAAATCCCTGTACATAGATATTTACAGCAGCTTTATTCATAGTTGTTGAAACTGGAAGCAACCAAGATGCCCTTCTGTATGTGAATATATAAATAAGCTGAGGGACAGCTAGATCATAGAATATTACTCAGCACTAAAAAGAAATGAGCTGTCAGACTGCGAAAAGACAGGGAGGAACATCAAATGTGCATTGCTAGCTGAAAGAAGCAATCTGAAAAGTCTACATACTGTATGATTCCAACTATGTCACATTCTGGAAAAGGTAAAGTTATGGAGATGCTAAAAAGATCAGGGTTTTCTGGGATTTGGAGAGGAACTGTGAACAGGTGGAACACTGAGGATCTTCAGGACCGCAAATCTAGTCTATATGATGTTGTACTGTTGGATACATGTCATTATGCATTGGTCAAAACCCATAGAAAGTACAACACAAAGAGTGAACCCTAGTGTAAACTATGGACTTTTGGTGATAGTCATGTATCTGTATTGGTCATCAGCTATAGTCAATGTACCACACTGATGCAAGATGTTACAGATAGGGGGACTGGGAGAGGGAGGAGGGGATATATGGGAACTCTATACTTTTCCCTCAGTTTTCCTGCAAACATAAAACTTAAAAAAAAAAATAAAGTCTAGGGGTGCCTAAGTGGCTCAGTCATTTGGGTGTCCGATTCTTGATTTTGGCTCAGGTTATGATCTCAGGGCTGTGAGATCAAGGTCTGCTTCAGGCTCTGAGCTGAGTGGGGTCTGCGCTGCTGCCTCTTTCCCTGCTCAAATAAATAAATAAAATCTTAAAAAGATAAAGTCTACTACTTAAAAGAAAACAAGATGGATCAGAAAAGAGTGTGGGAAGAAGGATACGGTTGGAATGGGCGGTCAAGGAAAGTATGGCCAGTGCTGATCTGCCCCAAGGGCAGACCTCTGAGGTGGGGTTTTCACCAGCAGGAGTCCAGCTGGTAGATTTAAATTCTTGCTCAGTGGAACACACAAGAACACTACTGTTCACCATCTTAGCACTCCTAATGTTGTCACAGACTTCTATCTCAGGGAGATGAGGAAAAATGAAAAGGACTTTTTTTTTTAAAGTTTATTTATTTATTTGACAGACAGAGATCACAAGTAGGCAGAGAAGCAGGCAGAGAGAGAGAGGAAGGGAAGCAGGCTTCCTGCTGAGCAGAGAGCCTGATACGGGGCTCAATCCCAGGACCCTGAGATCATGACCTGAGCCGAAGGCAGAGGCTTTAACCCACTGAGCCACCCAGACACCCCCAAAAGGACTTTTCAACTGAATGTAAAGGCAAGACAGAGAAAAGTACTTTTCTAGCTGGTAACATTTGAGGAAAAGCTCTTGAAATAACCTATCTTAAGTTCTGGCCTTGTAACAACCTTGAAATTGGATGCTTATGAGCTTTGATGTGGGAGTTTGTGCTGCACTTACAATACATACCGTGTGTGTGTGTGTGTGTGTGTGTGTGCGTGTGTGTGCGTGTGTGCACGGTCACACCGTGAGAGAAGTACCTGCGTGACAGCCAGAGAGACGAAAAGGAAGGAGCTTCATGTTCTATAATTTCATGTCTCAGCAGAGTCAAACCTGTTCTGGGCTTTATTTTGTATTTGTTTCATGCAACTACCCACACTTCTTAATCAATATGCCTTTGTGCTTGCATTCCTCGAGGCCACTTCCTGCTTCTTCCTTTTCCCACTGTACCACATTTTTAAAAAAGAAATTGTTGTTTAATGCTTTCAAAAACCTTTCTTTTGCTGTCACATGATTGTTTCATTGCTTATTAAACTTTGTTTCTTCCCTCTTAACAGTATCTCTACCCTCCTTAGAACAGATGGTGTCTACTTTGTCCTCTCTCCTTGCTCACCAATGGTTTGGAAACATAGCTCTTAGGGTTTAATTGGCCTCAGTCTGAGATGACCCAAGTATCTTAAGGGGAGTCAGAACTATAGGGTGATCAATTTCACAACTTTGTGTTGATGGTCTTAGAAGGCAAAAGCTGCTTTCTGAACAGAAAGTACATGAACATTATCTTATGTTCTCTCACAGAGAACCAGAAGGCTAGGAGGAGACCTGTTTCTTATCCCAGCCAAATGTATGACCTTGAGAAAATTACTCTACGTGTCTGAACCTCAAGGGCTTTATAAGCAAAGATATTTTTCCTGCTGAAAGGCAGGGGATAGACCTTTATTTTCCTGAGGTCTTGTCCAAATTTAAGGTCCTTTGAGTATGAGAACATAAGAAACCCTCTTCACCTAGACCGATAGATTTTAAACTTTTCCAAGGTGAGTGAGTCATTTTTCCCTTGAATACCCCACAGCAGGTACATGCTGTTAGTTATCTTAACAGCTACATGTTACCGGACAATTTATCAGCCACTTATCTGCCTAGGGACTAAAACCTATTGAGTGGTTGTTGTGGGGGGACAAGGAGGAGGTGGGCCATAGCTTGGTGCCAGCAGCCCACCCAGGAACTCCAGTTTCTGAGTCAGAGGCTCTCCTGGGATAGCACTCTCCCCAGGAGCTGAAGGAGAGTGGGAGGTGAAGGCTTGGAGATCTCTCTCTCCTCCGGCTACCCCTCTGAGTCCATATAATACATAGTTTTAGGACAGAGGCAGCTGTGGCTTGGAAAATTAAATGTCAACGGAAAAAAAATGAAGTATTTACATTTCCTTTATTGAATGTTCAAAGCTGAGCTTCTGGGCTGCGATGGGCAGTTGGTGCTACTGGAGGAGAGAAGCATCAGCTTATCAGCCACACACCAATGAAAAATGCAAGTAAGAGGGGAAAGCAGGGGGTAGAGGAAGAGACAAGGGAGCTTTGGGGGAGCAGCTGCATTCATGAGAGGCCTTGGGGAGAAGGTTTCCTGTGCGTCAACTGACTCTTATTCCTCCTCCCAAGCTGCACCCCTCCCCCGCCTTTGGGACATTTAAAATCACTCATGAAAGTGTTGTACATTCAGATTGTTCTCACTGCTACCTGGTGCTGAGGTGGGCTGAGAGGCTTGGGGTTGGGTTAGGTTGGCAAGAAGCTTTTCTCTGCAGCCAGAATTTTTTTTTTTTTCTCAGCAGCCAGAATTAAGCAGCTCTTCAGATGGCCCCGGTTTTGCAGAGACCTTGCTGGTAAGAAGGGTGATGCGCAGAGATGGGCAAAGAGTTAATAGCAACAAAGACTTGCTGAAGGTTTGAAAGGCAGGCCCAACAGGTCTTCTCTAATAAACATGGTGCATATCTCTACTGGCGAAGAGTTTACAAAGCACTTTCCCATCCGTCATTTATATTCCCAGGCTAACCTACTCAGCCAAGGCTACTCAAGTAGTGTAATCCCCACTTAGGAGAGAGGAAACCAGATCAGTGGCCTGCCCACTTCCCAGAAGCTAAGAAGAGCAGGGCCTATGTGAGAATCTCATTCATCTGACTCCCTGTGTCTATCCTTCTAGGCTCCCTGCACTCCGGGTGTGCTGGCTCCCAGCAGCACCCGCTCATTCTCCCTCCCTGACCCCTCCCACCCCCCTTAGCATCCTAGACTTGAATAAGAAATTTGAGTTTATCAGGTCAAGGTGCAACAGAATTAAAACATCACTGCTAGAAAGCCCAAGAGCCTTTTTGGATTTTGTATATAACTTATTGAGAGATGTAGAGTCTATTATTATTATTATTATTATTAAATATTTTATTTATTTATTTGAGAGAGAGAGCATGAGAGGGGAGAGGTCAGCGGGAGAAGCTGCCTGTTATCATTTATAGGACCTAAACTCAGTAGATTCCAGGAGCTATGACTTTCCTGTACATGACAGAAATCCAGGAAATAAACCATAAGATAAATACTTCGCCCTCCTCCCTCTGCCAGGCCTTATGATCAAGGCATCATGGCAAAGTGACTGGAGATGAGGGATTAGTTAGCTGAGTACATAGAACGTCATCTTGACATTTCTTCCTACGTATATAAAACAAAATCCTTCATAACTATAAAAGCATCTTTGGAACTCCCCAAGCATGTTCAAGGTAAATATTTGACTCAGACCTATTTAGTATTTCTATCAGCAACTTACAGAGTAATGTAAAAGGAATGTTCACAGATTGTTCTTTTATTTATTTATTTATTTTAGATGTTATTTATTTATTTGACAGACAGATCACAAGCAGGCAGAGAGGCAGACAGAGAGAGAGGAGGAAGCAGGCTCCCTGAGGAGCAGAGAGCCCGATGCGGGGCTCGATCCCGGGACCCTGGGATCATGACCCGAGCCGAAGGCAGAGGCTTTAACCCACTGAGCCCCCCGGGATGCCCCCACAGGTTGTTCTGATGACAACAGCGGGGAGGGATGGCTAATATATGGATCGTAGCTGGCGACTCGAAGCAGCCATGTCAGGAAGGGCAGCCTCAGGGCCTTGATGGGTTTCTGTGTGCAAGTGGACAAGCTGTACAACAGCTGCAGCCCTCAGATCCGGGCCTGTCTGCTTCCAAGGAGTTTCATCCTCTCAGTCACGTTCTGGACCCCGCTAGTACTCAGAGCCCCTTCACCTCGTACACTCCCAGCATCATACTCGCTCAGCCCTGGCTTCCGTCGTTCCAGCTGTTGCTTTCTGCCTCTCCCACTCCACGTGTTCTGAACTCCAGCTCTTCCTGGTCCTATCCACTTCATTTTTACGGAGGCTTCATTACACAGGCGTGGTTGATGACATCACTGACCGTTGGTGACTGACCAATCTCTAGAGACTGGCCAGTCTCGAAGTGTTCTCCCCTCCCAGGAGGTAAGGGGAGGGACTGAAATTTCCAACCCTCACATCCCATGGTTGGCTCCCCTGAAGACCAGCCCCCATTCGCTCTCTAAAAGTCCCCTTATTGGGGGCGTCTGGGTGGCTCAGTGGGTTAAGAGCTGGACTTGTGATTTCGGCTCAGGACATGAGATGGAGCCCCACGTCGGGCCCCACGTCGGGCTCCACGTCAGGCTCCCTGCTCACCAGGGGGTCTGCTTGAGAGTCTCTCTCCCCCTCGCCTTCTGCCCCTCCCCCAAACCCCCTACTCTCTCTCTCTGTGAAATAAATCAATAAATCTTTAAAAGTCACCTCATTAACACAAGAGACACCTTTATAGCTCTCTTCGCTTAGGAAACTCCAATGGTTTTTAGAAGCTCTGTGCCAGAAACAGGATGAAGACCAAATATATATTTCTTATTATAAATCACAATACCACAAACCCCAAAATAATTATCATTCGTTTCCCCCATATATGTATCTTCCTACAGTGCACTGCCTCAAAAGCCCAAACCCCTTGTCCTTTGTCTTGCCATTTCTCCACACATTTATTGTCCTTTGTCTTTTTGCTCTTCGCTCAACTGCCATTCTTTTCACTGGTAATACCAGAGAGAGATTTCCTTCTCTTTTCTCCTGTAGAGGATAAATTCAGGCAGCAGGAATTTCCTTATTTATTGTGCATCTCCAGAACCTACTGCCTGGCCCACAAGAGATGCTTCCTAAATATGTGCTAATTGAATAAATGTTTGAAACACTGGTGTGTAAAGAAGATCAAGTAAACGGAGTGTAATTGAATCCTATTAGCAGGACAGGAACTTAGAATTCCTCCAGTCCTGGGGATATTTGTCCTGGAGAAAATAAGATTTAGGGAGGACGTAGAAAGTGTCTTCAAATATTTGAAGAGCCGCCCGGTGGAGAGAGGGGGATGCATTCCCTGGTGCTCCTGAGCACAGAGTCCCAGCTGTGGTTTGGGAAAGAAGCTGGGAGAGAATGCGTGTAGTAGGAAATAAGTAACAGCAAACGGCAGAACATAAAACTCAGCAAATCTTTTGTCTGTCAACAATCAGTAAGTAACAAAGTAAAAGGAAGGTTTTTGTTTGACCAAGTGGAAAAAACTGAGCCGTAGGAAGACTGATCGTAGCTGACAATGCAGAAGAACTTCTCCATCTTCTAGGGAAAGAGTCACTCTACAGAAGGTGGCTTTTGGATAGAGTCCAACGTGGGCTTGTAGGGTTGGACCATAAGCCCCTTAAGTCTCTTCAAGCTCTCAGAGCCCCATCTTTTCTGTTCTCTCTGCCCCTCCCCTGCTTCCAGTTCTCTCTCTTGACTTAATTGGTCCTTAAAGAAACTGACCCTTGTCTCTGTGTCCCTGCGCCCTTCCCAAGCTCAAACAAAATGACCACCAGTAATGGTGTATGGGGTTCCACCCAGCTCTCCTTTCTGGCTCAGCGGCTGGTAGTGTTGGAGGTTGACGGCTCCCAGCTGAGCCTTTCTCTGGAGCCTGCCCTCAGCAGAAGGAAGCTGTCTCAGCCAAGGTTCCAACCCTTCCTGGCATCAGCCTTGATCCAATGATAATTGTATGCTGGAGACACAAAGACCCTTTGCCTCTATTGGGAGCATTTCTACAGGGTCTTCCCGACACTTGAGTTTCCTGGGGGCTAAGGCCACTTCTGCACTGACATTGAAGTCTGAGGCCTCCCTCTGCAGACCTGCCTCCCTTGCCCCCTCCCGTGTGCAGCTGCTTAGGGCACTTCCCAGCTCTATGTATTTCTATCTCTATGTACAGCTGCCACAGAAAGTATGGCAAAGGGGGTGGCTTACAACAAGAGAAATTTATCCCTTCACCGTTCTGGAGGGTCCCTTGCTCCCTCCTCAGGGCTCTAGGGGATACTCTTTTCCAAGTCCTTTTCTTAGCCGCCGGTGTTGCCAGCAATCCTTGGCGTTCCTTGTTGCTGTGTCATCCCCATCTCCGCTGTCATTGTCACGTGGCGCTCTCCCTGTCTGCGCCCAAGTTGCCCTCTTCTTCTGAGGACACCGGCCGCCTTAAGTTTAGAACCTACTCTCATTCAGTATGATCTCATCTTAACCAATTACAACTGTGAAGATCCTCTTTCCAAAAGAGGTCACACGCCTCAGTGTGGGGGTTAAGTCTTCAACTTATCTCATTAGGGGGCAAAATTTAACTCCCAACAGCAACAAATTACGTACTCGCAAACTCTATCTCAGAATCTGTTTTCCAGGGACTCTGACCTGTGACAGCACGCACACCTGTTCTTTTCCAGTTCTGAATTTCAGAACCCTAGCATTCTCCCCGAGTTTCTTGCCAGAATTTTCCCTTTTCCCTCTTTTGTGCCCTCCCAGTGGGGGCATTCCATTCCTTCCAGGATGCGGAATCTGGAAATCTCGTGTCTCCTTCCACTGCTTCCTGCCTTTTCTCTTTCATGTATTAGCCAGATGGTAACTGCTCGGTGCAGTCTCTGGGCTGATGGCATGGGTTGCTGTGAGTCAGCACCCACTGCCCCTGATTTACATCCTGTGTGCTTCATTGGTGTTTACACAGTCATTCGTACATAGATTTTATATCTGCTGATATGTCTGTCTACTGCAGGGGGATGCCAAAGTGGAGAGCAAAGAAGTATTCTATTTTAAGTCTCAAGTTGTTTTTTTTTTAAATCATACAAGCAATTCATCTTCATTAAAGGAAAATTCAGAATAGATAGGAAAATAATTCTGCTCCCAAACACAATTATTTTAAACATTTTATATTTTTTTCCCTATTTTAAAATTTCTAGATAGCTGAGGGCATTGATTTGTATTCTGCTCGTTTTCATTTAGCATTATCTCAAAATCCTTGAGAACTTTAATGACTGTCTAATCCCCAATAATGGATATGTTGAGATTTCTGTAACCACTCAGCTAGTGTTAAACGTTTAGGTTGTTTCTATTTTTTTCACTATTATTAATGATGCTGCTGGGAGTAGCAGTATACCCCCAATTTTTTTCTTCATTCAGAATTTTACTAAGATTGATGCCTGCAAATGTCAAGGGATATGAACTGTTTTCCCCAAATAGCATTTTTTCTTATTATTAAATAATACATGATCATCATGAACATTTGGGGGGAAAAGTTGACTTTCTTTTTATTCCCAGAAATGGCCAGACTCCTTCCTGCCTCAGGGCCTTTGCTTAACTGTGTCTTCTGCTGGGCATGCTCTTCTCCCTGATTTTCTAATGGGTAGATGTTTCTAGTCTTTCAGACTAAGCTTTCAGCCCTTTGAAGGGTCTTCTGGGGTGGTGGATGCACAGGAGATAGCAGTCTACTCTCTATCAAATTATCCTATTAAAATTTCTTGTGATTCTCAACATCTGATTTTTTTCTTACTTACTTGCCTATTTTTTGTCTTTCCCCAAAGCAGCAGAAATCTAGTCTGTTTTCTCAACATTATAATCTTAGCCCCTGGCATAGTACCACATAGTAGACGGTCCATAAATATTTACAGGATGAGTGAGCTCGGGTCCCAGGCTGTTCACTAGAGGGTCTTTTTCCTCTGTTCTTTCTTGGTGGGATCCAAAGAATTTATTGGTATTAAAGCTGTAAGTCTTCCTTCTCCTTACCTACCTTCTTTTCTATGTGCTTGCTTTGGCCACACAGAAGCTGACTCACTGTGGCTACAGGAGGAAGAGGTCTGTGTTTCCAGAATTTTACCAGCTGAAAAAGCAACGTAGAATATGAGAAATATTAGATTGCTCTGGGCATACTGATGTACTCGGCGTGTGCATCAAGATTAATTAATAGCTAAGTTCTAATTTTTATTTCAGATTGACTAGTTTCTTCCAACAAGGGTTGGAGTTGGTAGGGTCATGAATAAACAGGCTTCCTGGCTCTTGTCCAGGCTGGTTCCTCTTTGTGCAACTGCTCGGGTCCCCTACGTTGCCAAGTATCGAAGGACGTTTGCTCAAGCCAACTAAATATATGTTCTGAATTCTGTGATGCTCATCTGTGCTGGACCTGGTCTGTTCAAAGATAAATATGAAATGAGGTAAAGACTCCATTTTAACTGCTTAATAAATGTTTAAGCAGTATAATGGTATAACATTTACTAAAAATGGCAAATATTGACTAAAGCGAAGGTAAACATTACTTAAGTTGGCAGTAGAACTGGGCAGTCATAAGAACTGAATAAAACAGATGGTAATTATAGAGAGATGAAGGAGTGTACAAGAAATGTAATAAACCTCCAAATTGAGAACTGAAGTCCAGGAATTTTTAAAAAAATCTCTTTTTGGAGGGCTGCATTTCATTCCTGGCTTTCTTTACCGGACGGAGGACGTCAGGGAGGCTTTAGTACAATGATGGATTTCCTCTCAAAACCCTCTGATGGCATTAGATATGGTAGTTCAGTACGGCAGTACTTGCATGCTTATAAAATTAGATGACTTTACGTCATGCGCATTTTTAGGGTCCCATAATAAATACTTGCTTCCTTATTCAAAGTATGCGTTTGAGGACTTGCTATGCATTTGAGGAGTTTCGTACTGCAGCCATTTAAAGAAATCACTCAGCCGAGCTACAAGTTGACACAGTAGATTGGAAAGTCAAATTGACTGTTGCTGTCATCAAAGACGAAACCTAGTTTGTCTTGAGGTTTCATGAGTGATCCCCACACTTGGCAAACACAATAAGCGTCCAAAAGCACGTGTTTAATGAAAAAATACTGTTTAGATACATGGCTGTTGATCTCTGGTGTGTGGAATCAGGCCATATGTTAAGATTTTCACTTTTACAAGCCAACTGACATACCAATTCTTCTCTACCAAATCCCTTCCTTTAAGTCATACACTGTCCACGGTTCTCCAGACACCCAGACACACTTGCCGTCTCCTTGCTGGTGCTGGGCCCTCTTCTAGAATCCTCTCCTCTCCTCTTACTTAATCTTATCCATCTTTTAAGATGGAAGATCAAACCAGAGGTCATATGAAACACTCCTCTGCCTATGGTGATTTGCACTCTTCATCCCTACCTTTCTTGCTTTGCATTCCCTTGCTGTCCTCCTGGCATTGATCAGGAAAATCATGTACCATTATTGCTGTTCCACCTTCTAGTCACCTAGAAGCGCTTACAAAAAGCGGCTGTATGAATTTTCTAGGTTGTCGTATCAAACCTGGGTCTGGGGTGGTGGTGTAAATAGAAATGTATCATCTCGGGGTTCTGGAGGCTAGACGTTGGAGATGAAGGAGTCAGCAGGACTGGTTCCTTCTGAGAGCTGTGAAGAAGGATCTGGTCGTCTAGACTTCACTCCTGGCTTTAGGTGGCTCGCTGGTAATCTGTGGTGTTCCTTTGCTTGTAGTTGCTCCAGTCTCTTCTTTTATGCTCACTTTTTGTTGTGTTCCCTCTGTGTGCATGCCTGTCACTGTGTCTTTCTCTCCCCTTTGTATAAGGACATAGTCACACTGGAGTAGAGCCCACCCTGACAACATCATTTTGAATTAATTCCATCTGCAAAGACCCTATTTCCAAATCAGGTCGCATTCTGAGGTACTGGGGGTTAGGACTTCAACATGTCTTCTTTGGGGGGAAACAATCAACCCATAACAGTGGCCCACGTGAGAACTGGTTCTATCACAAATTTGCATCGGAGTCTTTGCCCTCATGGTTTTTGGTTTGGGGTTCAAGGGTGAAAAAAACACTATAACTTTCTCTCTCTATGGCTTCTTAGCACCCATGGCCTGGGAACTGCCCCAACATTGGTTTCATGTTTCGGCTGCTTTAGAGGATGAAAACGTCTAGCTTTGAGATAACTTCCTGGATACCCCCGAAGTGATTTTGTGTATACTTAAATGAAATGAGGGTATTACCATTTTAATTTTGTTTATAAAGATTCATCAGTATTACTTGGTAGGCCATAGAGTATAAAAGCTTGAGGTATGGGGGTGCCTGGGTGGCTCAGTCAGGTAAGCTGCTGACTCTTGATTTCGGCTCAGGTTATGATCTCAGGGCCCTGGGATAGAGCCCCACATTGAGCTCCATGCTCAGCGGGTACTCAACTTCAGGATTCTCTCTCTCTTTCTCCTGCCCCTCCCCCACTTGTGCATGCTCTCTCTCTCTCTCTCTCTCTCTTCAAATAAATAAATAAATCTTAAAAAACAAAAAACAAAACCAAAACAAACATCCCCCAAACCCCCTAAGATAGATTGTAGAACTGGAGATCCTGGGTTCAAATCCTTGTTCTGCTCTTACTGGGTATGCAATTTCAGGCAAATTTCTTGGTATTTCTGTGCCTCAGTATCCCCATCTATTCAATGGAGATATTAATAGCCCTAATGTCATAAAACCTCATGACAGTTAAAACTGAGTACACATAAAGCTCCTACCAGAGTGTGTGGCGCATAGATACATAGACAAGGCTCAATAGATGAAGCTACTGGTACCGTCACTTCTGTGTGACCCTCCCTGTGCTTAGTGCTGGGTCTACAAAGTTGAAGACACAGTGCCTGTCCTTTGGGGCTGAAGGTCTCAAGGAGAGAGGCTGTGGCTCCATAGTCACATGATAGGAACTGATCTTCTTCTTCTTCTTCTTCATCTCCTTTTTTCTTTTTTGAAAGATTTTATTTATTTATTTGAGAAAGAGAGCACGAGATGGGCGAGGGTCAGGGGGAGAAGAAGACTTCCTGCTGAGCGGGGAGCCTGAAGTAGGACTCAATCCTGGGACTCCAGGATCATGACCGAGCTGAAGGCAGTCGCTCAACCAACTGAGCCACCCTTGTGCCCGGAACTGAATATTCTAACTCTTCCATCACTGGCCCTTAGCTGGTTCGTTTTGGAGTTGCCCATGGACAAGGGCCTTCTGGGAAGAGCTGGGGTGAAAGATCCCAGCAAAGGGCCTCAGCTAGTGCCCTGTCCGGGTTCTGGAGCACCCTGGGAGCTGAGTCATCACCCCCCGCCTGTTGCCAGCCTCCCCTTGCCTGCGGCTGGTCGACTGCACTGGTGCCAGAGAGGATTCATTTGGATGGTATCGGGCTCCTTACCCATTGCTGCCCAGGAGGGTTGATACCTAAAAGGATTCTAATTCCAATTTGAAAGTTAGGGGCCAGAGGGGTGAGGGGGGTGGCAGGGATGGGGATAGTCTCCCCACCACAAGAAGCAATTTTGGGACACTGGCTGGGTGTCTTACTGTTTAACTTACTCTGACAGACATCTACCTGGAGATAGCATTATGGAGTTCTCATGGGATAAGGGATCAGTCCTATTGTTGGGTCCATTATCAAAGGAACAAGACTGAGACAAAGTGAAAGTTATGCAAAGCCTTATTCTATGCCAAGCATTGGAAGTTAGACTGACCGGCCAGGGCCGCCTCTGAAGAGAGCGACCCCCTCCTTGGTCTTACAGGTTAGTTTTATAGGGTGCAACCGCAGACCTCTACGTATGTGGCTTTGGCTGATTGCATGTCTTCTACCTGTGTGTTTTAGTAACGGTTACCCGGAACCGATACTAGTAACTGCTGAGGCGTTTATTAAACAACAAACAACATGGAGTCACTATGGCTAAGTAGGCCCAGGCAGGCCCCAGGGGTTTAACAGGTTTTAACGTGGAATTGGCCCCAACACTATAAGACGACTGTCGCCCACTTCAGATGCCAAATGCAAGCCCAGGTGGTCACCTGTGCTCCTGACTGAAAACTGGATCAGTGATTCTCCTGCTCCCCCTCCTTGGGTATGATTAATTTGCTGGTATGGCTCACAGAACTCAGAGAAACATTTTACTTACCAGATTGCCAGTTTATTATAAAAACATACAACTCAGGAATAGCCATTTAGAAGAGATGCACAGGGAAAGGTATGTGGGGAAGGGTGCACAGAGCCTCCATGCCTTGTCCAGGCATACCACTGCCCCACACCTCCATGTGCTCACTGGCCCTGAAGCTCTCTGAGCCCTATCACATGGGTTTTTATGGAGGCTTCATTACATAAACATGAGTGATAAATTAAATCACTGGGCTTTGGTGACTGAGTCAACCTCCAGCCCTTCTCCCCTCCCTGGAAAGGAAGGGAGTGGGTGGGGACTGAAAGTTCTCCTGGCAACCAGTTCCTGACCTTAAGTGTGGTCCAAACGTCCATGTGTGGAAAGCCTAGTCCCAGTGTGACCGGGTTTGAAGACAGGTTTTTGGGAAATAATTAGGCCATGAGGGTGGAGCCCTCACGATGGAATTGGTGCCCAAAGAGAACTTGTTCTCTCTTTGTCTTTTAAGTGAGCAAACAGACGGAAGGCGGCTGTCTACAATCTGGAAACAGGTTCTCACCAGACACCTGATTTGCTGGCTCCTTGATCTTGGACTGCTACCCTTCAGAATTGTTGAGAAATCAGTGTTTGGTGTTGAAGGCACCCAGTCTATGGTATTTCTCTTACAGCAGCCTCCACAGACCAAGACAGAGGGCCTCCCAGAGGAAGTGACTGAGCTGCACCTTACAGAATGAGGAGGCTTTGACAGGCAGATGGTGGGGAGAAGAGAGGCTCAATCTTAGGAGAATGCCAAGCACCTCATTATGTGTAAAGGTGAAAGGGAAGAATGGCCAGAGGCGAGTCTGAGCAGGGACTACTGTATTGGCCTGGTGTGCTTTACGAAGAACTTTGTGATTTGTCTGGTATTACTGGGCCTTATCGAGTAAGTTCTGATGTGATGAAAAACTTTTATTTTATATTTTTGACAGGTTATACAAGTTTCTGGGTTTTGGATGGATTGGTGGGAGGGTAAAGGGGAGGGGCAGGACAGAGAATCAAAACTGGAGGTAAAGAGATCATTTAGGAAGTGTTTGTAACATCCAGACATGAACTATTAAGAAGCTGAGCTAAAGTAGTGTCTCTGGGATTGGCGAAGAGGGCATCTATTTAAGAGACATTTAAGGTGTAGTCCTGGCAGGTCTTACTGATTGATGAAATATGGAAGAAAAAAGAAGACCAAAATTACTGCAGATTTCTGGTTTGGACCACAGTCATGTGGTGATGTGTACAACCAGGACAAGGTATATGGGGGAAGAGAACTGGTTCAGGGAACAGGGAGGGAGAGAACAGGCAAAGATAATGGATTCTTTATTGGAGTTCTGACAGTGCCTGCTATGGGTCCAGTTGTGTTTCCCTGAAATTTATATATTGAAGTCCTAACCTCCAATACATCATAATGGGATCCTTGTTGGAAATAGAGTCTCTGCCGATGTAGTCAATTTAAGATGAGGTCATTAGGAGGGCCCTAATGCAATATGCCTGGTAAATTTGGACACAAAGACAGACATGTGCCCAAGGAGAACATCATGTGAAGATGATGGCAGAGATTGGGGTGGTGCCTCCAAAAGCCAAGGAACTACCAGAAGCTAGAAGGCAGACCAAGAACAGATACTTCCCCAGCACCTTCAGAGGGAACTTGGCTCTGCCAACACTTTGATTTTGGACTTCTGGCCTCCAGAATTTCGAGATAGTTCATTTTGTTGTTCTAAGCCACCCCGTTTTGGGTATTCTATTATGGTAGCTCTAGGAAACTAATACAGCAGTCAACAACTATCTTGCTGGAGATGTCTGGGAGTCAGTTGATGTATAGTTCTGGAGTTTTGGAGATAGCGTTAGGCTGGTGATGGAGTCACCCCTCCCTACCAGTATGGTGGACACATGACATTTGTGTATGATTGTTATCCTTTCTTTTTAGAAAGACTTCTCTACTACTCCATGTGGTCTCAGTGGAACTGACATCCTGGGGCCATCTCCTCCAGCTTGCAGGCATGGCTGATCTGTAGCAGGAAAAGAATGCAGCAAACACTCAAAGAGAAGCCAAAGCAAGCAGCTACAATAAGTAGTCAGAGATAAAATGTCCTGATAGAGTTGAGCCTTGGATTCTGGTCCCTGGGGCCCAAATTCTTGCAGATCTAGGAATTCTATGAGCTATTCCAGCTGTATGCTTTCCAGCTATTTAAAGCAACACTTCATCTGCTTCTGAGAGTGTAAGTTGCTACCTGTCTTCAAAAGAATACAATTGTTCATCAAGGTCATGAGAGTGGATGAAGTAGTGCATGTAGAATGAGGAAAGAATCAAAGCAGAACTCTGGGAAGGCCAGAGAGGAGAGGATGATGAGAGGTGGGTGTACACAGAAGGTAAGGACAAACAGGGCTTCATGGTTCCAAAACGGAATACGAAAAAAGAAAAGGAGGCATTATACATGGTAGAATTTGAGTCAGGTAAAGGATAAAAACATAGTCATGGGATCTGTTCTTTAGAGAGATGTATTAGTTTACCATTGCTGTATAATGAATCACCCCAAAATTCAGCAGCTTAAAACAACAAACATTTATTATTTTCTGGTGTCTGAGGGTCAGGAATCCAGAAGCAGCTTAACCAGGTGGTTCTAGCTCACGGTCTCTTGCAAATTTATAGGTCAAGTTGTCAGGCAGAGCTGCAGTCTCTGAAGGTTTGACTGGGACTAGAGAGTTAGTTTCCATGATGGCCGCTCACATGACTATTGGTTGGAGGCTTTAGGTCCTCCCTTGTGGGCCTCTCTGAGGGACTGTTCAAGATGTAGTTTTCTCCATAGCAGTTGATCCAAGAACTGAGGTCTTTTTATAACCTAATCTTAAAAGTGGTAAAACCAACCATTTGTGCTGTATTCTATTTATCTGAAGCATGTCACCAAGTATAGCCCACAACCAAGAAAAGGGACATTGCACTCCACCCCTTTAGGGGAGAAGTATCAAATATCAAAGAATTTATGAATATATCTTCAAAACTACTTCAGAACCCTTGGGTGGTTTGTACCAGAGCTTGTCAGGGAAGTGGATAGAGAGAAACTGTGTGTCCTACTGAGTGAGGTGAAGTCAATACCACTCTTTCTAGAAACGTGACTATAAAGAAAGAAGTAAAGCTTCATAGTTGAGGGAGAGAATTTTCTCCTATATTATCTATTTGTTAATAGAGGGGATTTATTTTTATATATTTATAGGCCCCCAAATATTAATAGCTGAATTCAATATGGGTTAAATAGGCTTCAATTTGGAAATGCACTTTCCCACAGAAATGCCTTCCACAGGAAATGGGGCAACCACACAAAAACCTACTTAACCCATGTTCTATCTATGGTGCTATATGGTGTCAGTGCCGTCAGAGAATCCGTTCACTGTTGCATAGGCTCTATCCCCCAGGTAGGACGCTCTGCCTACTTCTGTAAGGTTCTCCAAGGGTACCACATGGAGAACACCAGACACAGAGCCATTTGCTGTTAGACCCATTTATTGTGTAGACTGCAATGTCATATAGAGTCTGCTAATATCTTTCTGTAAGAAAATGCCCTCTTGGCAATCCCATTTGCCCCCAACTGGAGCACTTCTCTGTCTCCAAGGCTCCAAGAAATACTTTCCTGGGCTTGGATCCTTGATGGGATTACGCCTTCCATTGAGGAAGAAGAATGAAGGTATAAAGTGAGAGGTAGGAAAAGAGATAAGGGAAGAAGGGCTGACACAAATCAAAAACTTTATGTACCTGTCACTTGGATTCTCACAATCATCTGGGGAAGTGGGTCTTGTTTTATCACGCTTAAAAACAAGGTAATTGGAGCACTTGGGTGGCTCAGTCGCTTAAGCATCTGACTCTCGATATTGGCTCACGTCTTAAGCCAAGACTCACCAGGGTCATGATTTCAAGTCTGGAGTTGGGCTTAAATAAGTAAGCAAGTAAATAAATAAATAAAAATGAAGAAATTGAGGCATGGCCGCAAAATATGAGCCAATTGTAGAATTACATATGGAAATAATGATAAATTATTATGAAAGTATTATAGTTAGTGGTGTGAGGAAGCCTGCTCAAAGCAGCTGATTGTGCACATCATTTCCCAACTCTGTATTCTGCGACATCATTTTGGTAGCTTAAAATCAGCTGTAGTGGGAGTATTTACACCATGGAAATGCACAGATGTTACAGATTTTTTTTTCCCATAGAGCCAGCAGCTGAACATTTACCAGCACACTACTGGTTGGTCCAAACTTGAGGTGAACTGTTAATTAAATCTAATTGCTTATTGAAGAAATGGTGGCAGTTGGTAGATAGAGGCAGTGGGGGTGGGACAGCATTCCAGCAGCCTAAATTAAGCAATGAGATCTAAGCCCCCCTCAGTAACTGCAAGGCGTGTAATTTCCTCTTTCACCTCTATTTCCTGCCTACTTTCTGCACATGCAGGTCAAGTTGGGTTGTGAGATTTGTAACTTCCTTAGGGTGCCATTGAGGAAGTGGACTGTTCGGGGAAGAGGCGGGGGCATCTTTTCTTTGGAAGAGCTATGGGGGTCGCTTGCTGAGAGATCGATGGAGTGCTGCAGTCTCCATTGGGAAGATCTAAGCGGGATCTTTGTCTTAGGAAGAGCTTGTGAATAAGGAATTAACAAATTCTTCTTCCCAATTGGGGACTAGACCTAGAAAGTTTTTATACTCATTTCTATTACGAAGAAAAAAAGAAAAGAAGAAGAAGAAGAAGAAGAAAGAGGAGGAGGAGGAGGAGGAGAAGACAGCAACAACTCTGGTCTCTCTTCTGCTGGATTGTGGCCCTTGAGAGTTCTGTGGTTTTGTAGAGGGTGGAGAGGTCAACGAATATATGTTCACAGCCCTCTGCCCTCACTAGCCTGTCTGAATATTCTGGTCTAAGTGGAGGAGCTCAGGGCAGAGAGAAAGGGTTTCCAGACTTGTCTGTTTAGCGGCTCTGAGGGAAGAGCAGCCTGGGTTGAGCTAGGAGGAAGCTGTGGGTTTCCATTACTAATAGTAATAGGCCTTTTGCTTAAGACTCTACTCTGCTTTTCAAAGACTTTGCTGTACTGTGCAAATTACTCAAGAGGCTCTTCTTGTATCACTGTAAACACCAGCGACTTGACTCAAAACCTCCCTTGTTTTCTCTGGGAGTGCACTTGCTGGCTCTTTGTTGCTGCTGCTGCTTCTTCTTCATCTTTTCTGAAATATTTTATTTATGAGAAGGAGAGAGGGAGAGAAAGAGAATGAGTGTGGCAGGGGATGGGCAGAGGAAGAGGGAGAAGCAGACTCCCCTACTGAGCAGGAAGCCCATTGTGGGACTCCACCCTAGGACCCTGGAATCGAGACCTGAGCCAAAGGCAGACCCTTGACCAACTGAGCCACCCAGGTGCCCCTCTTTGTTGCTTCTAAATGGGGAATTAGAATATGCTTTCAAACACTACAATGACAAATTTTGGAAGGATATATAAGCACAATGGACCCTTTGGGGGCATTAAAGTAGGGACCCAATATGTTTTATATATTTACACATTTCTGAACTTTTCAATTTCTTTTTCCTGTTTTCTTTATTTCCTTGGTTCTTTAGTCATGTCAAAGACTGCAATAAGTGTCTGCGGAAGCCACCATCCTGAACAAAAGCTAAGATCTTTCTAATGATTTCCATTTAAGTATATGGTCTCCTCACTTCCATGTCATCCCTTGGCCACCTCTCCAGTCACGATCACCTTTAGCCCAGATTCATCATTCTTCTGCTTTCTTTCTTAGAGAGTTTTATTGCAACAAATAGATTCCCAAGAATTGTGGGGTTTTGTTTTTGGGTTTTTTTGGGGGGGGGCGGGGGTATTGTAGTTGTCTTAAATTTTATGACAAGGGAGGAACGTTTTATGTAAAAGTTGGGCACTCGTGTTTTCCAGTTACTATTTACTGAATTGTTGAGATTCAACCAAATGTTTGGTCCGTTCATTTTGCTTGTTGTCTAAATATTTTGTATGTTTTCAGTAACAACTAGTTTAAATCTTAAAAAAAATTAATATAATTATCAAAAGGAATATCATGTATATTAGCAGATTAAACAGTGATTTGATATAATCTGTCAGTGGGAAGTAACAGAGTTGTACCTCCTCTTGACACACACTACAGTCTTGGGGCACCTGAGTGGCTCAGTCATTAAGTATCTGCCTTCAGCTCAGGTCATGATCCCAGGGTGCTGGGATCGAGCCCCACCCATATCAGGCTCCCTGCTCAGCAGGAAGCCTGCTACTCCCTCTCCCACATCCCCTGCTTCTGTTCCCTCTCTCGCTGTGTCTCTCTCTCTCTCTGTCAAATAAATAAATAAAATCTGAAAAAAAAAAAAAAAAAGTCAAGCTTACTGGGGATATTATGCAAAATGTAACTCATCAGGAATAGCCTTAAGGGCAGTAGAAAAACACTGATTTGCATGATTTGTATAAAGTTTACATTTTAAGGATACCAAGCAATCTTTCAACTTTCCACATGCTTATGCTTTGCGAAGTATTATACATTCTTAGAGTAGGTCAATGTTAGCATTTTCTCTCCTCTTGATCTACCTTAGACCCTTGCCAGAAAAGAAAAAAAAGCTTTTCCTCTAAACTCTTGAAGTTTGTTCTCTGAGGTCTGTGAATCAAACTGACACAGTTAGCAGGAGACAAGACAATTTAATCATGCGTTTGTATTAACGTACGTACAGGCGTTCACAGAAAAATGTGACTCAAAGGTGTGGTTAAAATTTAGGGCTTATATGTTGTCTTAATGGGGAGGGGGAGGGGAAGAAGGGCACTTAAAGGAAAACAAAGGACTTTCTGGAGAGATGAATGAGACCTCAGGCTCACAGGAGGTATGACGGGTTTGTGACAAGGTCTGTTTAGGTGTGGTATAGAGACGTCTCACCTCTAGCTGTCCCAAGGAGCGGATTTATGATAATTGATGTGTTTTGAATTCTTTGAGGATGTTCTGCTTTTAAGGCAGATAAGAGATTTCAAGAACTCAAATGCCTTCTGCTCAAAATAATTTTTGCGCCACAGCAGTATTTTCTAGACCTTTTCGCCGCAACCTGTAGTAATATAGTCACAAATTGTTGGCAAAATTGTCACAAAAATTTCCAAATTATCTCAACTCTTTGCCCTTTTTAACATGTGTGTTTGGTAAGGTATAGGGAAATGCTCTTCTTCATTTGTGATTCTAAATAGCATTTGACAAAGTCTTATGCAGATCAACACTGAAGAAATTAGGTCTGATTTCTATGGCAACAGTGCGGGGGGGGGGACCGTCTAGAAAGACTATCTAGGGTCTCAAGGCTTTCTCCAGGAACCTGTCCCCTTTGCCCAGGGAACAGCCCAAGGCTTCCACATCCCAAGGAGCGAGCACCTCCCCAAGGAGGCTCATCTGTGACCCTGAAACTCTTTGGTAAAATGCTCAAAGGGGAAAGTTGGCTTTCTTCCCTTGGAGGAGGCATTGGGGGATGGCAGAAGATAAGAAGTTTCTAGGAAGAAAAGAATGTAAGGGGAACAGTGAGAGGATGAAAGTCTTCAGATAAGAGGCAAACGAGAAAAGCATTTTCTGCCAACATTGTGAGAAGTGAAAGAAATAAAAGCAAGCTGGCTTTAGGGCAGGGCTAAAACCAGCTGGGCAAAAAGAGACTTCATTTCTAAGATGGGGTTTTTTGTAACAATGAGGGAAAACCCAAGGGTCATCCAAATGTGGTCCAGGCTTGCCTAAGACAAGGTCTGCTGCAGGTGACGAGACAAGACACCTGGGGTTCTGTGGGAGGATTTCAGAGCTCTGGGGGAAGCTCCTTGCCACCCCACTTCCCCACCCCATGCCTCCACGGTTCTCTGTGACCAGCACAAAGGCCTGGGGCAGATATGAGGGCTTTGTGACAATGTCTGTTTAGGTGTTATGGAGACTTCTTACCTCTAGCTGTCCCAAGGAATGGGTTTATGATAACTGATGTGTTTTGAATTTTTTGAGGAGGCTCTGTTTTTAGGCAGATAAGAGGTTTCAAGAACTCAAATGCCTTCTGCTCAAAATAATTTTTATGACACAGCAATGCATTCTGGACCTTTTTGCCGCAACCTATAGTAATAAATTATCGTCACATATTGTTGGCAAAATTGGGGCAGAACCCCAGCCTGCCCAAAGGGCTGCCTTCTCTAGCGGGAGGGAGGGAATCTTTGCACGGAGAGTTTGTGTGTGTCCACAGAGCTATCTTTTTCTAGAAGCACCCCGATTCTTGAAGGTCCATAAGGGAAGGGTCATCCTCAGAAAGCGGCTCCGGTACAGGCAGGCTGGTGTGGCAGATACATTGTGAGGAGAACCGTGTGGCAGGCGGAGGTTGGGGCTGGTGGGCCGCAGTGTTCTTCAGAGGGACACCTTTCCTCAGGCCTTCCAGATTCACAGCTGCTGTCTCCAGGGTGGATCCCCGTTTAGAAGAGAGGTTCATCCTGAGGCTGCCAATCGCTTCCACCTCCGCGTGAATCAGTTTCGGGATCCGACCGTGCATAGACTTTGGGCAAGGGCTGGGCAGCACCAGGAGATGAGGGCCCTGTAGGGCAGCTTGAGTGGACTGTGGTTTTGCCCAGGGCCTGCCTGAGCCTGGAGCCGGGAAACGAGGAGAGGCCAGGAAGGCTGCAGGGCTGGGCCTGCTCAGATGCTCACGGGTTGGCTTCCCTGTGGAAGACGGGAAGGCGTGGGTGAGGTGGAGGTCTGGTTGAGGCTGACCATGCATTTCCACTGAGAATGGACCAGACCAAGGTCTGAGAAGGAGCCAGCTGTGGACAGGGGGGGCCCAGCACCTCCCAAGTCCGCCTGAACTTCTTGTTCTCTGTGTTTTTGCCCTTTTGCTCTCTCCGATATTAAGTCAAGCTTTGCCCAAGTCCCACCCGGTTTCAGCCTACCAGAGCAATAAGGAACGGAGGGCGTCGAGGGAAGACTGGGTCGTGGGGACGGCAAGGGAACAGAGGACAAATCAGATGCTTAACCAACTGAGCCACGTAGGCACCCCTAAAAATAAAATTCTAAAAAAAAAAAAGAATAAAAAATTTAAAAAATTCCTTAGCCTCTAGAGAGTAGCCCCTAGAACTTCTCCCAGGATTTCTTATACTAGTAATTCCTTTACTCTCTTCTGCTTTTGGTGGGTATTTCAGCAGAAAAGTTTGAGAAATAGGCTTTAGTAGAACTAAATGAGAAGACGAGGCAGTGAGAATCACAGAGAAAGAGGTTCTCAGACTGAGGTACGTTGTCCAGAAAGGGCCTGGGTTGTTGGCAACAGCCAGCTGAGAACATTGACAAGAGGGAGCTTGGAAATTAAATGAGTAATTATAATGCTGGTTTACCTTTGAGGACTTCACAGGAGGCCTGGAGCTCTTCTGCTGAGAAACGGCTTTATGTTCTATCAGGTCCAGCCCCTTCTTCCTTTTGGGGAAGCCCCATAGCCCAGAGAACTGAAGTCATTTGCCTGAGGTCACAGAATCATTGGCAAAGATGGAACCAGAACCAAGGTCTCCTGCTTGCTAACGTCTTAATTGTGACAATAGGAAACAAAGCTCTGTCTCTTATTTTACTAATCTCTAGGATTGAAGATAAACGTATTCTTAGCTCCATTTACTCCCAGGTTAACATAAGCCCTCCAGGGCTAGAAGTTTCTTTGGAGTTGGATTTGGGGCATTCCAAGAATGGAGAAATGAGATCTTCACTCTTGGCTCATTCATCTAGTCCTTGGACGCATGTTAACTGCTCATCTGTTGCAGACCAGACACTGTGTGGGTGGAGGGAATATGGAGATGAGCTGTTTTCGGTCCCTAAGAGGTGTGTAGATCGGAGTAGAAGATACCCCTGGCCTGATAGGGTTGGTAGAGACCCATCACAGCACATCAGGATGTTTGCAGGACAGCCATGCGCAGGGTTCCAGGGAAACACAAAAGGAGGCTGTGTAGCTCAGACAGGGGTAAGGTCAGGGAAATTCTTGCAGAGGTGTCATTTTATAGAGTAGAGAGATATGGTTGGTAGTCTAGAATGAAACTTTTGATAATTAACGTTCTCTCCACCAGAGTTCTTAAAATATTTGGAGACACTAGGCAGTGTGTTGTCCTTGTACGTGTCCTATCATCCAAGTGTTAGATTTTTTGGCCTCTTGCAGGCCACACAATGGTGAAAACTCATAGCCATCAGCCGTTATGCCGTCATATGGGGCCCAGGTGTCCACCACGGTTTATTTCTTACGTCATTCTCCCCAGGTTCGTGCTGGTTCCAACCACACAGTCTCTTTGCTGTGACTCAGACACGCCCAGCACGCTCTTACCTCAGGGTCCCTGGACTCGTTCCTCCCTCTGTCTCTTGCCCAGGTGTCTATGTGTGCTCCTCACTGTATCCGGGTCTCTGCCCCCATGTCCTTTCAATAGTGACCACTCGGCTTTCCTGACCACGTCCATGAGAAGCAGTGGCAGCAGCCCATTATGAATCGTGGCCTCTCAAAAGGACAGCTCTCCATCCCGATCCCTGGAACCTGTGAATGTGACCTTGTTTGGAAAATGGGTCCATGATGATGTAATGAAATGAAGGATTTTTAAGTGAGGCTATCATCCTGGATGATCTGGGTGGGCCCTAAAGCTAATGACATGTGTCCTTAGCAGAGAAAGTCGGAGGGTGAGTCGGGACGGATAGGAGAGGACGTGGTGGGCACACGTAGGCAGAGGTTGGTGTGATGCAGCCCTGCGGAATGCTGGCAGCCACCAGGAGCTGCAGGGCAAGTGAGGGAATGTCCCTGATGGTTGCTGGAAGAAGGGAGGCCCTACCAATCGTGTTGATTTTGGACTCTCTCATCCAGACCGAAAGAACGAGTTTCTGTTATTGTAAGCCCTCAAGTTTGTGATAACTTGTGATGGCAGCCACAGAAAACAGAGGTACAATACCACCCCTGCCACTCTGTATCCCCTTATGCTTACTCTTTGTTCTTGGTATCTGACATTTTCTGTCTATCCATGCATCCATGCATCCATCCATCCATCCATTCATCCAAACACACACACACACACACACACACACACACACACGCACAGGTACGCACACACTTGTAATTTCTTTATTCTCTATTTTGAATGCAAGTGCTTTGTTTTTGTTCACCATCCTATCACCAGCATCTAGAATAGTCCTTGGTGCGTAGCAGGTGCTTAGTGGATCTTGAAGGAATGGATGGAATGAGATGTTGGATTCTGAGGCTTGGCAGGCACTTGGAGTGACCTTTTCATCCTGTGTGTAACTGGGGAGACAGAAGGATCCCAGTTCTGGTGATACAGAACTTTGAGTCATGGCGAGGGTCAGGGATGGGGATATCTGGATTTATATCCTGGCTTTGCTGCTTAAGAGCTGGTGACTTTGGGCTCTGAACCTCAGTTTCATCAACAGTAAAATAAATACTGTTGCTGTAGGGCTGCAGGGCAATGTTGATAGCATGGCTGGCACAGAGCCTGGTGAGCGGTGCTCTGTCTGGTTTTCCTTTCTCTCCATTCATGGCCCTGAAACTCACAGTAGAGACACAGTAGAGTCTTTCCTCTGTGTGGTCATTTCCTCCTGCATCAGTTGCAGAGGTTTCTGAATGCTTGGCATTCCCCTGGGGCTAAGACCTTGCCATCCTTTTTTAATGGTAGGATTTGCTTAATTGAACATAGCAAACATTATGACTCCCTATTGTGAGATGATGGGTTCCATGCATCTTGAATTTACACCTCTGGACATGAACTCTTGCAATCACTTCATCTTAACAGACTTTGTGCTGTGAAGAGAAAAGTAGAGGCCATTTTTACACTTGTACCATTATGATGGTTCCTGCATCTATCAGTGTTAGAGAGAAGGAACAGCCTCTTCCAGCTGGCCTTGTAAGGATAGCCCTTTAATTGTACATTTATATCTGGTAGGTCCTAGTATTGTTTAAAGAAGATCACACACACACACACACACACACACACACACGTGTGTGTGTGTACGTGTGTGGTTCTAGTACTTTTTCTCAAAAATATTGGTTAAATGCCTGAAATATTAGCAGTTATTACTTTCAGGCTCCTGGGTTGTTGGATAAAACATGGTTTTAATCTTTTTCTTGATGCTTCTCATTTTCCAAAATGTAAATTGAAGATGTTTCTAATTCATTTTTCCATCAGATAAAACCGCGGGCTTTGCATTTGAGGTTTCATTCCTAGAACTGGTTCAGAATGTAAATGCTAGGGTTAGCCTTTGTGTCAGTGACTGGGGATTTTCTCGAGTCTCTGGCTGATAGTGTAGAAGCTGTGTTTCTCATTTCTTTTCTGAAGCCATCATACAGGCACGGACGTTCATGGCATAGAGGAATGATAGCAACTGTTGTCTGTCAAGAAGTTTAGGCGTGATTTCCTCAATGCGCTCTTCATCTTTGCGATTTTATTTGTTCCCTGGATGAGAACTTTTCCTGAAGTCTTACGTAGACTTTCTGTAAAGCAGTGATTTCACTATACTTTTTAAGCTTCTGGTTAAAAATAGAATATCTCCTAGAATTCCCAAGGAAAATCAGTTCTGTCAAATCTCATTGTTAATTCATAAAGGGCATTTGGCTGTGCAAATCGAAAAGTATGGAATCCAACGGATGTTTCCATAGTTATCATTTCTTAGAAGAGTTTAATACATCATCTTTGTCACCTCTGTGGGCCTCAACCAGTTAAACTTCATCTAGTGGAGATAAATTTGATTTTGCATGAATTAGGGCAGCATTTGCAAAAGGATCTCAGCAGAATATTTCATTCATATTCCCTTCCAGCATCTTGCGCTTTTCTTTAAAGTTGGGAAGAGAAGAGTTTCCACCACTCATTGTAGGCAAATGTGTTCTATGCTTTCGAGTGGAGGGAGCATAAGCTGTTATTATGATAATGTTAATAACACTTTTATGTACTACATTTTGGTTGACATTTCATCCTAATTGAGAAAGATCTAAAATTAATCTTTGTAAGAAACAAGACCAGAGTGGCTAATCAGGTTTGGAACTGGGACTAATTGTACTATAATCAGATTGATGGGCTGTTAAATATCTGATGTGAAAACCATATCAGGAAACGATAAGAAAGAATCTGTGCCAAAGTCCCCTTGAATTTTCCCCTTGTCTTTTATTTCGCAGTTTGTTCAAAAGGCTTATTACCTCAGCCTCAAAGTGCACATCTAAGATCTCTACCATCTGGTAACTTTTATTTTTTAATCAACTCAAGTTTCCTCAGAGAGTTGCAATAAACAGATAAGTAAGTAAGTAAGTAAATCTTTATCATCTGTTTGTCCAGGATAAGATGCTACGATGATGCCGGTTTGGGGAACTGAAGCTGTTGCTGATTCAGAAGTTTTAAAATTAATTTTCGAGTCTGCTTACGGTTAAATTGTTGCTCATATAGGGTGTGGCCGATCGAGACAAGTAGACCTGGGGGACTAGGAACTTGGTAGCCTGGGATAGATCTGAGCCCCAACTATTCAGTCTTTCTCCAAGGTTGAGTCCCTTCCCTCATCCCTAGGGTGTCTAGGTCTGGATATTGGTACTCAGGATCCTGTAGACTTGGCTGAGTTCCTTGGGAGTGTTGTGGGGTGTAAAGCAGGAGTCTGATTTTTGCTTTTCTCCTGTAAGCAGCGGAAGTCAGGTAAGTGTATTATGGAAGGAGGCTATGACTCTTATCAGAGACCATCTAAGAGTCCACAGGCCACCTAAACCATGTAGAAGGATGGCCAGTCATCAATCCGATGGCACTGATTTGGTCAACAGCCACGTGCTCACTGTTCCAGGTCTTTGTTTCAGAGCAGACTGTTGAAGTAGAAGTGTTGTGACCTCAGGTTCAAGTTTCAAAATGACACTGAGGGACTGGGTATCAAGTTACAGAGCTATCTAAAATATCTGGGCTCGGAAACTGCCAATGAGATTTGAGGCTGAAGCTGGTGGAAGCAGCAGAAAGGAATCGGAGATAGACTTGGGCTGGCAGCAGGGTTGTCAAGGCAGCAGAAAATGTTGGAAAGTTTACCTCAGAGAATTCTGTGTGTGTGCAAAATGTATGCCCTCAAGACGTCCAAAGGGGATGTCACTTTTATTTGTGGGGAGGGGAGAAAGGCACTGGTTATTCAATAAATCCAACCCCCCTCTACCACGCCCCCAGCCCCCCAGGAAGTGAAAAATTGTGTGAAGAGTGCACTTTAACCCAGAGTTTTGAGAAGAGTTTTAATGAACTGAAAAACCAAACTAAACAACCCTAACACCCATTAGCTGAGCAGCAGGGCTCTTGAGACTACAGCTCAGCCTTCCAGTCACTGGAGTCAGATTTGTCTGGTTCTCTTCACCTTGAGCCCCTCTCAATGCTCTGTGCAAGGGCCCTTGGTAAAACTCATCAGTTCTCTTTCTCAGCCAGAGATATGCTGCGTGGTGAGCTTCTTGGGCCTCCTGGTGGGGGCAGCCCTCCTGTTCCTCCACCTCTTCTCCCAGCCCTGTGGCTTCTCACTGGCCCAGAGCCACCTCACAGTGCCCACCTGGCAGGCAGGGGTGCTTAGGACCTGCCTCGTTCTACAGGGTATGGTTTTCTACCTTGAACGGGCTTCCCATTGCAGAGTCTGGTCTAAGACAGAAGCAGAGAATCCCACAAAGGTGTCTCCAGCTCTGATCTCGCTGACCTGGTTGGGTCTCTCACCCCCGGAAGGCCCGCCTTCCACACTTGCCCTTCCGGCCTCCCACTCCCACTTCAGCCCCAGTGGTGGGTGGGCAAAGGAGCTGCATTCACAAGTCATCTCTATGGATGAGGGGAGAAGAGCAGATGACACAAAGGCAAAGGGTAGCTTCAGCAGACTCCAGAGTTTAGCAAACTGGCCAAACCCTCCTCACCAAGGTGGTATCCTCGAACCTGTTTGCTTCACGGAGGCACATGACTCGATGAGCTCTTTAACAATTTATTTCTTTGAAATATTAAAGGAAATAATATCCGTTATAAAAAATAAGACACCTGAGCAAAGTAAAATGTGGAAGTTTCCATTCACTGTTGTCTCCCCTCCCCCCATCTCCTCCCCCGATGGAAACACTGCTGGCCTTTAATCTGAATGAATAGAATTAAGCCTTTGAATGCTGAATTGTTATGTCCACAAACATGGAAACTGGAAGCTTCTTGGGGAACCAGAATACCAGGTTATTAATACCAAGACCTATAGGCATATCGTGATTCTTTTCATTTTGTCTTCTTTTACTTCTGTATCCTATCTAAGAGTGTAAAGTCCTACTAAGGCTGTATATCATTATACCTCAATTAAAAAAAAATGAAGTCTTAAGGAATATGTCTAAAGAGAATCTTCACTTGCTCAGCAGCTCACCCACATCAAAATTCATAGTATTTAACACTGTCCACTCCTCCTCTGCAATCCCATCTGTATCTGTGCAGCCCGCTATTGAAATAAACTCTCAGCAAGGCTTGTGAAAGAAAGGCTCCAGGCTTCTGATTTCAGCTTGCCTTGTGCGTTAAATGTGTATTTCTGGACATCTAGAAAACAATCCTAATTTTTTTTGGGGGGGGGGAGCAGCAATCTTTCCCACACCCTAAATCTCTAATCTCCCCTTCTTGTGAAATGATTGCTTTGAGAACTTCCTGATTTGGTTGCTTCAGGATGAATACAACCTTAACCTGAATTTTCTACATTCGGAAACCTTTGCTGGGTCACGCAGCCTGCATCAAATGTCCCCCAGAAGGGGCCTCTTTTCCTTACGAAGACAGACCTAGCATTTCCTTTTTCCCAAGGGTCAAGTGATCTCCGGGGACCATGCAAGCTTGAGTCCCTCTGGTCTGGCCTTTTGACTAAAAAGAGAAGCTTGGTAAGGTTGGAGAGGTTGCCCAAGAAGGAAGGGCCAAGAAGGTGGAAGACTGCTCATTTCATGAGAAATTTTTGAAAAGGCTTTTGAATAATAATAACACAAAGGAGAAATTTCATCCTAGAGTTGTAATCTGTGGCCTCCAGGGCAAAGGGAAGTCAAGGAATCCTTGAGCATGCCTGTGGGCTCAGGGGAATCTCACCAAAAAAAACCTTGGGGGTGGGGGTGGGGTGGGGGTAGCACCTGGCTGGCTCACTTGGTGGAATGTGTGACTTTTGATCTTTGGGTTGTGAGTTCAAGCCCCATATTGGGTGTAAGTATTACCTAAAAAGAAAAAAAAAAGAAAAGAGTAGAAAAAAACTTTGGAAAGAAGCACAATGAAGGAAGCTCAGGTGTTTCTAGCATAATCTCCATATTTTATAAATGAGAAAGAGGAGGGCACAGAAGAGGAAAGAGTACTTGTCCACCACCCCACAGCTCATGCAAGAGGCCAGATCCCTAGCTCTCTACCCAGGGCCCCTTTGAGTATATCCAGTTGCCTCTCTGTTGATGACCCTCCCTGAATTCCAAGTTTTTGGTTCAAAATTATAAATGAAGTTTGTATATTACTATATCATTCACTGTGCTCGTTTTCGAAATGATGTCTTTGTAGAGAGTTTTATTTCTGGCTGCCATAAAGCACCAGGAGCCACCTTTGGCCGGTGGTGAGGAGCCCACTTGGTAAGGAGGGCGCTGGATGGCCAGAGGCACCTCCCCTTCAGCACAAAGAGGGCTAAACATGCACATGCCCTGCCTAGGAGGGCGGTTTCCTGTCCAGACCAATGCCCCCCACTGCAACAGGTGCTGCTTCTCAAGTTCTAGGCCCTGTGTTGATGATGTTTGGGAACAAGAGAAGCTCCTATGAAGACTTGCTTCAAGTCAGTAGGGAGAGATGGCTTATTCAACAAATGGCCTCAGGTTGAGTAACTAACCATTCTGTTAAAAAAAGAAATGCATTGCCGCTTTCTTATGCCTTATACCAAGATGCATTCCAGATGGATCATAAACTTAGGGGTGAGAAAGTGGAATGGTAAGAGTGTTGGAAATAAACATGGAAGAATTTTCTTTTTAAACATGAAAGAATTTTAAAATTTAATCATCTCTCACTGGGGCCAGAATTTCCAAGCCTGAGACGCAAGATCTGGAAGCCATAAAAGAAAAGACTAGTAAGTTTGACTACATAAATAATTTAAATTTTTGCAGAGCAAAGAATTACCATAAAGAAAATCAAAATACAAATAAGACTTAGGAAAATATTTGATATCTATCTATCTATTTATCTCAGAGGCAAAGAGCTAATTTACTGAATGTCATTTTAAACAGTTTTACCACTCAGGAAGAAAAGGATCTGCAACTCTACAGGAAAAAGGAGCAAAGGACAGCTAGAAGCTGACAAAAGAAATCCAAATGATTTATAAACAGAGAAAAAGGGCTGAACACATGAATAATTAAGTGCTAACTAAAACAACAAGATAATATTTTTTACCGATTAGATTGTCACAGATCAGAAATTTTTTATAATAAACAGCATAGAGAAGGCAGTTGGGAAAGAGGTGCTCAGAGACAGTTGGGAGACATGTCGGTTGGTGCAACTTCTTTGGAGGGAAAATTGACACTATCGATGAAAATTTAAAATTCAAATACATTTTGACCTAGCAATTTCTTTGTAAGACATTATGTTAACAGATGTATGTGAAAGGATGTTTGTTCCAGCTTTGTGCGGGACACAAAATCACCTACATGATTTTTAGTAGCAGGTTGGCTAACTAAATGCTGCTGTGTGGGATGTGGACAGAGACTGCCTCATAGGTGAGAGAACATTTGCATGGGCACAGTCATTGCAACATGGTAAGTTGCAGAAGAGGGAAGGGACAAGCCAGGTGTCCTTCAGCAAGGACCTGATTGAGTAGATGGCAGTATGGGTCTGCACTGGCAAATGACATATCAGAGACGAGAGCAGGTGTACAGCGCTGTGCTGTTCATGGGGTGATCACGGGGACACACATATTTGTCCGTGCTTTGACACACATATTTGTACGTGCTTTTGTCTGGGGAAGACATCACAGGGAGGGGAGGATGCGTCTGCCTCTGGGGAGAGGACCGTGGGGTCTGGGGAACAGGGTAGAAAAGGGAGACCTGCTTTTCATTGTCTTCTTGTTTGTACCTGGGACCTGGATGTTATACTTAAAAGTTATTGCTGATCTCCCATGAATTTTCATGTATATAGGTTCCCTTCATTGATATTTAGCATATTAAAACTAAAGCTGAGAATCAGACAACAAAAAGCAATTAAAGGCATCCAAATCGGCAAAGAAGAAGTCAAACTCTCATTCTTTGCAGATGATATGATACTATATGTGGAAAACCCAAAAGACTCCACTCCAAATCTGCTAGAACTTGTACAGGAATTCAGTAAAGTGTCAGGATATAAAATCAATGCACAGAAAATCAGTTGCATTTCTTTACACCAACAACAAGACAGAAGAAAGAGAAATTAAGGAGTCAATGCCGTTTACAATTGCACCCAAAACCATAAGATACCTAGGAATAAACCTAACCAAAAAGGCAAAGAATCTATACTCAGAAAACTACAAAGTACTCATGAAAGAAATTGAGGAAGACACAAAGAAATGGAAAAATTTTCCATGCTCATGGCTTGGAAGAACAAATATTGTGAAAATGTCTATGCTACCTAAAGCAATCTACACATTTAATGCAATCCCTACCAAAATCACACCCATTTTTTCCCAAGGAAATGGAACAAATAATCCTAAAATTTATATGGAACCAGAAAAGACCTCGAATAGCCAGAGGAATATTGAAAAAGAAAGCCAAAGTTGGTGGCATCACAATTCCAGACTTCAAGCTCTATTACAAAGCTGCCATCATCAAGACTGCTATACTGGCACAAAAACAGACACATAGATCAATTGAACAGAATAGATAACCCAGAAATAGACCCTCAGCTCTATGGTCAACTAATCTTTGACAAAGCAGGAAAAAATGTCCAATGGAAAAAAGACAGCCTCTTCAACAAATGGTATTGGGGAAATTGGACAGCCACATGCAGAAAAATGAAACTGGATCATTTCCTTACACGACACACGAAAATAGACTTAAAATGGATGAAGGACCTCAATGTGAGAGAGGAATCCATCAAAATCCTTGAGGAGAACACAGGCAGCAACCTCTTTGACCTCAGCAGCAGCAACTTCTTCCTAGGAACGTTGCCAAAGGCAAGGGAAGCAAGGGCAAAAATGAACTGTTGGGACTTCATGAAGATCAAAAACTTTTGCACAGCAAAGGAAACAGTTAACAAAACCAAAAGATAACTGACAGAATGGGAGAAGATATTTGCAAATGACATATCAGATAAAGGGCTAGTATCCAAAGTCTATAAAGAGCTTATCAGACTCAACACCCAAAGAACAAATAATCCAATCAAGAAATGGGCAGAGGACATGAACAGACATTTCTGCAAAGAAACCATCCAGATGGCCAATGGACACATGAAATAATGCCCCATATCACTTGGCATCAGGGAAATACAAATCAAAACCATAATGGGATACCCCTCACACAAGTCAGAATGGCTAAAATTAACAAGTCAGGAAATGACAGATGCTGGTGAGGATGAGGAGAAAGGAGAACCCTCCTACACGCTGGTGGGAATGCAAGCTAGTGCAACCACTCTAGAAAACAGCATGGAGGTTCCTCAAAAAGTTGAAAATAGAGCTACCCTACGACCCAGCAATTGCACTACTGGGTATTTACCCTAAAGATACAAACGTAGTGATCCGAAGGGGCATGTGCACCCGAATGTTTATAGCAGCAATGTCCACAATAGCCAAACTATGGAAAGAACCTAGATGTCCATCAACAGATGAATGGATAAAGAAGATGTGGTATATATGCGCAATGGAATACTATGCAGCCATCAAAAGAAATGAAAGCTTGCCATTTGCCACGACATGGATGGAACTAGAGGGTATTATGCTGAGGGAAATAAGTCAATTAGAGAAAGACAACTATCATGTGATCTCCCTGATATGAGGAAGTGCAGATGCAACGTGTAGGGTTTGGGGGGTAGGAAAAGAATAAAACAAGATGAGATTAGGAGAGAGACAAACCATAAAAGGCTCTTAATCTCACAAAACAAACTGAGGGTGGCCAGGGGGAGGGGGGTAGGGAGTGGGTGGTGGGGTTATGGACATCGGGAAAGGTATGTGCTATGGTGAGTGCTGTGAAGTGTGTAAACCTGGCAATTCACAGACCTGTACCTCTGGGGCTAATAATACATTATATGTTTATTAAAAAATTTAAAAAATTATTAAAAAAACCTAAAGCTGAGAAATTTTAAAAACATGAGAAAATACACACATTCCATCATCAGAGCACTTGAGGACCTCAGACAATCGTATAAAAACTCTGAAAAACTCCTCTCTACACCAGTTGAGAGATGAAGATTGAAAAGAATAAATAACAGTTTAGTGTTCTAATGAAAATAGTTCTGACTTCATGAAACCCATCCCCAGGGGTCCCTGGAACCACTGTTTTTTGGGAACCACTATTACCGAGAATGGAACAGATGCTGGGAGATGGTACCAAAACCAAGCACACATACCAGGGCTCTTGACACCAGGACAAGGCTGGTGTCCCCATGAAATGTTATAGCCCAGTGGCTCCCCTTCCCCTCAGCCGATGACAAAGAACGACGGGCACTCCTGACCCCCTCACCTACTTCCTCCTTTGGGTCATGATTGTGTATACCTGTGTATAGTAGCCTTGGAATGGGGCTTCACCCAGGCACCTTATTTCCTGGCTTTAGAGACGGGCGTGTGACCACCTGGCCTGGGAGCCCAGACCTGGCCTTCTCCTGAAGACCTGGCTGACAAAACCTGCGGGGTTGGCTCCAGAGCAGAGGCCATTTGGAAATGGGATTTGGGGCAAAAGACTTTTGAGAGATTCTGCTCTTCAGCCTAGACAGTAGCTGAGCGCAGGAAAAGTGTCTTGCACGGTTGACAGAAGGACTCAGCCACTGCCCATTATGACGTCTGTTGGGGGTGGTGGGGTCAGTGGGAGCCGAGCCACGCTCCTTCAGCGGCTCACTCCTTACCTGGCTTCAGCATTGCCGTTCTGCCTCAGGTTGGCAGCAACAGAGTAGGGGAGGAGGAGGTCATCTCTAATGATCTGAACCAAGACTTGGAGGAAGGAGACCCAGCGTGGTGGGATAGGAATCTGACTTACTCTGGGTACTTTACACACAGTCATTGACTTGAACCTCGAAACTGCACCCTGAGGTGGCTACTGTCATCTGTGCTTTGCAGGTACGATCATCTCAGAGAGGCTGTTTCATACCCATGGTCACGCCTCTGGTGTGTTCTGTGGAGCCACATTCTCCTCGGTCTGACTCAGCGTCCACGGTCTCAACCCCATAGAAACACTGCCCAGAAGCCCTCACCTCGAAGGCTGTGTTTCAGTTTCTCTTCCTTGCCTTACCCAGTTTTGGAAAGAAACATCCGGAAACACCTTATCTCTTGGGAGATAGACAGGTGGGGCAGGAGATGGGAACTGTGCCTTTCTTTGAATTCCTGATGAAGTTTTATTTGCAGGGAATTCAAGACAAAATGAATCAGACCCAGTCTCACCACTTCCATTATCATGTCTGGGGAACTGAGGAGTTTAGATTCAGGTCAGGAACATGACTGAGAAAAAGTGAAATCGGCCTCTCCTCTGGATCCTTGGGACCATGTCTTAGTTGTTCTGTGACCTCAGCAAATCATTGACTCTGTGACCTTAGTTCATTCGTAAAAAAGTATGGACTAAAAGTTTGTTTCTCCTTAAACAGAACAAAAACAACAAAATTCCCCCCCCCACCTTAATTCCAAACTCCATATTAAATTCCAAACTTAGGGGCACCTGGATGGCTCACTGGGTTAAGGCCTCTGCCTTCAGCTCAGGTCATGATCCCAGGGTCCTGGGATCGAGTCCTGAATCAGGGTCTCTGCTCAGCGGGGAGCCTGCTTCCTCCTCTCTCTCTGCCTGCCTCTCTGCCTACTTGTGATCTCTGTCTGTCAAATAAATAAATAAAATCTTTAAAAAAAAAATTCCAAACTCAGTATGAGTGGTAACATTGGATCTAATTCATTTTGTCTAGAATTACCTGCAAAAAAAGATCATCACGAATTCAAGGTTGACTATCGAGGCGCTGATTCTTTTTCTTGGCATAATTGTTTCCTGACAGACTCGTGCAGGGGGATGGCATAATCCTTCATTTTATGTTTGGTTTTCACAGTACATGCATAAACAGTGTCTTTTTTTTTTTTTGGCAAAATATTCCATGGCTTTATCAGTTTTCCCCTGAGTTTCAGCTCAGTCCTTTGATATTTAAATGATCTCTTTTGAAGCCCCTATGCTGTCATCACCCTCAGATTTTCTCTTCTTCAGTTGTTGGCTGGTGTAACTTTCCCAGATTTTCATTCGCTAATAGGGCTTCACGTGTCTGATTTGAGCAGCTGGCCAATAACACCTTCACCCACTTCACAGAAAAGTTCTCCACATCTGCCGTCTCTTTGCATTTCTGCATGTATTCCTTATGAAACAGTTCGCGAAGAACATAACATTCTCCCCTCAGGGGAACTGGCTACGGTGAAAAGGAGAGGGATGGCTCAGGAGGTATAAAATAGAAGAATGGTCCGTTCTTTTAGTGAATGTTTTTGCGTTATGATGACTTTGGCTTTCCTTGCATAACTTCTAACTGGAACTTGGGTAGTCAGTGCTCCCATAACGGGCTTGGGCGGAAGGTATCCAGCCACAGCCGCAACACAGGCAAGCAGAAGCAGACAGCGATCACCCAGTGTACCAGATCCAACTGATGGCTAGTATTGCCTGAAGCACGGTGTTGAGAAGGATCCTGAGACACTCTTCCGTCTTTCTAGGGAAGAGTAGTGTGATTGATTAATGATGTCTGATGAGGTTTGGGAGGGATTGAGTGGCAGTCTGTGTGATGACCTAGTCCATACTAAATACTCAGCAATTGCCAATCTTTCTTTCTTACAATGTGGCACTGTTGGGGGGAGATTTAAAAAAAAAAAAAAAAAAAAAGCAAAGAAAAATTACCATCATTACTCCGAGGTAGTTCACCTCTGAGAAAAGACAGACAGAAATAGTCAGTTGAATATTAATTCTGGTGGTACCTGCTTTGGCTGCCACTTGGCCAGCCAGATGGTAATAAGGAAGACTAGTGGTTATTAAAAACCCACACAGAGCGCCTGGGGTCATGATTCCAGGGTCCTAGGATCGAGCCCCTCACCCCTTGCACTCCCTGCTTGGCGGGGAGCCTGCTTCTCCCTCTCCCTCTGACCTTCCCCTCTAGTTGTGCTTTTTCTCTCTCTCTCAAATAAATAAATATAAACTTAAAAGAAAAAAAAAAAAAAAAAGAACCCACACAACATTCTTGTTGGGTTGATTTTCGCTTCTCTCTGCTATCTTGCAATCATGGAAATGTAGACGTAAAACAAGGAATTAAGATAAAACAGAAATGATACCTTTTGTTTTAACCCAGGCTCAGAAGTCAAACAGATTTGGGTTTGATTCCAGTTCCAGCATTTATTGAATGGTATTAGGGAAATTACTAAATCTGTCTAGACCTCAGTTTCTTCATATGCGAAATGGGGTAATAATAGAAGGCGCCATTGCTGGATTGTGGTGAGGACTATGTGTGTGCATGCAGCCATTTTGTGCTTCCTGCAATATTTCCCCAGGAAATATGTGATGTGTGAGGAATAGTTAAGGGTAATGCAGGCAAAGTGTCCAGAGTTGGAGTGCCACCGAAATCATACCTCAAAATCTTGCCCCTAGGGTCACTGAGATGTCACTGAAGCCACCGAGGGAGGGAACAGAAACTAAAGAAGCCGGTAAGCCCGTGGGGTTACTGCTTGGGATTCTCAGCAATCGCCTTCCTGGTTCTCTCCAGGAATGTGGTTGCTGTTCAAGCAATACTGCCATTTCCACTAATGATCTTAAAAGCTAATCAGAAGATACCAAGAAATACAGCATTCTCAGCATGCCTCACCTTCGCTGAACTCTCTTAAATGCTTTTGAGAGAAAGTTGTTTTAATTCAAATCTATTCTGTCTTTCAGTTTCAACCTTCTCTGTTTCACTCAACCTAAGGGCATCCTTATTCTCTAGCCTGGGAGGGAGACTGAAGGTCAGTTTCATTTGCACTAAAAAAAAAAAAAAAAAAAGAAAAAAGAAAAAAGAAAGAAAGAAGGAAGGAAAAAGTAAAAGAAGCAGGGTAATGAGGAAATCCGACTGGGATGAGAGAGGGAGAAAGTTCATTATTTTATGGTCAGAGAGTCAATGGGTCATTTGTTTTACCACCTCATTTCGAGATTTTTGTTGTTGACACAAAGGGTTGGATTTTTCAGGAAGAAAAATCAAATGATTCAGAAGCAAAGGAGAGAAGATTGAACAGGTACCAATTTAAAATATCAGTAGAGACTTCCGCAGTCAAAGGTAGTAAGACAAGTTATGGGAACACTGAATACTCTCCTAACATAAATTGTCCGCGAGGACCCTCTGCAAATCTGCCTCACTTGTTCCAACTTCAAGGGCAGGGATGTCGGTTACAGGGCAGAGTGGCCAGAGCTGGGAAGGAGAGAATGGCTTCTGGGCATCTAGGTGCTGGCATCAGGTGCAACCATTCTCTGAGCTCTTGAGAGGCAGACTTGGCCTCTCCCAGTCTGGGCTCGGCCACTTTCTAGCTGAGGGACGTAAGGCCATACAGCTCAAGGCTTAGGCTCCTTGTCTGTCACACAGAGGTCATGGTGGTGCTTTTATTAGGGCAGGCTAAGCTCTGCTGCTGTGCTGAGTAATTAATTATAATTAACACTTGGCATTTTATAGTTTCTTCACTTTAGGAAATCAAGGGACTTGCCCAGGGTCACATAGTAACTAGAAGTGCCAGAATTTAAGCAGGTCTTTGAATGAACACCATCTCTTTCTTGGGTTGGTACAAGTCACCGGCAGGTAGAAGTCATAGATACTATGAACATTTCCTCTTCAGCCAGGCTGAAAGCAGAGGAATGATCATGGATGATCTTGGCACAGTCTCTTTGGAAAAGTAAGTGAGAGAATGACTAATGGGGCATATCCTACCAAGAACAATTTTTAGAAGATGATTGTTACCCCATGTTAAGGAAAAATAATTTTTCTTTTACATGGCTTAGGCTTCCTTTGCATCATCTATAATCATATGGGCCTTGGACTTTTATGGACAAAACAGAATGTATAACTACCCTCAGAAGGAGAAGCACCTGTATGGTCCTTTTGGGGGTGAAGCTGAAACCAGGTCCTTTTCCTCTGTCTTCCATTACTGCCGACGCCATCTTGCTGTGGCCCAGGAGCTGCTCGTTCTCCCACCCCGTGAGTGGGAGCGGGCACTGAGCTGGCTACAAGGTGACTTCCTATTTAAAGCAAGCCAGTGCTTAGCTACCCAAACCTTCCCAACTTTTCTTTTTGCCTAACATGCTCTAAAGCTCTGCGTTTTAAACTAAACACTGGGCACGCAGGCTTCTGGGAATCTTGTTTATTTGCATATTCTGGTTCAGTAGGTGTGGGCTGGGGTCTGAGACTCTCCGGTCTCCTCAGGCTCCTGGGAGGTGCCCATGCAGCTGACCACACTGATTACAAATAAAATAGACCGGTTTTTCTGGTCTTACTACCTTTTTTTTTTTTTTAAAGATTTTATTTATTTATTTATTTGACAGAGACAGATCACAAGTAGGCAGAGAGGCAGGCAGAGAGAGAGAGGAGGAAGCAGGCTCGCTGCCGAGCAGAGAGCCCGATGCGGGACTCGATCCCAGGACCCTGAGATCATGACCTGAGCTGAAGGCAGCGGCCTAACCCACTGAGCCACCCAGGCGCCCTGGTCTTACTACCTTTGACTGCAGTCTTTACTGATATTTTAAATTGGTACAAAAGGAAGCATCTTGAAGCCATATGCTAAAAGAGATTTTAATAATAATAATAATGATGATGATGATAATGATGATAATAAATAATAATAATAAACTCTGCTGACCATGCACAAAATAGTTGACTCACATGGTCTCCTCTTTAAAAATACTCTCCCCTGCACCCCTCCAGTATCCCAAGAATGCATTTAGAGTCAGGAGCCCTGCCAAGATTTTTTTGCTGGACTCTCCTGCTCCGTGTTTTATTTCTACATGTGTTAATATCAGCTTTTACTTAGTACTTCAAATGTGGGTCTCTCAGAGTGCAGTGCCTCTAATTTGATCTCCAAATTAACCTTGGGCTGCTGACAGATGGCGACAGATGAGGGCTGACGTTCTCTGGTCTGTGCCTTCTGTATCGTAAGCTTGGGCCTTGGCCCCTGTCTGTGGGTTGTGAGACTTGACTCATGGCACCCTGATTTCCTGACTGTGGGCTTGGCGTCCCTCTTCTTAACACCACTGATAAGCTTCGTCCAGCACTCGACAGTCCTGGATCTCTATCTGGAAGTTTCTGTAAGCCCATGGACTTTGACAGCCAGAAGGCTGTCTGGACTTTTAACCTTGGTGATTTTCATATTTTCATTTCCTTCCCAGCAGATCTAAGCAAGTGCTGGCCTGCTTCTGTCCATCAGCCATGACGATTCCTTCAGGGGGGTAAGTATGGAAAATTTGGTTACTTCATAATTTCTTGACCCACATCCCCTCTCCGCCCACCCCAGCTGTGAATGGCTGAAAATGCAGCAAGAGGCTGGAAGGCCCTCAGAGAGGAATCACTTGACTTTGTGCATGATGGCTCACTCTCCAGGTATTACTTTCTTACTGAGTCTCCCAGTAAGCAAATGCCTTCCCAACACTATGATATCCATTATGCAGATTCGAGAAGCCGTGTGGGTCTCAGTAGTGTATTGCACGGGGATGGAGAAGGAAGGTGAGAGATGAATTCCCCATTTGGGCTTTATGTCTCTTGCACAAAACTTGGTGCTGTGGCACCACTTGTCTCTGTAGACAGGTCTCTGAAAGGACTTTCTGTAGGTCAGCAATGTCACCAAGGGACCACTCCAGGGACAAGATGATTAAAAGAGTTTCCTATCAACCACTAAGACCTGTTACTTTCAGAATGCTTTCCGTGAACAGTCTCTCCCCGCCATTCGTGCCACATCGGTTCAGCCCTCCTCCTCCCTGGACCACCTGCCCCCTGCACCACCTCCCTCTACCCCTGTGCTGGAGGCCTGCTCTCCCCTCAACACATGCTGGCAAGGAAAATCTCCCGAAAGTACTATTCTCCTTGTGCTGTTCTTCCTCTTAGAAACCCAAAATGGCGCCATACTGGGGGATGGAGCATGAATATGTCCACCCATGTCAAGGACCGTGCCATGTGGCATCCTCTGGTTCATTGGCCACATTTCCCACCACTCCACAGGTGGCTTGGGCTTGTCTCCCAGTGCTCTGCCTCCTGAGGCTGGGCTTTGGGACTCAGGGGCGCGCCTTCTGTCCAGCTGCCTTCTTCCGGTGTTCCCAAAGTGCCTTGTCCTTCTCCTTTCTGGTACCTGGTGCTCTTGTCACTAATGTCTTGATTGCATGACTGTTCTTTTGTCTTTCTCTATACACCCTGAGAGGGCAGGGCCACCATGTTAGGCTGCTAGGGCTGCCTTAACAAAGTACCACAGACCAGGTGGGACAACAGGCATTTTCCTACAGCTCTGGAGCCTAGAAGTCCAAGATGAAGGTGTTGGTAGGTTTGGCTTTTGCTGAGGCCTCTCTCTTTGCCTCACAGATGAGGACATGGTCATGCCTCTATATGCGTGCATCCCTGATGTCTTCCTGTCCAAATTTCCTCTTAGAAGGACATCAGTCAGCTTGTCTTAGTGGCCTCATTTTAATGTAATCACCTCTTTAAAGGTTGTATCTCCAAATATAGTCATATTCTGAGGTACTGTGGGTTGGGCTTCAGTGTCTGAATTTTGGGGGAAACAGCTAAGCCCGTAACCGGCACTCTCCTTCCCTCTCACTGGTGTATCCCCAGCCGCTGGCCCCGTGTCTGGCTCATGGAAGGCAGGCCTCAGGATAGGTGTGTGGCTGAAAGGATTGTGTGAAAGAAGCTATTGTCTTCTCTCAAGTGTCCTGTCCCTCATCCCTCCAACCATCTGAGGCCCGGCCTAGCCCCGCCCCACCTGGGAAGACTTCCCAAGCCTGGCTGACTTCCTTCTTTGAACTTCTCTAGCCTACACTTATGCACACACACATGCTGACTCCTTCAGGGTTGTTAGCCTGACCCCTTAGCTAGAGTGCACAACTGGGGCTGTGCTACCTACCTGTAGACTAGGCACAAAAAAGAAGCTGTCCCTAAAACACACTCCCTTCCACCAGACAAACGTGTTGGTGATTTCCCCTCAGGAATGAGCTGGATCCACCATGCCTAAAAGCTCCGTTGCAGAGGTCCCTGAGGAGAGGGTCCACTGAACTCATTCGGCCCCCAGAGCAGAGCTCGAACAGAAGCTGTGGGTTTGGGTACTTTCACCAATAAACCAGGTTTCCTTTGTCCTGGAGGTCCTCACAGACCAAGATGGGAAACACCATCATCTTTTCTCAAATAACAGATTGACACATTTTACAGTCTCAAGGCATTTAAAATCTGTGTGAATTGTGTTTTCTTTCCCACCGTTATTCTCTTGCCAGTCCCAGGAGCATGTCTTCTGAAATTCAAAGAGTTAAGGCTGGTTGTATATTGAACTCATTCCCCAGCAACTTAATTATTGACCCAGCTTGTAAATCATTCATAGCTTTCCAGAGGTATCCATATACTTCTGCTGGCAGCAAATGGTACCCTGGGCTATTTACAGAATGGAGGCTGGGGTCAGGGAGAGTGTGAAAAATTAAGAATAACAACACTTCCTCTTCTCCCTGAACTTTAGCTGCCCTTTAAAATAAAGCCAATGCTTTCTTCCTTTGCCACCTGCTCAGAGAACCCAAGTTAACTGCCAAAAAAGCTTTCGTTTCACTCCACTTTCTCCACACCATGCCGCCCCAAGGACACAGGTAACTTTAGTTTCGGCGAGGAGTGAAGGAGCTGGGCGCAGCCATCTTGCCCGGAGTCCCTCTGGGTGACCGCAGAGGCTTTAGGAATGTAACATTGTAACATTTTAAGTAACTTCTCTAATCCTGCCTCTTAGGGGCTAGATGGGAAGCAACAGCTCTCAGCTGGCCTGCCAGTGGGGCGTTCAGGCAGGGTTGTGGTTAACCAAGGCCACACACCCTGTAAGCAACAAGATGAGGTTTAATTGTAGGGGTGTCTGGTGGTGGGGGCTGGCACCCCTGTGGTGTCGGGTATCAGCCAGGCCTGCTTCTTTTCCAGTGAGAGGGGAGGTCCGGTCAGGTCTCACTGGCTGGCTGCAAGGTTCAGCTTCAATGGCTGTGAAAACAGACACCAAAATAATCAAAGTGCTGCATTCCTGTGTCTAAATGGCAGCTAATCCCTTCTCCCTTGAAGGAGCAGAAACCACAGATGAGGTTCAAGCCCTGGGTAAAATCAGCTGTTTGCTTCATGTGTCCTCATGTTCCTTAGTGTTCTGGGCTGAAAGGAACCTCCAAGATGCCTCAGTTCGTCTCACGGGTGAGGAAGCGGAGACTAGAATATGTTCAGGGGTTGACCCTGGTCCCCACTTGTACGTGGGCCACCTGGAGCCTGGTTCTGCTGTCTTCCCCGGCCGGGGCTCTCTTTCCCTCCTGCCATGAATTGTTTTTCTCCGAGAGGTTCTATAAGCCTCTTTTACTCAAGAGTTTTGATTAATACAGGCTGGAAATAGGCCTGTTTTATCAAACCTGGAAAAGAAATGAATGGCAAGAGTCTTTGTAAACAATAGAATATTTAAAAATGCCAAAAGATGATGTCACTATTTACCAAAGCTAGAGACAAATCGTTCTCAACTTGTTCAGGGCACACCGTCTGGTTCCCAGTCAGTTCCAGCCAAGCTTGCGTGGAAGCACATCCCATCCCCGCCTCCCTGCTCCCCGAAAACCACTGGAATCCTTGGGCAGCTCCTTTGTGCTTTAAAATCGCCTCTGTTTCCCTCAGAAGTACAGTCGCTCAGTGAAGCTGGGTGGAGATATCCAGAAGAGATTGGCTGTGGACTTTTTAACAAGCTTTGAGTGTTTTACAAGCATCCTTGCAGGCTACACTCCAAGATGCCCTGTGACTGCCTCTCCTCTTCTGGATGCTTCTAAGGGCCCGAGGTTGCAAAGTCAAAATTTGTCAGCAAGCAGCAGAGGGCTGCTTTGTATCAACCAACCACACTACCTTTCTCACTAACCTGAGTTTTCACCTGCGGAGAACATCTGTTAAAGCCAAGCAAATCATTTTTCTCAGCTCTACTCTTACTTGGTACCACTTCTGGCCGGTTGTTTTTCATATATTAATTCATTCACTTAACTTTCACGAAAACCCTACAAGGTGGGTTTTCAGATGAGGAAACTGAAAGTCTGAGCAGGTAAATGGCTTTCTCAGATTTACATAATTAGTAGTATCACCAGGCAGTCTTCAGTCCGCAATACCTCTTTATCAAAGCACAGTATCTTGTGATTAAAAACAAAACCAGAACTCTTGACCTTCATCTGGAAGGCTGCTTAGACAAAGGGGCAACCACCACCGTGGAAAGTTGCTGACTGTTGCACTGTGTGATTTTAGAGTGCTCTGCCTAGATGGGGTGTGTGTGTGTGTGTTGGACTGATTATGTCCCCCTCAAATCCATATGTTGAAATCCTTTTTCAAGGATTTTCAAGGTTTTAAGGAGGTGGGGCCTTGGGAATCCTCTGGAGCTGAGAAAGCTTTCTCTCTCTCTCTTTCTTTCTTTCTTTCTAAGATTTTATTTATTTATTTGACAGACAGAGATCACAAGTAGGTGGAGAGACAGGCAGAGAGAGAGGAGGAGAGCCCGATGCGGGGCTTGATCCCAGGAGTCCGGGATCATGACCTGAGCTGAAAGCAGAGGCTTTAACCCACTGAGCCACTAAGGTGCCCCGCTGAGAGAGCTTTTTTCTTTCTCTTTCTCTGGCCATGTGAGGACCCAGGGACAGGGTGGCTAGAAACCAGAAGGAGGATTCTTTTTTTTTTTTTTTAATTTTTTTTCAATGATTTTATTTATTTATTTGAGAGAGAGAGAGAGAGAGAGCATGAGAGGAGAGAGATCAGCGGGAGAAGCAGACTCCCTGCTGAGCAGGGAGTCTGATGTGGGACTTGATCCCAGGACTCCAGGATCATGATCTGAGCCGAAGGCAGTCACTTAACCAACTGAGCCACCCAGGCGCCCCCAGAAGGAGGATTCTTACCAGAACTTGACTATGCTGGCATCTTGGTCTTGAACTTCTAGCCTCCAGAACTGTGAGAAATTAAAGTTTCTATTGTTTCAATCACCTAGTCTATGGTAATACAGCATCTCCGAGCAGATGAAAACTCCGTTTATCTCTCTACAGCAGCAGCATCACAGTCCCTCCGGGATGAAGGCCTGGTTGGCTTAAGGCTGAGTCTGTCACCGTGGGCTGCGAGCTCTGTCCGCTTATTCTCTGGGCAGAGCTGTTGGCCGGCAGAGATAGTGCTGTTCTGAATTGTTCTGGGGGGTCGGTGGTAGGGAAGGTCCAGTGTGCTCCTGCATTTCTCCCCGTCCTGCTCTGGCTTTCCCCCTTCACAGAGGGATGTGTGAACTCTCTGTCAGGGAGGCCTTCACAGATGAAATTATCCAATTATATTTCTTCATTTGAACAGTGTGAGTAATAGAGACAATGTTAGATAATTTGCAGGCGGGTCAGATGAAACCATATTCTCCCTCCCCTGAAGGCTACACCCTGACTCCAGCATGGAAAACACCGGACAGTTCATCCCTCACAAGCCCTAGGTCCGGGGCCTGCTCTTGGGATCACGTCAACAGGGCACAGATGAGAAAAGCTGCCTGAGCACACACCGGAAATGCCACCTCAGGCCGGGAGGGTCCTGCGGTTCCCTCTCGCCACACTTTTTTGGCTTCCAGTCATTTGCCCCCGGGGTTCCAACCCCTGCTTCGTGACCGGGGCCTCCCTCTTCAGCCAGTTCTGGAGCTCCTGCCAGGCTGAGCAGACGAGCCCAGCACGCTCATTCCTTATGAGGCTCTGCCCCTTCCCAGTCCCCACCTGGCACCCTGGACTGCATGTATAAGAACGACATTTTGCTTACAATTTTGCTTTAAAAATGACAAAGCTGACTTCACAGATATTGGAACACTGATGGGACCCGAAGAGCGGGCAGAGGACCAGGGGTTTGTGAGGGATGAACTCTGTGTGTTTTTCTGGAGTCAGGGTGTAACCTTGACATGAAGGAGAACATTGTTTCATCTGACCCGCCTGTAGTTGACCTAACATGAAATCTCTATTACTCACACTGTCCAAATGAGGAAATATAATTGGATACACATCAGGATATTATCTTTACTTGTTGCATTTATGAAATCTGGCTTTATGTTGCCTTCTCTTAATTTTCAAAGCTATTTACTGTCTCCTATAAACTATTTTATAATCTTCTATTTAATCTCTCATAATAAAGAAATAGATCAGCCCAAAAAAGATGGTTGAAAGATAACTTTTTTATCAGCGTGTGGTCCTAGATTCATTTCTGCCTCAGAATTGGGTTCCCTAGCCCTGGTCTCGGTATAAATTAAGTTCTCTTATCTCTCTCTGGCAGGGGGAGTGCTCCACAGAGTAAACATTCTCATGTGGGAATGTCTGCAGCTTGCCTCTTTTTCCCAGAGAGCTGAAAATAATGCCGAAATGGTCTGCCCAGTGTCCTCCCTCCTTTCCGAAACCTCCTAAAGAGCAAGGGTTTTTCTTCCTTTTTGAATCACCGGGAGAAGGGTTGTACGACTGCATATAATCAGGAGTTAGAAAGAAGAGAGGAAGGAAGGTGAGGAAAGACACCCTGTGAGGCGGAGTTGGAGAGAGATGCTTGAGAAGAGCAGTTCGGGGCAACATGGGCGGAGAGGGTAGGAGAATTCAGGAACGTTGCTGTGTACGTGCCTTCTCTTCATGGTTTCCCAAAAAAGAATTTGAGTCTTTGAAATTCTTTTCTTCCTCTGGGCTGTGTGTCTTTCACCACCATACCACTAACAGACTGAATCATGTAGATCCTGGGTTTATACTGGTCATATGTAAAAAATATTCCCACATCTCCTCCATTTTTAGGACTTTCCATTACTTTTTTTTTTTTTTTTCCTGGAGTAGGCTCCATGCCTAACTTGGGGCTTGAACTCACAACCCTGATGTCAAGACCTGTGGATGCTTAAGTGACTGAGTCACCCAGGGGCCCCAGGGTTTCCCATTACTTTGCTCCCATCAATTCAGAGGCATGATATTATGATCACAGTGTCACGATTTGGCTCTCCTGCAGTAAATCACATTCTTTTGGATGGGTCTACCAAAAGTCTAGACATAATTCATCTCTATTTAATCTGATGAACCTGAGAGGAACTATTTCATTACCATGAATAAGAAGCTTTCTAGCTGGGGTTGATTTCATTAGTGAGCAAGTGGGGAACTTACTCCAAATGTATTGACTTGAATAACATCTATTAGATAAGCTTACAAATATTTCACATTTGTCCTATCCTTTTATCTGGAGAATCCTGTGAGGGACCGCACCTGTCTTATAGAAATGTATTCAAAATAATTTCCTAGAGGGAATGGTGATTTTACGGGTGTTCTTTAAAAAAATTTTTTTTAAAGTTTTTGTTTATTTTTTGACAGAGAAAGAGACAGTGAGAGGGAACACAAGCAGGGGGAGTGGGAGAGGGAGAAGCAGGCTTCCCACTGAGCAGGGAGCCCTGATGCGTGCGTGGTTCGATCCCAGGACCCTGGGACCATGACCTAAGCTGAAGGCAGATGCTTAATAACTGAGCCACCCAGGTGTCCCTAAAAGAAAAAAATTTTTTTTTAAATTAGGGAAATCTCCACTTTCCTAAGCTGTCAGAAAGATATCGTGCTGTGTTTCTGTATAATAGAAATGTATTCAGCCATTTTTGTCCCTGTATGCCTTACTGGAGAAGTTGTTTATATTATTTATAGGGTTTAAAAATGCATTCTTTTGTTGTTGTTTTTTAAAGATTTTATTTATTTATTTGACAGGGATGGGGAGAGAGAGAGAGCGAGCACAAGCAGGGCGAGAAGCAAGTAGAGGGAAATGGGGGCTGAGGGAGAGGCAGAAGCAGACTCCCTGCTGAGTCTGCTCAGCAGCCTGACATGGGGCTCAAACCCAGGACCCCAGGATCATGACCCGAGCTGAGGACAGATGCTTAACCAACTGAGCCACCCAGACACCCCTCAAAAATGCATTGGTGGGTAATGTTTACCAGCTCAGCCTGTCTAGAGTGCTAATAGAGTCCAGAAGATGAGCTGTGCTTTCCCAAACCGCCCATAGCTACAGAGCTGGGACCGTCTCCTCCCATTCTTGTGGCCACAGGTGTGCTCTCAGTGTGGGGGCAACCAACTAACATGCTGTGTTCACCTGGTTTTTTTTATTTATTTTTTTCACTCCTCAGGTGTTTGTCGCTCCAGCGAGAGGTTTGTGAAAGACAAGTCTGAAGTGATTAATAAACCAGAGGCTTATGATTGTCATTCATAATTCTTATCATTCATTTTAGACTAGAAAATAGAAATTTGGATGTATTTCCTCATTTTCTTCTCTGCACTATTTTAATCACTTCCCTGATTTTTATCCATGCAAGCCCTCATACCCCAGTTCTCTGGCTCTCTCTATTTTCTGAAGCATGTTTCCCTTCCTACCGTCCCAGCTCATCTGCTGGACCTTGAAATATGCTGTTTACTAGTCCTACAAATGTCACCTAAGAGGACCCACCTGATTACCTTGGGTTGGATGGATGAGTTTGTGCTTTCCTCCCTGGATGCTTACATTTGTATTTCCATATGTGGCTTATGTCCCCTTCTGGGTTGTTGGCTCCTGACGGTGGTGTTGGGATGTCAACCACCTCCTTCTCAGTGGGAAGTGCCATCCGGGTAGTCAAGATGGAAGCTGTGAACTCCTGCCAAGGTCATGGGTGGTGCTGGGGCCTAAAGGACGAAGTCGAGCAAGGGTCCATAGGAAGACTGAGGTCCAAATACCAGGCTGCACGTGGATAAACATGACGTTCAGTAGATCCCAGGCAGGGATCTGAGTCAGGGCCTCAGAACCCAGAGTTTGGAGTTTGGGGGATGAAATTAAAGTGAAAGAAGATTGAGGTCAGGGCTATGATGGGGAAAAAAAAAAATACCTGAGCAATTGCGCTTTTTTTGTGTGTGTGTGGGTGGGTTTTTGTTGTTGTTTTTTATCATAGCTGCTATGTGTTTGAGTCCATTTGGGGCACAGTGTGTGGGCAGACCTCTCTGAGAGGCAAACAATACAGAATTTGTCAAATAAATGAATTATTAAGCATTTATAAAGGTGCTTCCTGTTTGAAGAACACGCAGGGTACTTGAGTGTCAGGGGAGCAGGGCCCCCGTGTTGCTTAGGATTTGCTTTTCTGAATAGAGATTATCTATTTCCAAGCAGCTCCATGGGGCATTTTCATTTCTTGCTCCTTTTCCAGCACTCCAGTCAACATACAGTTAAAACCTGATCTTGTGTTCCATCCACAGATTCCAAGTACAGTCAGAACGTCTCTGGGAGGTAATCAATACACCATTCGCTATCCACCCGCGTTTCATCAAAAATGCAGAACCGCTGTGTGTGACAGAGAACGAGGTGTCCACGGGCCTCCCTTTGCATGTGCATGAACTGGGGGAGGCCATTTCTATGTGCTGCTGGCCCTGCGTCTAGAGTTGAGCCTCAAGTTGCTGGGGCCGGGGATGGGGGCTGGGGTGGAGGGAGGGCAGCCAGGATGCTATGGGTTAGCAAGGAGAACCCCTGGGAGTGGGTCAGAACAAGGACAAACAGACCCTGTAGACAAACTGCAAGCTGCATCTTTCTGTCCTCAGCTCCAACCTTGATCCTGCATGTCGCGGACATTCCTTGACGTGGGACTGCCCTTGCACCTGGATCAAGACTCTGGGAGACTGATAAAGGAGATCTGGTGGAAGCCTGAGGGCTCTGGTCTCCATGCTGCCTCACCATCCCCAGCCAAGCCCACCGTCGGCGGCCATGTTGGTATGCTTGCCACCACCTTCAGGAAATAAGACGATGGGGTTCACTTCCTCCTTCTAGATCTGATGCAAAGCATTTCTTGTTGCCGACACTAACCCAGACCTATACAGGGAAGGGAATTCTTAGAAACACAGTACCAGCTTAGCTGAGGTCACAGGGTATAAAAGCCGCTGTGGTCCATTCCTTGCCAACTCAACATTCACATGCCCTTCTCCTCCTCCCCTTCTTCCTCCTTCTCCTCCTCTTTCTCTTTTCTTCTTCTTCTTCTTCTTCTTTTTTTTTTTTAGAGAGCGATAAAGAGAGCTTATGGGGGATGGGGGGCAGAGGGAGAGAGAGACTCTTAAGCAGGGGGGCCCCAGGCAGGGCTCCATCTCCCAACCCTCATGACCTGAACTGAAATCAAGGGTCTGGGGCGTAACCCACTGAGCCACCTCAGACACCACACACGCCCTTCTTTTACTGCTGGCTGACATCCAGAGCCACACAATAGCAGCACTGTACTCTTAGAATAATTCTTACATTACCTGAAACATACTCCCCTGACCTGCAGGAAGGTTCTAGAGTCCCCATGTCTGCTTTGGGCGATGTCAGTTCTCCTACCTAAGTTCTGCGCCCCCATCGCTCGTCTGCAACTTACATGCTGAGGGCTAGAGATTAATTACCAGGAGCACATCTCGTCTGAGAGGATAATTAGCTTCTTTAAACAATCCAACACATTGACCAAAGCTAGACTCAGTGAAAGCTTTCTTTGGACTGGGACCATGGATGTACTAAAGTAATGACTGTCCCTGAAATCAAGTTGGCAGTTTTGGTTTCTTTTAATGCTGTTGCATTTATCCTGACAGGAGGGAGTCTCCCAGCCAAGCCTGAACTGGGATTCTGTAGTCTGGCCTGATGGCATCTGATGAACTTGTGTGCAGCTAACCCCCAAGATGGCTGCTTACCTAGGGGAACTGAGAATTCTGAGGGAGAAGCTTTAATCAGAGCAACCCCCCTCCCCCGCACAACAGAGGTTGAGAGAAAAAGAGGAAGGGCAGTGTCTGTCTCGCCCAGCCCCAGGGCTTAGCTCTGACCTCCAAAGATAAGGGAACGACATTTAGAACTGGTAGGGGACGCCTGCTTCTGAGAGATAACCATCCTGTGGTGGGACGAAGGCAGCAAAGTGTGGCAGACAGCTGGAGACTAGGTAGCTTCTCTCTTTCATAGAGAGCATCCTGAGTCAATGACGTAGATCACAGTCCTGTTTGGCATATTTAAGGTCTGTGGGTTTGGGGGGCTTCCTGGAAGCTGCCTTCTGGGCATTATCTCTGGGAACAGAGATAGCAGAAGGAGAAGCACCAGGCCTTCCTCAGGTCTGAAGGAAGTGACAGCATCAAGCAGGAGGGAGGGGGGAAACATGTCTGAGATTCGTCTGTGAAATACCTCTCGGGCACTCAAAAATAAGTGGGGACAGGGGTGAGGATGGGGCAATGAGAGTGATGAGGTAGCACAGGAGCCCTGTGCTGATGGAACAGTTCTATATCTTGATTGTGGTGGTGGTTACATGAATCTTTATGTGATACCGTTGCACAGAAACACAGACACACACACATACACACACACACACAGAGCAGATTTAAAACTGGGAAAATCTGGGGATTGTACCAATGTCAATGTCCTCATTACAAGATGTCACCAGTGAGAGAAACTAAGGGAACACATGATCTTTCTGAACTCTTTTTGCAACTTCCTATGAATCTATAGTTATTTCAAAATAAAAAGCACATTAAAAAAACAAATAAACAAAACAAAACTGGGGGAAATGGGAATCTTTAGGTCTGGGCCTGGACAGCACTGTTTTTTTTTTTTTTTTTAATTTGCCAGATCATCATAATTGATCCAGTATTGGGAATGATCGCTTTATCTGAAACTGTGAAGGTTTGATTTTGGAATTTTAGTAAGGACATATGGTACCTATAGAACATACAAAGGAATATCTCTAGATGGTTCTGGGGCACCACCCAATATTCAAATACATTAATTTTTTTTCATCAAAATGTATGAATATTCATACTAAGTAATATAAACAAGAGGAGCAACAAGAGAAACTGGTGGAGACTTTGAAGAGAGTGTCCAGTTCTTTCCTCTATGCAAGGGGTCGGGGGGTGGAGAAGCTGTACGTCTGTCATTTGGACAGAATTGTTCATTGTTCTTATTTGCTACATAGGTTGTTAGGAGATCTGAGGAAATATGGGAACTAATGAGAGAAACATACAGATTTAGAGAGAGAGAATTTTGTCCACATGAAAACTGGAAACAATTAGAAGCAATCCAAACATATAAGTGTATGGCCTTTTGCTTCTTTACGTTGGACAAAGCAAAATGGGTCACCAGGAGCATCCAGAAAAATTCAGACAAGGTTCTCCTTTTTGCCATGTCTGCTCAAACTGGCACAGTTTGACCCGGAAATACAGCATCCGTGTGTGCCGCCAGTGTTCCTGTCATTTAGTTGGACAAGGTGAACTTCCTTGAATGGATCCTCCAATATATTACCTTACCGCAGAAACAATGCCAGCTCTATGTACATAAAATAAAAATACCTTAAATGTAAGTGTTTATAGATACATAGATAGATATGAAAATGGTTACGTAAATTACATTATAGATTTATAGATGTTTTGTAGAATGTTATACAAGAATGGACGTTGCATTTTAAAGCGATAATGAAATAGAAATTTTTAAAAATATTTTATTTATTTGACAGAGATCAAAGTAGGCAGAGAGGCAGGCAGAGAGAGAGGGGGAAGCAGGCTCCCTGCTGAGCAGAGAGCCCAATGGTGGCCTCAATCCCAGGACATTGGGATCATGACCTGAGCTGAAGGCAGAGGCTTTAACCCACTGAGCCACCCAGTCACCCCGAAATAGAAAATTTTCATTATGTAGTATTCAGTGAAAGTGGGTTTATTTTGATGAGTAATTTTTAAAAAAATTGTATTTATTTATTTGCCAGAGAGAGAAAGAGCACAAGCAGGGGGAGCATCAGGCAGAGGGACAGAGAGAAGCAGGCTTCCCACTGAGCAGGGAGCCTGATGTACAGCTTCATCCCAGGACCCAGGGATTATGACCTGAGCTGAAGGCAGACACTTGACCAACTGAGCCCCCCAGGTGTCCCTTAATGAGCAATTTTTAAAAGATGAGACACATCAAAGTGTTAATAGTCAAAAGTACAGACGATTTTTAGTTCCTCTTTTATATTTTATATTTTAAAATGTTTTACAATAAGCAGGCTGACTTTTGTCATTAGAAATAAAATAAGCATTGTTAATTTAAAAATACACCATGTAATGATAGTGTGTCAAAATATGCAGACAGCTAGATTATAGTTGTTTATTTTCTTAAGTTATGTCTTGAGACTATCAAAGTACTTAATTAATAGGTTATAAAAGTTTTGGGGAACACTACTTAACAATGTAAATCTATATTGAGATGATATAATAAAGAAAATAACATGTTAGATTTACTGGTTTTTAAAATGCATATGCTTTTCTTTCAATAACTTTAATAAGGTTTATGTGTTGCCCATTGCAACTTAATTTGAAAATTTCCTTCAGTTTCTAGATTTTAAGACAAGCAATCTGTGTCCATTTTAAGTGAGGAAAACCATAAAAGTAATACAGTTTTTCTTGCAAGCTAACTACATGCTAGATACTTTACCTTTTCTCTTTTCATTTTTTCCCCCTGTAATCCTGCACTATGAAATAGGCATTATTATCACCCATTTTACAAATAAGGAAACTGAATCCCAGTGACATTTAGGTCCTACAATTAGGCTGCCTGACTACAGAGTTAGGACTTATAACACTGCAATTCTCAAGGAAAGAGGTTTCGATTGCTCTGGCATGGGGAGTAAGACAGAACAGGAAGTTCCATATGAAGGAGAGCTTTCGACCAAGATCTGTGTGTAAAGGGATGGGGTTGGAAAGCAGGTAGAATCTCCCCATTTAAGAGAAGCTGTCGTCCCCATTCAAGAGAAGCTGGTGTCCCCATTCAAGAGAAGCTGTCGGAGCAGAGAGGGCCAGTCACACCCCGTGTCAGGCCCCTGGCTTTTGCTTCCAGACCTCTCAAATGACTTGGAAAAAATGAGCTATTTACTCCATTGGGAGAATTGCGAGGCAAAACAGAGGCTTTCCAAATCCTTTAGCTTTCTGGGAATGTCACTTTTTCTTTAAGATCATCATCAAAGGACTCAAGCCTCCACTGCAAATTCCAGGGGGAATTAAGCTTCCTGCTAGCCAGGTTCAAAGACTCTCCAGGGCACTAACATTTGCATGGTTCCCCTCTCCCTCCAGTTCCGCTAAGGTCAAATTCTCCAGTGGCCCAGTGTTGTCCTGCCACTCATGGCTTCTACCATCTTCCTCCCCCGCTTCCTATCATGCCAGACATTACTCCCTTATCTTGTTCTCCAAGCAACTCCTACATCTGTTCATGCATGCTGTAGTAGGTGGTGTCCGCGCATCTGGCTGACTTTCACTGAAGATTGGGAGGTCGCAGAAGGGAAGTGTGGTTCTGTCGAAGCCAGCGCAAGAACATGCCAGCAAGTTGTGCCAGACACGTTTCTAACAGGTCATCGTAAGTATCAGATCCCTGAAGTCTCTTCCCAGGGAGGTCTCCTCTCTCTTTCTTGGAGTTCTCGGGCCTGTAGAGGAGCCGCTCTCCTCTATTTTATTATGCCAAGCAGGTCTTGCTTTTTTCCGTCCAGTTCCTGGAGCCCATCCTACCTAATTACCAGAAGGGAGATGCCTGAAGTCATTCTCTCCATTTTGGTCTGTGTGATCATGGGTGAATTATGGAGCCATTCTGAGCCCGTGAGTATAGTAACTGCATTTCACATCCAGGATTACCGTGGTGATTCGGTGAACACGGTCACTTAGCACAGGGCTTAGAGCTCAGCGCCTGCTCATTAGTATTATTTCTTTGACTTTGTAACTTCTGGGCACATTCAGCCTTGTTTCCTCTCCTGCTAGGTAATGAGTCCCCACTGGGCACCCCCTCTTGACCCGAGGGAGATGTGGACTGTGCACTGGAACTTTTACCTCTACTGGGACGGGTCCTCTCTTACTGTGGATGACAGGGGAGGATCTTGGGGCTCTGAAACCAGCCAGGTGTGCCCTTGCCTGGGATGAATGGGGAGACTGGAAGCCATCGCTGTTGCGGACTGTTGGTCAAGTGTTTGAACTGGACGATGTCCCCACAGGAGATCACAGATGGTCACATGGCCCTGGAAACTTGGAGATGGGATGGGTGAGGGCAGCTTTAATGTGCAACTTGTGGTTTCCTCGGGGAAAGGTTGGGAGTGGGTGGGACAGCGGGGCATGGCAATGAGGGCAGAGAAAAGAATTTTGACAGTAAAATTGAAAGTGAAGGTAACATGGAGGAGTGTTACGGATGTGATTTGGTGCTTATGATGAAAGACACACAGAGATCTTTCTATGAGCAAGAATGGACAGAGGAAAAGGAGAAGCTCAGTAGCGTGGCAGAGAGGACCCCAGGCGGGATAAAGGGCAGGGCGACCTGTGGAGGGTTCCTCTGAGTTCAGCCTCCACGTTGGTATTTATTTATTTTACAGAGAAAGAGACAGAGAGAGAGAGAACACAGCAGGGGGAGTGGGAGAGGAAGAAGCAGACTTCCCATGGAGCAGGGAGCCCAGTGCCGGGCTCGATCCCAGGACCCTGGGATGATGACCTGAGCCAAAGGCAGACGCTCAAGGACTGAGCCACTCAGGTGGCCCTGGTATGTCCCCTTGAAGTCTGGCACTCTCCTGGGGTCCCACTCACCCCCAGCCCTGACACTGGGGTGTGGCACCCTCTCCTAGGGCCCCTTCCTCTTGGTTGCCTCTTCCAGGGCAGGAGAGTGGTCAGGCTGCCCTGTTCCTGCCCATCTGCTCCACTGGCAGCTGTACAGTCTGAGCACTGGTTATCCATGTCCAACGACAGTTTCCTAGCATGCCTTGTCCAGAGGGCCTGCCTGTGCTGGCGTGGGAAGAAAGGGCTCTCACAGGCCCCTTCTATGCTCCAGCAGGAGATGGAGCTGGCTTTATCTCTAGCTGATGCACAGCTGATCCCCTGAAGCAGTACGGTTCCAGGTGTGGGGGCCCTGTGACAGAATGTGTCCTCCCTCAAAAAGCTCCCTAGTCTGGCCTGCCTCGTGAAGTTGCCCACCTAGGAGTAAGCAACAGAAGGAAGCCGGTGGGGAGACACTTCCTCCATTCTTAGCTGCTTCACAGGCCTAAACCTGGAGGTGCGGATGTGGGGCAGTTCCTGCAGAAGAAGCAGGCTCTGGGCATCAGTAGAAACATCGAGAGAAGCAGCTCTGGCAGCAGATGGGGCCATCCCTGGGATGGGTACAGCCTCTGAGCCACTTCTGAGCCCATCCTGGATGCTGTAGGATATGGGGTGGGACTTGGCTTTCAGGAATGGTGTCCGTGGGTGATCAACCAGAGACTATATGCGTTTTGTTGTTGTCATTGTTGCTGGGGATCGCGTTTGTCTGGCTTTTACACCTTGAGGCTAAAGGAACCTAGGTGAACGCATGATTCTGAAATAAAAGTTGATTCATCTTTCCAGGTCAAAAAGTTACAAGTGTCAAAACTCTCAGACAAAATCTACCAGTGACGCCGTGACCGCAGGCCTCTATTGAAATTCCTCTTTGCAAGTCAAGAGGTGGGTATTGTTTTTTTCCAGCAGTGGAAATACAAATGATCCTGTCTGGAAACCTTGGCTGTTTTTCTGATAACTAATTTGCTTGCTGATAAATGATTGCCCAGGAGCTGTGGTGGAGACCCAGAAATCAAACTGCAAAAATGATTACGTTTCCTCTGCGCAGACTTTTGCACTAAGTGGTTAGGATGTGGCCAAGATTGAGGGTGGGCTACAGGCTTTTTCCATGAGATTTTATAGGGTGATAAAAGAAAGAAGACAGGAAAAAAGCAACATGAACACATTTAACTGTAATAGACAGGACCTGTGTTATTCACACAAGCCATGGTACGATTAGGACAGGGACAGAGCTGCAGAGGAAGGCTTCTTGAAGGAGGAGTTCAAGCTGCAGTTTGGAGAAGAGAACCCAGGGTCTGGCAGGGAGAAAGGAGAACAGGCTGACATTGAAACTGTTCTCATGGTATTTTTCATGTTGCTCGTGTCCTTGTTGGGTTGACCCAGAGCAACCGTAGTGCAAGCGGGATAAGGATATTTGATTTAAGAAACGAAACAAGATCTTCCAAAATTAGGTCAGAAGTTCTGCTCAAGTCAGGGTCAGAATCAGGGTTTGGAGGGCACCTGGGTGGCTCAGTGGGTTAAGCCTCTGCCTTCAGCTCAGGTCATGATCTTAGGGTCCTGGGATCAAGCTCCACATTGGGCTCTCTGCTCAGCAGAGAACCTGCTTCCCCCTCTCTCTGCCTGCCTCTCTGCCTACTTGTGATCTCTAACCCTGTGTCAAATAAATAAATAAAATCTTAAAAAAAAAAAAAAGAATCAGGGTTTGGAGATGTTTGGAAAATTGTTCAGTTTTCTTCCCGGGCCTTGATGCTTCAGGGGTTGGAAATTCCACACAAATATTTGCTTTCTCTGTACATGCAAATGATAGATTTCCCAGACAAATAATTCGATGGTTCTGGCCCTTCACTTCTCAGATGGAGAGGCTCTTGTATTGCCTGTGTGGGCAATGAGGAGCCACTGGAGGCTGGAAAAAGAACAGTCAGATCATCCTGTTTGTATTTTAGAAAGAGGATTCTGTCAAAGGCAATTTGGAAACACTTCAAACTCTGCTGTTATTATGGTCGGGTATTAATTTTGAACTTTCTCTTCCTAATACTCTTTCCTCACCCTCTCACTCACCTTTCCTCTCCTTGCTGCTTTGAGCAGGTTAGTGTGTGCTCATGGCCTCAGTGAAGGACACTCAACAGAGAACAGAGATATAAACGTCTATTGTGCTGGCTTTTGAGTTTCTTGAATCTAAGCCCTGAGAGTCAAGAAAGGACCCCGATATATACCAGAGATTTGGGAATACATGGTGTTTTATTTGAAGGTCCTTGTCCCCAAACCCCGTGTTTCTCTGGTAGAGGAGGTGGCTTAGAGGATAAGTACAACTGTGTACTCGTTAAGGGATTCTTGCAGGTGGGATTTTGTGTCCCAGGTGCATGGCAATGGAACCCATTGATGGAATCAGTGAGAAGGGAGAAAGGGGGACCTGTTTCTTACTTCTAGGGTAGAGTCCCAGGAAGGTGGCAAGATGATAGAGAAATGGATTTGGGGTATGCCTAAGTGGGCAGGGCTGTAGAGAAAGCCACCCAGAATTTTCCAGGTCACAGTGTGGATTGGGAGCCACAGAACAACTTCCATGCTGCCAAGAGGGAAAGAAAAGAGTGGCTGGCTTTTAATAGGCTTAGTGGGTGGAAGCAAGAGCCAGCTCAGCTGCCCTGGGCATGGACAATGGTGCCTCAGCAGAGGCCAATGTGGACACAGGACAGAAGGCCCTCATAGAATGCTAAGTGAACATCAGACAGCGAAAGCCATATACCACATGAGCTCATTTACAGGTGGAACTAAAAATAATGGCTAATTTCATAGATACAGAGACTAGATTGGTGGTTGCCAGAGGTGTGTGTATGGGGCGTGGTGGCTGGAATAGGTGAAGGTGGTCCAGACCTCCAATTATAAAATAAAGAGGTCACGGGGATGTAATGTACAGTTTGACAGCTGTAGTTAATCATACTGCATTGCATATTGGAAAGTTGCTGAAAGAATAGATCTTCAAAGTTCTTATCATGGGATGCCTGGGTGGCTCAGTTGGGTAAGCGTCTTGACTCTTGGTTTCGGCTCAGGTCATGATCTCAGGGTTGTGAGATGGAGTCCCATGTTGGGCTCTGGGCTCAGCGTAGAGTCTGAAGGAGGTTCTCTGCCTCTCCCTCTACCCCTTCCCTGCCCACGTTCTCACTCTCAAATAAATAAATAAATTCTTTAAAAAAAGTTCTCATCACAAGAAAATAATCCGGTAACTATGTGTGTTGACGGAGGTTAACTAGACTAATTGTGATCATTTCACAATACACATGATCATTACATCGCACATGTGAAACTAATATAATGTCATATGTCAATTATACCTTAAAAAAAAAAAGGAGAGAAAGAAAAAAGAAAAGACTAGAGGCCTTCAAATGCATACACACACACACACACACACACACACCACATAGTGCACTAGAACAAAGCTAAAACCCTGAACTGATTGAGATAAGGTTTTGACGTCTCTGGTGAAATGGAGGCTGAAATAGAAATTGAATGTGTTATAGAAAAAATAAAGAAAAATGTACGTATCTATAGACTAAGATCTGTACCTACTATTGTGTATTGTTACATGATAAAAATTTTCTTCCAGTGAATTTACCTGGAATTCTAATTGATTTCCTAGAGGATTTTGGATAAACCCTGGGATTATTTTTTCTAAGTAGGCTCCATGGCAAGCGGGGAGCCCAACATGGGGCGTGAACTAATGACCTTGAGATTAAGACCTGAACTGAGATCAAGAGTGGAACACTTAACCAGTGGTGCCACCCAGACACTCCAGAACTCTGGGATTTTTCCTCAACCCAGGGGCTGCTGCTCATAGTACCATCCTAGGTGTACCCAGTTAAGGAACAATTGGGAACCCTGGGAGTCTGGCTGGTATGCTGTATTTGTGGCTATTTAGTTTTTAATACTTTAGCATGAGTAGTGTAATGTGTGTGCAAAGAAGTTAATCCTAATTTTCTCTCTTCAGGGTGGTTTATTTCATGGGTGAAACAAATAAACTCCTTTTAGTCTCAACAATTTAGTTGCTTTATTTGCAAAAAGTATTGGAAACAATTCTTGATTTGGTAGAACCTGCAGATTTCTTGGTATGTGTTTGGTTAGGAGTAATATAATAGGACAAACTGTCTTATATGAATAAAGAATAAAAATCAGCCAGCCTGATAATTACGCCGTCAGTGTAGGGCTGAGGGTTAGATCCTACTGGTGTGATGTCTCAATGGATAAAACCACGCCCCCCTCTCTCCCCACCATCTAATCATAGGAACCCAGTTTCTGTGTTGCTTCAGAAAGCCTCCCAACATTTGAGGCTGGGGTGGGAGTGCAAATGGAGACTTGCTCACTATGTATCTAAATACTTAAAAGCTGTAAATCCAGCTAAAAAAACAGAATTCTTGGACCCCTCAGAGTTCTATCTGCTCCCTGGAGTTCCCTTTCTCTGCCCACCCCCAGTTCTTTCTCACACATAAAGACAATCCAGCCCGTAAGTTCAATTCTCTGTGAGGAGCTGTCCCCGTGGGCCTAGGGGTGAGCACAGCTGTGGAACATTCCATCCTCAGTACCCAAGGAGACGCTTGTGCAGGATCTGGAGATGGGCTCAGGACCCTTGGGCGGGGAATTCTGGGAGCCTGGGTATCAAAGAAAGGTCTGGAAGGTGAGGTAAGGGCTTTAAGTGGACACATATCCTAATCCCCGTGACTCATTACTCTATGGGAGAAAGGGTACCCCCAAGGAGGGCCGGATAGGTACACCTTAAGGATAGCATAGGGCCTAAGAAAGCAGCTCCTCTTTTCTGGGTATTTCTGGTTGTACACAGCCTTCACCTGTGTACAACCCTGGCAGGTTACTATTTTCTTTCTCCTTTTTTCTTTCTTTCCCTTTTTTTTTTTTTAAGTTTTTATTTTAATCACCTGGTGCTCAAATTACTGCTATTTCCTATGGTTGGATCATAACTTCTGGACGTAGAGTCAAACTTGGCCCAAGAGTTCTGTTTGCAACTGCTCACACCCATGCTGGAGTTAGCTTCTGCTGAATGACTAGTTGGGTCCACCAAGAGTTTCCATTCCTCCCCCACAAACTTGAAAATGGAGTTCTCAGGGAGTGGTATAGGTTATTGGATCTAAGGAATTTCAGGGATCCTTTAGGGATCAATAGATCTAAGGGATCTATTGGATCTCTCCTAGTCCACAACGGACCTCAGACAAGGACTTCCTTCCCACTGGTCTCTGAGCCTCATGGAGCAGCATGGATGGTAGCCTCATCCAGCCCCAATAAGGGCCGCTGAAAATCAGGGTAGGTGAATGTGAGCTCTGATAATTCAAGGGCCGTCAGAAAACCGCAACAAGCTGGAAAGCCACCATGTTCTCTGGGGAGGTGACAGGGGGTAAGGGAGAAAGGTGGGCCTAGGAGTCAGCTGTGTCTTAGACTCAACTCTGTGGAGAATGTACCAGAATGTCTCTGTGGAGACATTGTCCAAATCTCTTTTCCTTCCTAGGCCTCCATTTCCCTACCTAGAAGACGATGAGTGTGAAGGAGATGATCTAAAGTCCTTTCTAGCACCAGAATGCTTAGATTACCTTGCTGTCCTTGGTTAAGGTGACTTCTAAGCAAAAGTAGTATCCCCCTGCTCTCCTTCAGCGTGAATGGAGTTCATTCTGAAGGCATGATGGGCAGCTGTGTCCTTGGAGGGGCCCAAGGAAGGGAGCCGTATCCATGTGCCCTGGGTCACTAGGAGAGGAGCCTTCTGCCCACCTCTTCGTGACAGGCCTGGACTGCCCTGCTTAGCCAAGCAGGACTCCTCAGGCTTCAGTGAACAATTTCCTTCCCCCTCACATTAGTTTAATTGAGCTTTGCTTTTTGTGTTTGCACGTCAGCTGGTACTCAGCGAATCATGTGGTTTATAGATGTATAGATATAATTTGATTCTGGAACTCCTTTCCAGTGTGACCTCTGTGCCTCTCTTCAGCTCCCTCCTTTTCCAGGAAAAAGGATTAAGAGGTACACGAAAACACCTTGAGAGGGAAGTTGCTGGAGCAATCTCTTCCCAGCTTTGATGTTCTGTCTGGTGCCCAGTTTGTCCCTGGCTCTTAGAGTTTGTTCCAGATCTTACCAACTCAGCCACTAAGCCCAGAGGCAAATACGGTCCGCACAGTAGCCAGACAAAAAGGTCACCCATCTTTCTTTGAGTGTGTTCCAAGGCTTCCAGGGGGGAGAAGGAGTGTCTTCATTGCTGGCAGAAAGATAAATTTCTGCAGCCTTGTTTATGTGTCTCAAATTGGCTGTTGCGACCTTCCGGTGAGTGACAGGAGATTAAGGAGAAGCTGAGTTGCCTATTGGTTGAGACCGAGCTGCTGTCCAATGGCGGAGAGGAGTCTAATGTCATGTGGTCCCTTTTCTTCTGGGCCACATCCCACCTTCCTCTTTTTCTAGTGTCCTCACCAGTTCTCTGGCTGGCCCTCCCTCCCTCCCCTTGCCTCTAGGTCAGCTCAGGCCCCACCAGCATTTTTCATCACAACACATGTCCTCCTAAGTCCTATGCCTACGCTGTCTTGGGAGTATGTTAGGGCGCTGTTTGCAGGACTGTTGGGCTAGAGACAACCGAGGGCCTCTCATCTGACCCTAGGAACTGAGCAGTCCAAGGAACAGGGGGTTGTCTATTTAGACACTTTGGTGGGATTGTTTTTTTGTTAATGGTGGCAGCCTCTTTCTGACAAAGTTATGAAGAAGATCAAGTTCACTTCAGCCCTGGCTTCCCTTTCTGAAATATCTTTTTCACTGACTGCTCTATCCCCCTGCCCCCAAACCCAACTCTTTCCTAAGAAAACCTCCTTCCATGAAAATCCCCATCATCTCATCCCATCTTCCTTCCTCCCCTCCCTCCCTTTCTCCCCTCCCCCATCCTCCCTCCTTTCCTTTCTTCTTCCTCCCTCTGTTCCTTCCTTCCTTCCCTCCTTTCACTTTCTTTCATATTTTATTTTATTTTTTAAAAGATTTATTTATTTATTTTAGAGGGTGAGAAAGAGCACAAGAATGGGGGAAGGGCAGGGGGAGAGACTCTACAAGCAGACTCCCTGCTGAGTACAGAGCCTGACATGGGGCTTGATCTCACCACCTTGGAGATCACGACCTTAGCTGAAACCAAGAGTCCAACACTTAACTGGTTGAGCCATCCATGTGCCCCAGATTTTATTTCTAAATAATCGCTACACCTAATGTGGGGGGGGCTTGAACTTACAAGCCTGAGATCAAGAGTCTCATGCTCCACTCCCTGAGCCAGCCAAGTGCCCCCAAACCCTTTCTTAATGACCATGCTCCAGGCTGCCAGTGCTCTGCACCCAGTAGGAAGGCGGTAAAGAAGGGAATGCCGGGAACGGCTGTCCTCCAAAGGCCATGTGACTGATGACCTGGTGCTCAGGAGATGTATTAAGGGGTGTGATTAGAAGACCAAGATCATAAAACAGAGTCCCACACTAAGGATATTTGTAATCTAGTAGGGGAGCCTGTGCATGGTCTAAAAATATAGCCGACATTTCAAGACAGTATGTACTTAGAGCCAGTTGAAGAATTAAAGAAGGTACAGCCAAGGTTCCCAGCCCGATCAGACCCAACATTCTCTTCTTGTAACAGACAGTTTTATATGGTTCCTTTATTTTCCTGAAATAGAAGCCATGAATAATATAAATGACTCAGCAACTATATAATGAATTCCTCAACTCTGATATAAAAAAGAAAGAAAAAAATGCTAATGATAATAAAATCATATGTATTTTAATATATAACTGCTCAGGCACATTTACACCGAAAAACGTAATGAAGTAGTCAGATGGAAAATTGCCACTGTTGAGATAGCTACAAATGCAGACTGATGTGGAGATACTGCCCTGGAGACTGACATTCTGTGAGCAGCATTGCCCTGGATCATGTGTGTTTCCAGAGCTTTGAACAGAGGTGAAGTTCTTAACAAAACAAAGGCAGTCTTCCCTGAATTTTCACAGAAGTTGAATTCCTACACAACTCAGTGTATATTAAAACTGTGCAAGCAATACTTGGTGTCTTTGTGTAAAGAAGAATTAGGATCTAGACTCAGATTGTGACAAATAGGTTTCTTACTTCCCTGGCTGCTTCGCAGCACCTGAGAAAGCCATGTAACATAAGAATCAAGTCTTCCTTCTACGGGGCTGTCCTCTCCCCTGCAGGCTGTCCAGGACCCACCCAGCCCACAGTTGTCAGTAGTTCTCCCGTCCAGCATCCACCATTGGGACAACACCCCCCCCCCATCCTATAGGCATTTCCAAAACGCCTAACCTGACCTCCAGGGAGAGCCACTGGTAGAAAAGTTACTGGGGGTAGAGCAGTGCTTCTCAAACTTCAGGGTGCACTGAGATCCCCTGGGGATCTGTGCTAAAATGCAGATTCTGGGTGTCAGGGGTGGGACCTGGGATGCTACATTTCCCAGGTGATGCTCAGAACAAGGCTAGAGAGCAGGAGAGGAAAAACAGACCTCACAAGGGAAGGGAACACAAACAGGGCCTCAAAAGATAAATGGATGTGGAGCTGATGACGTCTCGTGAGGCCCCCAGGTGGCTGGAAGGGAGGCACCGGACGGGTCACAGTAGCGAGCACTGCCCAAAGCAAGGAAAACAGCCTGGAGCCAACAGTGGCAACACTGCTCTGTGGGCAGGGAGAAAAAAAAAATCAGAACTCCCTCTCAGGATTGGGCCTGCCAGACCCTGGTGAAGTTCATTTCTTTCAATAAATCCAGCAGCTTCCCCTTTGATAAATACTGTTAAGGCTGGAACACGCGGTGCTAACGAAATATGGTTTTAATTTGGGGCCCGCTGCACTGGTGGTTAAATACTGTGCGTGTGTACACAAAAGCAGACGCACAGCTAAGCCAAGTTAATATGCCTGGGCTGAAAATGGCTAAGCCCAGGAGGATTTGGTTATACGCTTTTTGCTGCTCCGAAAGGCAACTAAATCACCGTCATCAATTTTAATGCTCCAAGACTTCTTGGGAACGTGGAGGCTCTTCAAAGTCCAGCCATTTGTGCGTTTGTACCCAGTGCGGAGGCAGCACGCGTCTGTTTTCCTGATACCTTACACCTGCTTTATTGTCATAGGTTGCTTGACCTTCAGAAAATAACACACTGTTTTAATCACCATCTCAATGCTGCATTCAAACTTGATGGTCCAAGAGCTTTGCAGCAAAGGGAGGTGGGGGCAGGATGGAAGGCGGAGTGTGGGGGAAGAGGAAATGAGAATAGGAGTCCGGCAACAGACCGGGCTTGTTCTGGTGGGATTCATTCCCGGAACACAGACACTTTCAGTGTTTTTGTCAATCTGTGTGTGTCAGTCTTGGAACTGCTCAGCAAGAGAAGGGAACTGGCTGAACAAGTTTCTGTCTGGCCCCAGAGGTGGCCACTGCTGGTAACTGGACCTGCAGCCTGTCCTGAATAATGAAGTCGGCTCCGTCCAGAGTGTAGGTCACAGGAACGGCACCGAGGCAGTTGCTCTGCAAACCGAAGATTCTAGCACCTGGTCAGTAATCTTATCAGGGAAACAAACAAAGCTGAGAATGAGGTCAGCGACAGGTGTCCTCAATGCAGTGCGACCCAGAGAAAGTGCAGAAACTGGGGGTGGGAGAGCAGGAAGGAGGAAGAATCTACCAGAATATCTCTACCCTTCAAAAGACCAGTTCACCAGGAAGGTGAAACTGAGGGAAGTGAGCTGAGTTATTTCATGAAGGAGGAAGGGGTGCTCTGATTACCTGAAAAGGCTAGGAATTCCTCACAGAGGAATGTGGGTATGAAAAAAGGGCTGATGGGAATTCTTCTTTCCAGACACGTCTGCCATGTTGCATTTTAAAATTAGTCATAAGTATGTTGTCTTTTTATTATTATATATAACTTTAGTGACAGAAAAAGCCCGAAAGGCTGTGAACAGCGACTTCCAAGTCGGTCACTGGAAATTCTAAGGGAGGACAGCTTGCTGGGAATCTTTAAACTTTGAATATCCACATTTATTTTAATTTTTTGTGTGTGCGGTAAAAATGAGGTATGCTTATGGTAGAAAAGTGTTAGGTACTAAAAAGTGCGCACATTTTTGAAAATCAGGGAGAGTGCTCTTAATTACTGGAGGAAGTCTTTCATGAGCTTGGAATGACCAGGTTCTAGTCAGGAGATGCTTAGGAGCAACCAATGAGGACTGAATGGATTGAGAGATCCCAAGGTATTTTTCAGTGGTGCCTGGGATACCCCAGGTTTTCTGGAAGGGGAGACAGATGGGAAGACAAAAGGGAGTATCATGTCTCCCCCCGCCCATAACAAAGGCTGCTGGATGGTTGGAGCCATGAGGGAGGCTGGTCAGGTGCTGTCCAAGCCAGTGAACATTTGGAAGCATCGCTTTGCTTGGGATTGTTCGTCTTCTTTTTTCCTTGGATTGTGCCCTCACTAGTGGAAGAGATTGAAAGGCAGGCCTGGCAATTTATCTGGAGAAAGAATTCTAAGGGTATACAGATTGCCTACCGTTAGAAAGGGTGGGGACGGGAGGATTTGCTCCCGGAGCACTCATCACAGTGATGAAATGCTATAGGGACAAGAGATCAGTGGGCATTTAACCCACACCAAATTTAGCAAGTGGAACAAGCTTCTAATTGGAGGCCTGGATTCCGCATTGAAAGCCACTCTCCACCTGATACCTTTTTAAGATACTGCTGTGGCATCTGAATTTCATGGACTTCACTCATGGCAGGTCCCCAAGCATGCCAGCCATGAAGCAATGATACAGCATAGCACCTGCTTCCAGCAGTCCTGAGCCTATGGGCTAAGAGGGAAAAAAGGCAGCTTTTCTCTTTCCAGCTCCCTACCTCTCTAGCATATAACCTTTTAAACGCCTGACACCTACCCACGTTCCAGTCTCTTCCAATAACCATCTTGGTGGGGGTGTCTGTTGTTTCTTTCTTTTTTTTTTTTTTTTTAAGATTTTATTTATTTATTTGACAGACAGAGATCACAAGTAGGCAGAGAGGCAGGCAGAGAGAGAGGAGGAAGCAGGCTCCCTGCTGAGCAGAGAGCCCGATGTGGGGCTCCATCTCAGGACCATGAGATCATGACTTGAGCCGAAGGCAGAGGCTTAACCTACTGAGCCACCCAGGTTCCCCACGTCTGTTGTTTCTGCACCAGCATGTGTCTGCCTTTACAGTGAATAAGAAGCCAGATAGTTATCAGGCAGACTGTCCCACCCCCCACTACTCCCCAATATTTATGGGGGGGCTACCCCTCTCCCTCTCCCACTCTCAGTATGTGAGGGGCCGGTGGAACTGACACCCTTCTGACTGTGGGGTGGAGCAGGTGAGCCACCCTTAGGCCAATCATTTCATCCTATTTCATGGCCGTGTGATTGTTCCAGAGATAGGCACCGTGGCCCAGGGACCCAGGCAGAACCTGGGAGAGGCAGCGTGATTTTTGTGGCTACTACTGGGAACTAGGCTCTCCTTTTCTCCTCTGTACCATACACCTGAGAGGAGGCGGGACTGGAGGAGTCCTCCTGCAGTCCCGGGAAGCTGGGATTAATCCTGACCACGCAGGAGGCAGGTCTGAAAGCTGGGAACAAAAACCAAAACCAAAAGAAAAACAAAAAACAAAAGCAGACAACCCACGTTCTGTTGATCCTCTACGAGTCCTAAATCCAGCTCTGTCTGGAACTAGCCCTGCTGTGGAGTTTTAACTTATATGTGTCTATAAATGCTTTTGTTTAGGTCAAAATTGTGGCAAGTTTTCTGTCCCTTGCCATCTGGAGACAGATGTGACCAGGAACTTCTTATTCTTTCTCACTAACCCGTATCAAAACCTGCTCTCCGAAAAGGATTGTCCATTCTAAATTACGAATGACTGATAATGCTTTGAAGTATGATTCCTTCAGGAGAATTTTCAGTTTTCAGCCTTGGTTCAGCAAAATTAATCCCCTTCTGATGCGAAGAGACACGGGAGAGTGTGGCACAAGGTAAAGGATAGCCCAGCTTTCCCACCAAACTCGGGATTTTAATGTCCAGCTTGGGCCCTTCCGGTCAGTTCCAACTTCTGACAATGACAGAGTAAAGCATCTCTGACTAACCGTTCTGCCAAAGACTATGATAAATTCTGGACCCTAAACAAATATAACAAAATGTTTTAAGGCCCAGGAGAGCAAACAAAATGGTTTGGTTCCGTAGCCAAAACCATCTCTGGAGAAGATAGGACCCTTGAACAAACGGAATCACACTGGGTAAGATCTCTACTGAGGAGGTGTTTCCTCTGACGGCACGAAGCCCTTCCCATCGTGCTTGGAGACAAAGCTCCGGAAGAAGGTAGTGATCCTACTGAGCAGAAGACTCAGAAATTAGGGGTTTGGGGCTTCCGCAGCCATTTGAAATTGGGAAGGAGGGAATCCCAGAAAGGAGGGAGCCTCAGAGGGAGAGCTTTCAAACTTATGTGGAGACTTCCCACAAGCCCACATTGGCTTACCAATGTGAGTTAAATATAAGGACATTTGTTATCTCACAAGATCCTGGGGGTGGGGTGGACTCCAGAGCTGGTGAGTTCAGCAGCTCAAGGATGTCAACCAGGATGCATGTTCTCTCCTTCCTTGCTCTGCTCTTTGCCACACAGGTTTCATCTTAAGGTTGGTTCCCTTTGGGTTTCAAGAAGGCTGCTTGGCATAAGGCTACGTGTGTAGAGGTGTTCATATCCAGAGGGAGAAAGCAAAAGCAAGAAAACTCTTCCCTCAAGCATAAAATTTAAGTCTCTTGCTTAAGTCTAACTCGGCCAGCTTCAGTTGTAGCTTTAAGGAAAAATATATCTTCAACTCCTGCAGTAAGATTTTTAGAACAGATATGTGGAGGGTACCTTTAAGGCTGAGTTTCTAGTCAGGCTCTGAAGAGGTGCCTCTGATATCAGGGAGGTTCTGGAGTTACAAATCTCAAGAATTTAGAAGTAAATTGCCCATAGCAACAGTAAGTTATATTTTTGTTTGTGTTACTAAAGAGCAGGTTGATGAGCTAACTGATTAAAACTCTGTCTGATGGGCTGCACCATGGGACTTTCTCTAGGGGCAGACATTTCTCCAGGGCCTCGAGATGGAGGCCGATAGGCAGCAAGGGCCATGCTGTTGGAGACTGTTTATAGGCATTTTAGGTGATAGATGGGAATAACCATAGTGACAATAATAGAGCCAATCCGTACACAGCACCACCTGGAAATTGTGGAGGGCTCACACAACAGCAACAATAAAATTCAAAACAGTAATAACAAAACAAAATGGAAGAGAGAACACTGAACTAAAAATCACGTGAAGAGTTTTGATTGAAGCTATCCAAATGGCAATATGCTCTCATATGATTATTCTCAGTCGTCCTGTTGTGTAGAGAAATGAGTTTGCTAAGTGTGTTTTTCACATGTGAGGGGATTTCCCTTCTAAGCTGGCCTGTCCACAGAGACTGAGAAAAACAATAACACACACTTGTGATGTTTGTCAAGATGAGGTCACACCTTTCATTCTATGAATTAGTAGGAAAATCACGATGAAAGGGATAAGACTGGGAAGTTGAAAGGGAAAACTGGCAAACACAGTTCTACTGTTTACATACTGGCTTTTGTTTTACTTAACAATACCTGAAGAATTTGCTTAACTATCCAAGGGATTACTAAAAATTGGGAATGTTTAGTTCCACGTCCTCTCCTGTCTTAATAATAGATATTGCTGATACTGTCACCCACCTGGTGATCTTAGAGACACACGGCTGCCCAATAACCCCATCCATTCCCCTGGGAATGGGTAAAGGCAGAGGGTGGATATTCAAGAAGTGAAGCCAGCAAAGAACAGCCCAGAGAAATCACTAGAGGACAAGCTCAAGGCCCGGATCGAAAGATGTGGTGAGAGGCTGACATAGAAAACCATCCAGACAACAGAGGCCTAAAGTCATCCTTGGTGGGAGGATTCTTTTGAAACCATAGGGTTTGGCAAATCAGGAAATAAGGGCACAAAGGAAAAAAAAATCATGCCAGACTAAGCAAACAGCAGCTGGAACCAAAGAAGCCCAAGGACAGTCCTGAGCATGGAGAAAATACTGCTGGTTAGGCATTGTTCTTCAGAGCCGGACCACACACACACAGGGTCACCGCTGAAAATGAAGGACAATTAGAGTTGGCATGTGTGCATGTCTTTGAGAAGCAGAAATAATGCTTTCTGAACACAGAGACTGATTTTGAAATCTTTCTAATGACAGGGGCACCTGGGTGGCTCAGTTGGCTAAGTATCTGAGTCTTGATGTCCGCTCAGGTCATGATCTCAGGGTCCTGAGACCGAGCCCTGTGTCGGGCTCTGCGTTGAGCATTGAGCCTGCTTGAGATCTTCTCTCTCCCCTTCTCCCTCTGCCTCTCCTCACCCCTGCTCACTCTTTCTCAATAAATAATGAATAATTAAATAAATAAGAATGAAATCTTTCTAGTGACAGCTTTTTCACAAGCTGTAACCCAAACATGATCAAGTTGAAGCCTCATCTCTTCATCCCTCTTCCGATCCACTGCCTCTGCTCTCATCAGGGCTCTTGGTGCCTCAGCCCCATGGAGAACCTCCATCTCCTTGCCTGAACTGAGACCCATCTTTACCCATAGAGTATGGCTTCTTTGTAACTCTTTTAAGTATTCTTCCGCACTCTACACACCCAGGAGGAGGGGTGTGTATAGACTCATTCCTGGGCACCACATACAAACATTACTATAAAATGGCCTCTCCTCTGAAGTTCTGGTGTTGTTTTCATCCACTGGCCTCCCAGACACTCCCTCTCATTCCCCAAGGACTATACCTCCTGGCTCACAATATTCCCTCACACCCTAGCCCTGCCATCCTCCTAGGAGACGTTACTATATCCACCAATGACCTAGTAAATACTTTGGCTTCTCAATTCCTGAACCTTCTCCACTACCTACTTCTCCTAAACCTTCTCATCTCTCAAATCTCCCACCGTGACTACAACTTCCTCTCACTGTATTCTAGCCTATTTATTCACCTGCTCCACACCTCAGTTTACTGAGGCCCTTAGGCCGCCGGCCCCTCTCCTTTTCATTATCCACCAGTCTACTCTTTGTTTCCCTTGAAGCCATGTTAGAGTCCATGGTCCACTCTGTCAGTCACTATCTTGCCAGTACCCTAAACCTTCTGGTCTATTTCGTTTTTTCCTCATACTCACCTGGAAAAGAAATCAGTCCTGGAAAAACTCAACAATAGAGCTTCCTCGCGTCTCCACCTAGGCAGCAACGCACAGTTGGGGAAAACCACCCCAGCCTAGCAGGGTCTTCTCAGTCATTACCTCTGTTGACTCTCAACAGTCCCCCACCCCCCAGGAACCCCATTGTCCACCCTCCCTTCATTCTCTGAAATAACCATTTCAAACTTTCTTCTCAAAGCCTTAAGTCCCCATTCATCCCTCACTCCATTTCCCAGAGGAAATAGAAGCCCTCAGGTTGGGAATTACCTCACTTTCGGCCACCTATGCCTGTGTCCATCCTTTGTTCTTTCCTTCTGATAAGATGGAAGTAATGTCCCTTCTCCTAGAAAGGTCACCTCTCTTCCCCATGCTGCAGATTTCAACTTTCTCAGAAAAGGTATGTTACCAATTATCCTTCCTTTCTGTCTTTGGTTTGCTCCCCTCTCATATATTCTGTTCATCAACATCTAAACATGTCTTAGTCACTCCTTTTTTAAAAACATCCCATTTCTGGACCCCACATTTTCTTTGTGGCCCTACTTTTTCCCTCTCTTCCCATTCTCACCCAAACTGCAAGTGCTGCATAGTCATCATTGGCCCCAATTCAACACCTGCTTATTCATTAGCCTCCTGCAAGGCCTTCCTCCCCTACTTCTTTATTAAAACCATTTTTATCAAAGTATCTAGTGACCTTCATGCCTCTAAATCTCAGGGACACTCCTTAGTCTTCATATTATGTGACTTTTCAGTAGACTTTAACAAAGCTGACCCTTCCTTCTTTTAGGGAAAATTAGCAAGTTTCCGTGGTATCTAGGCGCCTACACTCTTCTTGTTTTTTCTGCCACCTCTCTGCCTATATTTCTCTGTCCCTCTGCCTTATTTTCCTCTTCCACTTAACTTTTTTTTTAAAAAGATTTTATTCATTTATTTGACAGAGATCACAAGTAGGCAGAGAGAGAGGAGGAAGCAGGCTCCCCACTGTGCAGAGATCCTCATGTGGGGCTTGATCCCAGGACCCCGGGGTCACGACCCAAGCCAAAGGCAGAGGCTTTAACCCACTGAGCCACCCAGGCGCCCCTTCCACTTGACTTTTAAATGTTGGAACTACTTAGGTTCAACCTCAGATTCTCTTCTTTTCTCACTCTACACTCTGCGTAGGTCATCTTACCATCTTTCATGGCCTCACCTATATGCTGAGAGCTCTCAAATTTGTACAGCTCTCAGACTTTACTCCAATCTCCAGAGCCACTCAACTACCTGCTTAATACTTCTGCTTAGATGCCACAAGCACATTTGTTTAAAACTAAACCAACAGCCCTCCCCACCATGCTAGAGGTCTTATATTTTCCTCTCCAGATCACTCTTCATTGACTTCGTTGACTATAACCTCTGCCTTGTTTGTCTGTGGCTTCCAGTTGGGTGTGACTACTGAGGATCCCTGGTAAGAGACTGGAAACGGGATAGAGTGAGGACAAGGTATTTATTCTATTAGCTCCCTCTGTAAGGTTGTCACAGGTTGTCTGAGTTCCTTGACTGAAGACCAGTGCTTCTCTTATTGGGACCTCTTTCATATGACCCTCTTCCTGAAGTCTAGGGCACTAACACTTAACTGCTACTAGCTCCTGGGTTTTGCCTTCTCTCTTGTGATTTCCTGATACCCCATCTACACCACTGTAAATAATTCCCACTTTAAATTATCCTAATCTGAGCATATAACCCATTTCTTACTGGTACTCTGATGCAGTAGTTGATACTAAAGTTTGGACCAGGAAATAGAGCTTCATAATTGGATTCTGGGGTTGGGTTGATCATGTATGAGGAGTTGAAGGGATAAACTTGTGGGGAATGGGGAGGTTCAAAATATGGAAATAGACACTGATAGTCTATGCATGCAGTAGTATCTCAATCTTCAGATCATCAATGGTCATAGCATGGGATGAAAAGTAAGTGAAGGACAAGCCATTGGAAGATCTAGATGCTGTGGCATTCAGTTGTTCTGTCAAATGTAGTGATTTTAAAGATTGTGGAGTCATCTAAAGTCTATGAGGGCCTACAGTGTTATAGGTTGAAATTCTGTAAATTCTCTGGTGTAACATACAACCCTGTTTGATACAGAATGGTTCACCATGTCACCTGGAGCCATCAGTGTCAACTGGGAATGTGTTAGAAATGGCAGTTCTTGAATCTCACCCCAGATTTATAGAATCGGACACTGGAGCTGAGCCCTGGGAATTTGTGCTTTCGAAAATGAATTTGATTCACATTAAAGTTTGGGAACCACTGCTGTAAAGCAAAATTTAATGTGCTTATGAATCACCTGGGGACCTTGTTAAGATGCAGGTTGTGATTTGGCAGGTCTAGGACAGGAATGAGATTCTAAAGTGGTTGCAGGTGACACAAAGATGTTGTTTAGTCTGCGCATTATGCTTTGAGAAGCAAGGCTGTAAGAGTGGAAGGAATCTAGAGGCTCAGGGAAATGGGAATGTTGGAATAAATCAATTACTCCAACAGGTTCAGCTGTCGCCTAATCAAAATGCTCT